>NW_006295821.1:1821724-1831724 GCF_000327345.1 Myotis davidii | reverse complement strand
ACATCAATGATGAGGGAGAATCATTCATTGGCTGCCTCCCGCACGCCCCTGACTGGGTATCGAGCCCATAACCTTGCCATGTGCCATGACCTCCTGGTTCATACGTTGACACTCAACTACCGAGCCACACAGGCTGGGCTAAATTGCTTTTTCTTCTTTACACTAGCCAGCTAGTTTTATTGTACCACTGGATTAACCCTTCTATAAGAGATCCAGTTCTGATGATTAAGGAACTAATTCATACTTTAACCTACTTGAATAAATATTAACAAGGGCCTCAAGTAATTTAGAGGAACTACAAAGAACTGTTTATAACCTGAAGTTTATTTTTAAAAATGACTAACCCTCGAGCTAGTCCTAGGTTTTTTGAAGTGGGCAAGCTATATAGTGGGGTTATGCTTAATTTTTAAAGTCTTATTTGTTTTTCTGTATTTTTTCACATTTTCTACAATGAATACACATTACTTTTGAAAAATGAACATGCAGATCTAAAGTTAAACTTAAATTTGAACCTGGAAAAATGGGACAAAAGTCTATGGGGAGGGCTGAATAAACTCATTGTGTTTATTTTCAATTGAAATATTTTCTTGTACCATTCAGAGTATTTACTGGCTGGAGTGGGTGTGGGGGAAGATGGAGAGGAGTATGGTTAGTGAAATATGTTTAAGTTGCTATATTACAGTTCTAATATTCTGAAGCGACATAGTATGACTTAGTGCAGCACTTATATGATAATTCTTAACAACTATTGTTTGATAAGGGTGAACATATTAAAAATATAGGTTGAATCTTATGGAATTGCCAGCACTTGAGCTTTTATGACCTAACCACAGTGATTTTATATGGTTTGACCTACAACTTAGTAAACTCAACTATTTTCCTTGGTGATGTCCATTGGGTTAGTTTAAATACATTATTTTCCCTCAGTCACCAAAATTAAAAACCAACACTTAGACTTAGCCTATCTTTCATACTCAAACATCTTACCCAAAATTATAAGGGTTGCACTTTAGGGGCAGATTCTTAAAAATATCAACTCTGTTGTCCTTCGCAGCCCAAAAATGTCAGAATCTCTGGGGACTGGAACTTGGGTAGCAGTTTTTTTGTTTTTCCTGCAATCTTCACCCAAGGATATGTTTTCACTTATTTTAGAGAGAGAGGAAGGAAAAGGGAGAGGGAGAGGGAGAGGGAGAGGGAGAGGGCGAGGGAGAGGGAGAGGGAGAGAGAGAGAAAACATGGATGTGAGAAAGAAACATCAATCGGTTGCCACCTATACACCCTGACAGGGGATTGAACCCAAAACCTGGGTATGTGCCCTGAATGGAAATTGAACCCTCAACCCTTTGTACTCTCCTGAGCCATACTGGCCAGGGCAGCAGTTTTTTAAAACAACTTAATTGAGATCTAATTGATAAACAACAAACTGTACATATTTAAGTGACCAATTGGAGAAGTTTGACAAATGTGTTTACTTGTGTAATCGTCACCACAGTTAAGAGAATGAACATGTCCATCACCCCAAATGTCTCCCTGTGCCCCTTTGGTATCTGTGCTCTGCTCCTCCCACCCTCTCTATACCCAAGGAACCACTGAACTTGTATCCCTGTAGATTAGTCTGCATTTTCCAAAATTTTATCTGCATGGAATGATACAGTATCGTACATTTTTGTCTGGCTTCTTTGTCTGGCTAACTACCCAGAAAGTGAATGGCTGGGTCATATAGTAGGAATATGTTTAACTTTTTAAGAAACAGTCAAAAAATAAAAGAAACTGTCAAGCTGCCTCTCCAAAGCGCTTGTTCCTTGTTTAACCACTGTGCTGTACACCTGAAACCAATACAAAATAATATTGAAAGTAAAAGAAAAATCTAGAGTTGCAAAGAACCTTAGAAAGAGCCCCTCAGTGTGACTTCCTCCTTAGTAAAATAGTAATAAAATGTAAAAAACCACACACAACTAAACAAACAAAAAACCAAAGTGCTTGTTCTATTTTGTTCCCACCAGCCACATGAAAGACTTCTGATTTTTCCACATCCTTGCCAATATTTGGTATTCCAGTCTTTTTAATTTTAGTCATTCCAGTAGGTATACAGGGGTATCTCACTCTGGTTTTTATTTGCATTTCCCTAAAGACTCATGATATTGAACATCTTTTCATGTGCTCATTTGCATCTATATATATTTTTTTAAGAAATGATGTCAGGCCCTAACCTGTTTGGCTCAGTGGATAGAGCGTCAGCCTGCGGACTCAAGGGTCTCTCTCAGGTTCGATTCTGGTCAAGGGCATGTACCTTGGTTGCAGGCACATCCCCAGTAGGGGGTGTGCAAGAGGCAGCTGATCAATGTTTCTCTCTCATCAATGTTTCTAACTCTATCCTTCTCCCTTCCTCTCTGTAAAGGTGGAGGGGGCAGGAGGCAGCTTGTCGATGTTTCTCTCTCATCGATATTTCTAGCTCTCTATCTCTCTCCTTTCCTCTCTGTAAAAAAAAAAACTCAATAAAATATATTAAAAAAAGAAAAAAGAAATGATGTTAGCCCTAACTGGCTTGGCTCAGTGGATAGAGCATTGGCCTGCAGACTGAAGGGTCCCAGGTTCAATTCCGGTCAAGGGCATGTACCTTGGTTGCAGGCACATCCCCAGTAGGAGGTGTGCAGGAGGCAGCTGATCGATGTTTCTCTCTCATCGATGCTTCTAACGCTCTATCCCGCTCCCTTCCTCTCTGTAAAAAATCAATATTTTAAAAAATGACTTATCTTTGCACAAGTAGTATTTTTAAGAAGCCCCCGCCCATGATTCTAATATGTAGAGAGAGTTGAGAGCCACAAGACCAGCCAAAACTCCAGGAAAGCTGTACCTCTCACCTCAGCTTCTTGTGCCCCCTACTGGTAAGAGATAGTACCCTCCCCCAACCAGGTTTATGGAAAGGGTGAAGCATCATTCCAGAGTCCTGAGGGCCGGCCCTTCTGGGGCCAACCTCAGCAAGAATCCTTTGAGAGATTTAAGTTAAGAGAAGAAATGACCATCTCCTCTTCTTCCTGCAAGCCCTCCTGTAACAACGATTCTGAAGTTCACAGAGGTGATTCCATCAAGTTTCATTTAGACAACTTAGAAACTCCTTTCCCCAGATGGGTGTTTGGGGGAGGAGGGGTACTCAGGGTCACCTCTGGGCTTGAATTAGGGAGAGCCACAGCCTGCTGTCAGAGACTTGCCACAATTACAGACACTGATGTTTGGAGCACATTGAATCAGGGCCCGTGGGTGGAAGGAAGGAAAGGGACGGTGGGTCAGCTTCTCATCCCTGTCTCCCTGGAAACAAGGAACTGGACATGGAGCTAAGCTGCCAGTTGTGATTTGAACTGTTCCCCCGAAAAGATATATCGAAGTCCTAGCCCCCAGTACCTCAGAATGTGACCGTATTTGGAAATAAAACCATTGTAAATGTAATTATTTAAGATGAGGTCTTACTGGAGTAGGGTGGGCCCCTGATCCAATACTGAGGTCTTTATAAAAGGGGGGAATTTGGACATCAAGACAAAAATTGAGAGAAGACCATGTGACCATGGAGGCAGAGATTAAGGTGACACAACCACGAGCCAGGAGTGCCAAGCAGTGCTGGCAACACCAGAAGCCAGAAGAGGCAAGGAGTGATTCTCCTTTGCAGATTCCAGAGGGAGCACAGCCCTGTCCACACCTTGGTTTTAGACTTCCTCCAGATCGGGGAGAAAATGAATTTCTGTTGTTTCAGATCACTAGTTTGTGGTGCATGGTTATAGCAGCCGGAGGCAACCAGCTTGCTGCCCAAGGACGCGCGGCCGGCATCCCTGGTGACTCCTCTTGGGGATTCATCTCCTCCAGTCCTGGGTGCAGGTTTCCAGTTTGTGAGACTCCCGAGTCCATGCAGGCAAGGCTTAGACACGGGAGAGTTTGGGTAAAGTGGTTCCGTTCAGGTGCAGCTCATCAATATCCCTCCTATTATAATAGCCTCCTTGGTTTTTTTTTTTGTTTTTCTAAAATATATTTTATTGATTTTTTACAGAGAGGAAGGGAGAGAGATAGTCAGAAACATTGATGAGAGAGAAACATCGATCAGCTGCCTCCTGCACATCTCCCACTGGGGATATGCCCGCAACCAAGGTACACGCCCTTGACCGGAATCGAACCTGGGACCTTTCAGTCCGCAGGCCGACGCTCTATCCACTGAGCCAAACCGGTTTCGGCGCCTCCTTGTTTTTAAAACTGGTTTAAATACATGCTTATGGTCACTTTGGACAGCTAATTTTGAATAAAAATCTGATCAAAGGGGCAAAAATACATATATGCATACATGATTGTAGTTGAAAAGATCAACTGTTATTTAAAACACTACAAAGCAAAACACCAATGGGTGTGGGTCTGCATTTGGTTAAATGACAAGTGCTACCTTCTTACTCAAAAATAAATAGATTGTTGCTTCTAAATATTAGTAAAAGTGAGATTTACAGAAAAATGAGCTCAATATTGGGGGGTGGGAGGGGGTGGGGAATGACATTTTTTATAAGAGTTCCAATTTGCCCGGCCACGTGGCTCAGTGGTTGAGTGTCAAACAATAAACCAGGAGGTCACGGTTTGATTCCCCAGTCGGGGTACATGCCAGGGTTTCGGGCTGGATCCCCATTGTGGGTCGTGCAGGAGGCAGCCCATCAGGGATTCTCTCTCATCGTTGATGTTTCTATCTCTCTCCTCCTCTGCCTTCCTCTCTGAAATCAATAAAAAAAAAAATATTTTTTAAAGGGAGTTCCAATTTAGCCCATGGTTAATAGAGCTTTTAACTGCAGAAGATGCATTACACACTGCAGAAAGCAATGTTTTGTAGAAAATCCAGAGAGAAGTAGGCCAGGGCAAGAAAGACAGATTAGGCGGCAGTAAGAACACAAACAGTCAACAACATGTTTCTGGGCCTGAGCAGAGTCTTCTCGGAGATTCAGACAATAATGGAAAGACCGGAAAAGGAAAACTTCAATACGTAGTCAGTTAAGTTCTGGAAGCCTAAAGGTGAGCCCTGAGCTAAAATTAGAGGCGTGTGAGCCTGAGCAGGAGCCTGATGTCTGGGGGGGAGTGTCAGATCCAAGCTGTCTTTTTGTGGACACATCAGACCCGTTCCTCTCTTCGTTACCTAGGAAAAGTAGCTCCTGTTCACAAATATCTAAGTCCCTGGTGTGTTTTTCCCATTACACGAGTGTTCGTAATAGGGCGGTATTCATCACACTTTCCGTAAGACCAGCCAGCCCTGTACCACATCTCTGTCTGACTGATTTCTAGGCTATTCTCAGACTCTCTTGAATACTGTAGAAAGCAGCTAATTAGTAAGTGAAACACTTACCCTAGTCCAGTGGTTCTCAACCTCCTGTCCCTTTAAATACAGTTCCTCATGTGTGACCCAACCATAAAATTATTTTCGTTGCTACTTTATAACTGTAATGTTACTACTGTTATGAACCATAATATAAATATCTGATATGCAGGATGGTCTTAGGCGACCCCTGTGAAAGGGTCGTTGGACCGCCAAAGGGGTCGTGACCCACAGGTTGAGAACCGCTGCCCTAGTCAATCCCGTGGACTAACTCTTTGAAAGAAGGCGCAGAGCAAGTTTGGACGCTGAGTACAACAGTGAAGTCAGGTTCCCAGAGGGAAGGGGTGGAGAGGGGAGGTAGAGGATGGTAAAGGAAGTCAAATATATGATGACAGAAGGAGACAACTTTGGGCGGTGAACACACAATGCAATCAATATACAGATGATGTATTACAGAATTGTTTACTTGCACCTATATAATCTTATTAAGCATTGTTACCCCAGTAAATTTAATTTAAAAATTTTAGCCCTACCTGCTTTTGCTCAGTGGATAGGGCATCACCCTGCAGACGGAAGTGTCCCAGGTTTGATTCCAGTCAAGGGCACATGCCCAGGCTGTGGGCTCGATCCCCAGTAGGGGACATGCAGAAGGCAGCTGATCAATGATTCTCTCTCCTCATTGATGTTTCTATCTCTCTCTCCCTCGCCCTTCCTCTCTGAAATCAATAAAAATATATTTTTTTAATTTTTTAAACTTTTTAAAGAGAATGTAAATGTCACTTACTAGATCCTCTGGCCTCCCTCTCCCTCTTTCTCTGGGATCATTGATTGGAAAGTGTTAGGACATGAATTGTTTCCTCACAAAACACATGCGTGGATGTCCTAACCCCAGAATTTCAGAATGTGGCCTTACTTGGAAATAAGGTGGTTGCAGAAATAATTAGTTAAGATGAGGTCACACTGGAGTAGGGTGGGCCCCTAACTGAATATGACTAGTGTTCTTACAAGAAGAGGAAATTTGGACACGCAGGCACATACAGGAAATACCATATGAAGATAAGGACCGAGATCGGGGTGATCCAATAAGTTAAGGAAATGCCAAAGACTGCCAGCAAACCACCAGAAACAAGGGGGGAGGCATGGGACAGATTCTCCCTCACAGCCTTCAGAAGGAACCAGCCCTGCTGACACCTTTAGCTCAGATTTCTGGTCTTCAGAACTGTGAAACAATACATTTCTGTTTTTAAACAACAAAAAAGGGAAGTCAACCAAAGAAAGACAAATCGACGTGTACTATTTATCCATTGGCATAGCTTCTAAGACTTCCTTTTCTTCTGAATGAATATTTTTTTAAAATTTGTCTGAAATAGGTAAGCCCCATAGAGGTTAAGGGGTATAAAGTAACCAGAGTGAGACAAGGTAGATCATACTCAGATCTCAGCTCTGCCACTCTTTACTGTCTAGGTCTGGTTTTCTTCAGCAGTAACATGGTGTTATATTCTCCTCTGCTCCCCCGTCCCCCGGCCCCCCCCAAAAAAATGATAGGTTAAAGTCCTAACCCCTAGCACCTCATGTGAACTTATTTGGAAATAGGGTCATTGCGACATAATTCGTGAGGTTAAGATGAGGCCATAATGGAGTAGGACGTGCTCCTAATTGAGTAAGCTGTTGCCCTTATAAGAACAGGCCATCTGAAGACACAGACACACAGGGAGAATGCCACGTGACTATGAAGGAAGATATGGGAGTGATGCAGACGCAAGCTGAGGAACGCCGAAGATTGCCAGCAACCATGAGAAACTAGGAAGATGCAAGGAAGGATATCTATCCCTAAGGTTCCAGAGGGGGGGTGGGGGGGGGCATAGGCCTGCTAACACCTTGATTTCAGACTTCCAGCCTCCAGAGGTAAGAACTGGGAGACAATGGTCTCTGTTGCTTTAAGCCACACACTTTGTGGTACTTTGTTACAGCAGCCCTGGGAAATGGAGGTACATGGGGACGCTATTTCTCAACAAATAACCATGGCAGAAGATGGAGAGCTACTACTAGAAACAGCTAAACCACTTAGGTATTCCATTAAAAAACACACACACACACACAAAAAAAAAAAAAAAAAAACATAAGAAAACTGAAAGATAAGAGTAGGCAAACGGTAGTATAGACACTTTGGAAAAGTTTGGCAGTTTCATTAAAACAAACAAACAAGCCTGATTGGCGTGGCTCGGTGGTTGAGCGTCAAACTAGGAACCAGGATGTCCTGGTTCGGTTCCTGATCAGGGCACATGCCTAGGCTGTGAGCTCCATCCCCACTGTGGGGCGTGTAGGAGGCAGCCAATCAATGATTCTCTCTCATCATTGATGTTTCTATCTCTCTCTCCCTCTCCCTTCCTCTCTGAAATCAATAAAAAAAAATATGAAAAACAAACAAACAGAAAATCCACCTAAATATGCAACTGTCGTATGACCCAGCAACTGCACTCTTGGTCATTTATCCCAGAGAAGTGAAAACTAATGTTCACATGATAACCTGCACATGAATGTTCATATCAGCTTTAGTCCTAATAGCCAAAAAGTAGAAACGACCCAGGTGTCCCTCAGTGACTGCATGGTTAAACAAACTCTGGTGCATCCACACCATGGAATACTACTCAGCCATAAAAAAGAAACAAACTACTGATATAGGCGACAACTTGGGAGAATCTCCAGAGAATTATACTGAGTGGAACAAAGTGAATCCCAAAGGTTACATACTGCAGGTTCCATTTTTATAAGGTTCTTGAAGTGACAATATCATAGCAATGGAGAACAGCTCACTGGTTGCCAAGGGTTAAGAATGAGGTGTGGGTGAAAGAGAGACGGGTATATCTATAAAAGGGCAACACGGGGATCCTTATGGTGATGGAATGTTTTATATTTGACTGTGTTGCTGTCAATATACAGGTTGTGATATTGTACTGTAGTCTTGCAAGATGTTACCATTGGGAGAAACTGAGTAAAGAGTTTATGGAATCTCTCTGTATTTATTCTCACAACTACATGTGAATCTACAATGATCTCAAAATAAACAGTTTAAGAAAAAAAAACATTGTGAGCAGTAAAGAAAAGAATACATATAAAATCCTCAGCACAATGCCCCATGTATAGTAGGGCATTTAGTAGGAATTTTAGTGCTATAACTGGGAAAAGTCCTGGGCAAACCAGGCAGTTGATCATCTCACAAGGCGGTCCACATTGGCTAACTCTGCCTCATCGAAAACTCGGATGCCTTCAGGGTCCCAAGATAGTTTCCCCAGGCCTAGGTATCATGTACAGACTGGACTGTATCTGCTTATGTCTAAGAGCTGAGAACCCATTCCTGGAAGCCTTCCTCACAATTTAGTGATGAGAATTGCATCACTCGTGCATAAACATTACCAAGGGAGTGCCCTAACCAGTTTGGCTCAGTGGATAGAGCTTTGGCCTGCAGACTCAAGGGTCCCAGGTTCAATTCCAGTCAAGGGCATGAACCTTGGTTGAGGGCCCATATCCAGTAGGGATTGTACAGGAGGCAGCTGATTGATGTTTCTCTCTCATTGATGTTTCTAACTCTCTATCCCTCTCCCTTCCTCTCTGTGAAATATCAATAAAATATATTTTTTAAAAATCACCAAGAGAAATGGGAGCACAGTGCTTAGGCTGGATCAGCCTGCATTCACCTCCAGACCTGGGGAGAGAGCCAGTCTTCCTGAGTCAAGTGTGTAATCACATATGTGCCAATCAGATAGTAGGAAGAGGTTGTTCTGGGGCAGTTTGCTAACCGTCTGTTCTCCCTCCTTTGCCAGCACTCTCACAGACTACTACCCACAGCCCTGGGCATCCTGCAGTGTTTTGTGGGCCCACAAGCTCTACCACAGTCAAGGCCAGGAACTTTGTCAGTACCTCACGCCTATGAAGAATTAATATAGCCTGGCCGGCATGGCTCAGTGGTTGAGCGTCAACCTAGGAAACAGGAGGTCACAGTTCAATTCTCGGTCAGGGCACACGCAAAGATTGTGGGCTCGATCCCCAGTGGTGTATGCAGGAGGCAGCCAATCAATAATTCTCTCTCATCGCTGATTTCCTATCTCTCTCTCCCTCTTCCTTCCTCTCTGAAGTCAATAAAAATATATTTTAAAAAAGAATTAATACATATTTGTTTAAGTGAATGAAGCAGTCTCTGACATAGTTATTCTGCCAACAAAACATCTAATGAAATCTGCACCCATAACCATATTGTAATGGCCCAGGTCAGGAACTTAATCAGGTACCAAGCCTACAACCTAGATTGTCTCAGTGTCCACAGAAGCAAAGCTACAAATACTCTTGCTCTTCTGAATACTCCTTCTCTAGACTCGTTCCTTCAGCCTTTGAGTTGAAGGCAAACCATGTGTCTGAAGTGTTCACTCATGACCTAAGCCCACATGCCACATCCTTATTATTCATGTTTTCTAAGTGTTCTTCTCCATATCTCATGGGGGGAGGGGGGACAAAACTGTGACACTCAGATCTTAGTGATTCATGTTGCCTGCCCAGTAAGCAAATGGCTTTCCTCCACAAACTCTGCTGCATCATTTTTCTCCCCAAGTAAGTTTGCTAGCTATGCCAAATACTGTTTTGAATGTAATTGTATCATATCCACTAAACAAAATTAGC
>NW_006295821.1:1819882-1821619 GCF_000327345.1 Myotis davidii | reverse complement strand
CTCCTCCTCCTCCTCCTCACTGATGAGAAATAATTCAGACCCATAAAATTGTTATGTTCACAAACCAAACAGAGGTTCTAATCCTCTCCTTAAGACTCTTCGTTAGGTTTCCTCATTTCCTGGGGTGGACTTAAGTTCCTTGCTCTCATTTTGCCACAGACCTGCCACAAGTCTAGTCCTGGCTCACCTGGTTATTTTCACTGTAACACAGAATATAAATGTGAATGTTAGACATCACTCTCAGCAATGCCTAAAGATAGTACCTCTGCAAGGAAGAAGAGATTTAGCAGAAACAATTGTGAATCAAGAATCCAGAGCGGTTTCTGTTCTTCTTATTACCAAGCTCTAATTCCATAATTGTCTTCTAGGTTCATTTCTAACTTAGCTTCAGCAGAAGTTTTGCTTAAATAAAATTTTAAGGATCAGACCTAACTATAGACCTATCTGATAACAATGGTTAGTCCTGGGCTGATTTACAGGGTTTATAGAACCAATTGTCATCCAAAGTTGCTCACATTGAGGACATTTCAAAACACAGTCATCTTAGAGACAGTAGAGGGCACTCCGGGTAAATATTAAACTAAAAGGCAACATCCTAGAATGAAAGGTGGCCTGGAGTATTGGGTGCAGTACATGATACAGCACATTGTAAAATTTCTCTTGCTCAAAGCTAACCTAATATTTTCCATCTGTTTAGATTCCTGATATTCTAGAGCACTACTGTCTAGTACTGTAGACACTAGCCATATGTGCCTATTTAAATTTAAGTTAAATAAAATTTAAAAGGGAGCCCCTCGGTGGCACTAGCCACATTTCATGTGCTCAACAGACAGATGTGACTAGGAGCCGCCATATTACACAGCACAGACAGAGAACTTTTCCATCATCACAGACACTTCTAGTAGAATGCACTATTGAAGAGTTTCAGTTTCCATAGATAATACACAGTTGAAGGGCATCAGAATATGCCATCCCAAAAGTGTCATTTGGCATAAAGATTATTTTGTGCTGTCGGCAATTAAGGAATAGCAGACACAGAAATAGCTCTCTGCCCTTCCCCGGTCTAAAAGCAGGAAATATGTTTCCCCTTCTGCAGGTGTCCCGCTCTCATACCAGGAAGGGAAGGACAGTCCTTATCACCGGAGATGGAGATGGTGCCAAGACACATCTGCACAAATGAAACCTTACTGAATAACCCTTCGCTTCCATTAGTTTCCCCATATATTTAACCTTCCCACCATGTACCACCGCTAGAATCCAAAACCTCACTACCTTTGTCTTCTCACATCCCCACCACTGACTGCCTTTTGTTGAAATTGTATAAATGAGGCCCCAACACCCAACTGGACTGTTTACTTGGGTTTTCATTTATTTTCTATGAAGGCCTCCATTTATGGGGAAACAATAAAATATCTACACTAATAAAAGAGAAACATGGTAATTGGCGTACGACCGCTACCCTTTTCATTGGCTAATCAGCGAGATATGCAAATTAACTGTCAGCCAAGATGGCGGCCAGCAGCCAGGCAGCTTGAAACTAACATGAGGCTTGGTTGCCTCAGTGACGGAGGAAACCAACGTTCCTCGCCTGCAGCTGCAAGCCTCTGAGCGGGCAGTTTAAGAAACTCTGTAACAAATACCGCTGGACTTCAGCCAGCAGATTCGCAACAATGTATGCAAAGAGCAGAAACCTACTTTCAGCCCTGGAGGCCTAAGAGCTGGAGCAAAGCCTCAAGC
>NW_006295821.1:1814575-1819214 GCF_000327345.1 Myotis davidii | reverse complement strand
CCCATTTTTCCCCATCGACCCTGCCTTGAGTGTGACAGGGGGCGGCGCCCCAACTCCCCAATCAGCCCTGCTCTAAGCCCAACCAGGGGCTGCACCTAGGGATTGGGCCTGCCCTCTGCCACCCAGGAGCAGGCCTAAGCCAGCAGGTCGTTATCTCCTGAGGGGTCCCAGATTGCTAGAGGGCTCAGGCCGGGCTGAGGGACCCCCCTCCCCTCCGAGTGCACAAATTTTTGTGCACCGGGCCTCTAGTTAATAATATGATTGTATACCTTTTCTCCTGTTAATCTGTCTTTTGTCAGTCTCATTTACAGACCCCTACCCAAAGAGGGCAGAGGAAAGATTTTTTCTCTCTTATACAATTCCCCAAGAATAACTGAGAAACAGGAACTAATCTAGCCAAAAGGCTGAACTGAGGTTGATGGAGCCTGTGTGTTGTAGGTAAAGGAGGTTATTTCATGGAATGAAGTCATCAAGGCTTCTAATCAGGTGACTTCACCTGGCCATCTTTCTAGGGGGGCATTCTCTAATTTCATTTTGGAGAAAACTTTTCATTTTAAAAAAATGTATGACAGGTATTTGTCTTAATATTATTTGGAATCTACATAAATCCTAGATTTTTGACTACCCCTAAACACATTATTGTCCCTCTGAGAGGACATTAAAATATGAGTCACAAACTAAATAAAAGATAAAATATAAGCAAATGTACTTACTAGATCAAAACCACATTTCTGGAGCTGACAGAAACAGGAAAATTTATCTAATTCAAATATCTCATTTTCTGGTGATGAAAAGTCTACAACTGAAACTGTTTAGGTGCCTCTTCCAAATTCTCAAAGCTATTGCTGGGGAACTGAAATTCAACCTAGTGTTTATTCCTTCATGTTAAGATTATATAAGAGGTGTGTTTTTATTGAAAATGTGGGCCCTCTAAAGTCTTTGAGATTAGCGCTAACAAGAAGAACCTATTGCTTCATTTATTGGTGGTTAATATATGATATAGAAGTGCATGTGAACACACATGTAATCATGCACACACACATATACACAGAGTTAGATGTTTTACTTTGTCTCAGCCTAACTTCCTAAGTAGGGATCAAAATGTGAATTCCGTGATATTAGATTCAGTTCTGTGTGGCTTCTTTTTGACAACTGCAGGGAGGAAGGACGGAGAACTATGCTGCTGAGTTTTATGTAGGAGAAGATGAATACGAATACTCAACACAACACCATCTGCAAATGTGACAAATACGAGAAGTGCTTTAATCATTAGAGCTCTTGATAAAGATTTCGTTCCCTGGCCCATCAAACTAACATATGAAAAGGGGTTGTGGTGAAATCACAGGGTGAAGTTCAACATCCATCAGTGGCCTTTCCTGCAGCCACCACTGCACCCTGCTGCTGAGGCTGCAACAGCTGATCAAAAAGGCAAGTGTGCTACTCACAGCCAGGAGATCAATAACAGCGTCAGCATTTTAATTGATTATTTTATGTGTGTTTTTAAGAAAGATGCTGAATCACAGCAATCACTTCAAGAATAAATGCATTTTATGCATAATAGGTACCTTACTGCTGCTATGTTTCAAATAAGCTCCCAGAGAAATTACATCTACCTGAGCCTAGAACTGGTTTTTCCTGAAGGCTGAAAATAAAAATTTACTTATCCTGGAAATAAATTTTATGTTCCCTCTGGCTATTTCCTTTAATCATATTCCTCTTCAATGCAAAGCTAGAATAGGTGATATGTTACAAGAAACAGTTTTCAAAATGAAGAACCCAGTTACCAATAGGTACAATAGCAGCTGCTCCCACTGAGGTAATTAAATGAGTAGGAATGCAGATTGGTTGCCAGTGTTATGTTACTTCTAGTCCCTTCAAGCTTAATTGAAAAATTATAGCTTATTCCAGACTTAACTATTTTTCAGATTTTTGTGGGTAAATACTAACAAACATTTTTATAGGTCTTCTGTAATATTATCCAGCATGCTATTTCACCTTCCTGACAGTAAAAGATCTGGGTTCCAATAGATTTTTCTTAGATTTATTTCTTAGCCTAGTTTGATGAGGACAGCAGCCTGTAGGCCAACGGCACCAGGGAGGACAGTGTGGAAAGATGGTGAAGGTCATGTTGACATAAGAAACCTCCAAATCTTCAGTTTTATTAATTTATCTGAGCCAAACTGACAATTGCCAGGAAGCAAAATCTCAATGGGTTGAGAAAATGCTTTGGTGAATGGCAGCTTTGTAGCTTATTTTATACATTATAATCAAAGCAGGAGACAGAAAGGGAGGGGGTTATAGGGAGATGAGAGAGAGCAAAGTAGAGAAATCTGAGATTGGATAAAGAGTAAAATGGAGAGAGATATACTTCTTTTACATTGGTGGGCATAGGATAGTTAACAATGAACATTTACGGTACATAGAGATGGCATTTGGGCAACAAGATAATAATGAGGGGTTCTGTGGTCTCATGCTCTGGTGGGAGATTGTGCCCTGAGAGGTCTGGGGAGAAGGGGATTACTCTGACATTCCAAAGGTATGTTATCTTAGATGCAAAAAGGCATAGACAGGCTCAGCTTTCTTCAACAAGGAAGATACCAGCCTAGGACATGACTACCTGTCACGACTTGCTTTTAGTTAGGAAGTTTTAATTTTATACATCTTGTGTGGCTACTTTAGGTCTCTAAGTGTGTAAGGCCCACCATACAGGCCTTCCCGAGCTTGTTAGGTTTAGTATGTGGTCCCTTTTTCATCCACATTCACCTCTCAACCTGGCCAGAGGGATGGGTCAATGTGTCTTATTTCAGAGGTGATGTAAAAGAAATGAAATGAGTGCATACACTTTGAACTGGAAACCTTTTCCTTCATCATTTTGGCATTGGAAGACAAATCATACTAATACCGTGAAGCAGGTCAGTGTCCAATGAGCTGAACATATCTTCTCTTACATCTTTCCACCACAATGCTACCAGGTGGGCAGTGCCAACTCTCATGCTTCACAATTTCGTAGCTGAGTAAGAAAGATCCAGAGTTTAATTGATTTGTACATATTTTCTTAATTTATACATATCTCCCCTCCTCCCCCAAATCTGAGGGGAGGGGCACACAAGAAGAAAATCATGTTCAGAATTCTGCAGAAAGGTAGACTCACAATATCACAAGGATCAGAGGTGGCTCTAAAGTGGGGGGGCCCCAGATGACCTGTTAAAATGTAAATATTTCAGGGGATGGGTAGGGGCTGGGAGGATGATGGTAAAAGGAGGAAAGGGGAAATATTGTAGTACTATCAATAATAAAAAGTATGTTAAAAAAGAAATGTAAATATTTCAACATGTTTCATTTAAAATATTAAAAAGGGTAATGTAATATATAAATTAATTAAGATAAATACATACAACAAAATTAAAATGAATTCATACTAGCAATAAATAACCTAGTGGATAATAAATAAATAATTCTGAATAAATAAAAATTCATGAATTTGTACTGAATAAAATAAAAATTCAGTTCATACTGGTAATAAAGGTGGATACCACCTTGCCAAGTGATTGAAGTTGAAGTTATTGCCGCCAAAAAAATGGGGCAAACTGACATTGCTTACATAGAAGATCCCAAGTAATTTAAAAAATATCTGCTAGAACTGATCAATGAATTTAGCAAGGTCAAAGGATATAAACTAATATCTTCAAAAATATCTGCTAGAACTAATAAAGGAATTTAGCAAGGTCAATATATAAAAATCAATTGCATTCCCAAGTATGCGCAATAAACAATTAAAAATTTAAAAATAACATAATAGTGTCAAAAGCATGATTTGGGTATATAGATAGAAAAGTTCTAAATCAAGATTGTGGTGGTGATTACATGATTATGCACACTTGCTAAAACTCATAGACTTGTACGGCTAAAATTTGTGAATTTTATCGTTATGTTAATTACACCTCAAGAAAGAGAGAGTGAACACCTACCCTGTGTCATGTTCAGGATGCTGAGCATACAACAGAGAAAAAGATAACGCGCCGAAACCGGTTTGGCTCAGTGGATAGAGCGTCGGCTTGCGGACTGGGGGGTCCTGGGTTCGGTTCCGGTCAAGGGCATGTACCTGGGTTGCGGGCACATCCCCAGTGGGAGATGTGCAGGAGGCAGCTGATCGATGTTTCTCTCTCATCGATGTTTCTAACTCTCTATCTCTCTCCCTTCCTCTCTGTAAAAAATCAATAAAATATATTTTTTTAAAAAAAAAGATAACGCTTTTCCATCGGAGCTAACTTTCTACACACCTGTAAGTATGTAGCTGAAGTGGCCAAATGGGCAGCTTTCTGCCTCAATTACTTTCTATAATGCCCCTTGCCCAAAAAAGAAACGATAAAAACAACTCAAGCCCTAAACCATTAAGGCGCGTCTCGACACCGCAATCTACCCTCCAGCAAAACTGCAGCGGACCCAGAGGGAGGGAGGGGAAGCCGTATCCCCGGCAACAACGAGCTAGAACCGACTTCCGGCGGCGGCGCAGTTGCCGCCCGGATCCCGGAAGTTCTCCCGGAGATTTTGGTTCCGGCGGCGGCGCGGGGCGGGCGGAAGGCCGGAAGTTCGCCCATGGCTGTGGGTCCCGGCTGGCTTGCAGCCCAGGCCTGCCGGC
>NW_006295821.1:1812835-1814056 GCF_000327345.1 Myotis davidii | reverse complement strand
GGCGTCGAGGGGCCGGGGCCGGGCCGCGCGGGTCCGAGCTTTCAGGCCGGACGTGGCGAGAGTAACTGTTACGGAGTTTGGCCCTTTGTTAGGCCTGGCGGATCCGAATGCTCTGAGAATTGAGGGGTTCCTCAGCTAACGCGCCTCAGTCCTGCCAGCAGCAGAGGGGCTGCTGGGACCAATTTATGGAGACTTTTTATTGGTAGCTGTTTGTCTCAAATTCACACACTGTGACTAGTTAGATTTCCTTTGAGTTTGAGGTTTCATTATTAGACTGACTTGCTGAACTTGACTAAAAACAGGTGGTTTTGCGCCCTGACTTTTATCCTCACTTTATTTTTTTAATATATTTTATTGATTTTTTACAGAGAGGAAGGGAGAGGCATAGAGAGTTAGAAACATCAATGAGAGAAAAACATCGATCAGCTGCCTCCTACACACTCCCTACTGGGGATGTGCCCGCAACCCAGGTACATGCCCTTGACCGGAATCGAACCCGGGACCCTTCAGTCCGCAGGCCACGCTCTATCCCCTGAGCCAAACGGGTCAGGCTTATCCTCGCTTTAAGGCCCATCTCCTTTGACTTGAGCACGGCTGGCTGTCGTGCGCTCCGAGTTGGTTATGGTCCATGTTAGTTTAAAGCGCGCTTCGCGCAGAGAAACGTCGGTCTCACGGAAAGCTGTGAGTGCACAGTTGTGTTTGTTAGGAATTCCTTATTCACTTTTGAGTGGACCTGAGTTACCTCACTGTGTAAATAAAATAAGGTGGTTTATTTTCTTCCCTGTCCTACCGCCTGTGTTTGAAGACTGCCTGTACCACATAGTGTCTCCTTCTACCTCTCCAGGTGCAATTCTAGAAAACAGCCCAGGCTTAAGAAATCTATGTGATTCCCCAGACTTCCTCAGCCACACTTCTCCAAAGCAGATTAAAACCAGGCGGGTTTTACCTGTTCTCCCAGACTCAGAATTGTTATGAAAACAAAGTTACATAATGGGATAAATTTTAAGCCGCCTCTTGTCCAGGCCTTTTTGTCCTTCAAGACTTTGATATTTATATTTAAACTAGAGGCCCGGTGCACGGATTCGTGCACCAGGTGGGTCCCTTGGCCTGTCCTGTGGGGATCTGTCCTGCAGGGATGGGCCGAAACTGGCTCTCTTTGTTCCGTTTTCTCTTAATCCTCTCCAGCATTTTTCATTTGTGGATTTGTTGATATAGCCATTC
>NW_006295821.1:1758507-1812774 GCF_000327345.1 Myotis davidii | reverse complement strand
TGCCCCCTGGTGGTCAGTGCGTGTCATAGCTACCGGTCGGACGGTCGCTTAGGCTTTTATATATACAGTGGGGCTTTGACTTACGAGTGTCCCGACTAATGAGTTTTTTGAAATACCCACTGTCTCTCGGCCGATTTTTTGCATTGAGTTGATAGAGTAATTTGAGTTAACGAGCTCCTTAACGAGCTCGGTCTCGGAACAAATTAAACTCGTAAGTCAAGGCCCCACTGTATAGATATTTCTGTGGATAATTCCTAATGGGGAATGTCAGTAAGCCAGCTGAAACAGATCCACTATGAAGTTTAGGGAAAATTTAACTGGCCTTTTCTTTGCCCCTTCCACTAACAGGAGCTCATCTCAGGTGAGTGGGACAGAATGCTGGCAAACTGGATTTTACTTTACATTCATACAGTTTCAGTTAAAAATTGAAAATAACTACACTTCTCAACAGTGATTTCTTTCTCCTCTCCCAAATAGTTTCAGAAGGCATTTGAGGAGGAATTGACTCGACTTTTGGTTGGTGGGGTGAATATTTGGTTAAAGAAAAATTATTTCTTTTGCCTTAAAATGGCAACATTTTGGTAAAATGGTGTCTTCTGCCCTAGCTTATGCATTACTAACAGAGGCATCTTCACAGTCAACTAGAGGCCCGGTGCACGGATTCGTGCACCAGGTGGGTCCCTTGGCCTGTCCTGTGGGGATCTGTCCTGCAGGGATGGGCCGAAACTGGCTCTCTGACATTCTCCCAGGTCTCTCTGGGCCTCAGTTTCCTCATTTGTAAAAGAAGGATAAACTTACTGCTAATGAGGAGAGGAAATCAAGATGCCTTTAATTCTGCAAGCTTTTATTGAATTTCTTATTCTGTGCCAGACTCTGTTTGAGGCAATTGAGGGTTGGGGTCCAACATGGAAACATGTAGACCCTCCCGTTAAGCCACAGGAGGGAGGGATGCTGTACCACAGTCTTTGCAGGCAGAACGTGCTGGGGTGGTCTTAGGGATATTTTGTGGGAGTTAAGTGTTTAGTACAAAGTGATGGTCTCTAATAAACCCAAAACATAGGGAACTCAGAACAACCCTTGAGTGACTGGTAAGTTTAGATTCTATCTTTAACATTTCTAGCCTTTTTTTTTTTTTTTTAAGCAGTTGTGTTTATTGTTCTGGGGAATTGGAGGGAGTGGCATTCTCTAGTGTTCTTGTATTAACCAGTCATATTTATTATTAAGCTACATATGTTCAAGTTTGAAACATGCATGGCAAACATTTTCCTGGCTGCATAAACTGCTCATCGGCAGTCAGAGATGCCGTCATTAAATCTGATGATAACAGCTCTGGATTCTTTCATGCAGCTCGTCAGGGAGCGCCAGGAAAGAGCATTTCACAGTAACTGTGCATGGCAAAGGCTGCAGACTGGGAATTCCGAGTGTGGATGGATATTCAGAAAGCTGGAAATTTTGGTGGTGGGGGTGGAGTGAGAGAGGGCTTACTCCCCTAGCTCAGTGTCTCTGCCAAACAGGCTCTGAGTCGGATGGGAAGCAGCACTACCGACACCTCATCGGAGCAGAATGTGGCACGTGAGGAAAGGCATTGGGAGCAGAGGATCAGCTGGTTGTACTGATCCTTGCCTGAGCCTAGTTTACAGTGATTCTGTTTTGAGTTTTAATCCTGTGTTGGTTTAAAGGTGTTTGGGTTGAAGGTAATTAATGTCCTGTTTGCATCTTGGGGTCTGAACATCTGATATATCAGCTAAAGAGGCATTTACATCAACTCATTGAAGAAAGTTACTTGAATAATTTTGTTGAATAAAAAGTAAAACTCTGAGAGTGTTATTAACCCCTAGAGTGCTGGGGAGCACGATCGCACTCCTCCTGCAGTGTCAAGTTCTAAGTCTGCTTTTATTAGTGATGATGATATTGCTAAATATGTCAATGTAGTAAAGGTTTCCTTAAGTTTTTGGATATGTAACTTCATTTACTTGTGATTCATAATTTTTTTTTCCTAAACTGCTGTAAAATCAGCAAAAATGCCTTGGAAATTTTAGCATAGTTCCGAGGATATTGGTTGGCATTCAAAGGGTTAAAGGTAAAGCTGTTTGACCACGTGGAGCTGAGCCTGCTTCTGATCTTCACTTGAACTTGTGGTCTGTGTCTAGTTTTTCTCAGCTGCTGAAATAATTGGAAGGATAAAAATATTGAGTGCCTTGTTTTCAAGAAAGGCCAATTAAAATTAGCTATTTAGAGGCAATTCAAATTGCCTATGAACCCAGTGTAAGATTTGTTCTATATTTAGAATACCATTTCTAGGTTATTTAATTAGTATCTAATTCAGTGTTGGAAAGATGACTGGGAAACTAAATAGGGAAATAATACGAGTCTATCAGTGGAAGGTAACAAGTGGGAGATTGCTTTTCCAGTTTGAGAGAAGAGATGTAACAAACTTAAGCTATGGTTGAAATGAAATATGTGTAGTTTACTAATTAATGTATTTTTTAAAAACTTTGAGATTAAGTAGACTTCCAAAATGTCTGATACATTTAAAAAATAAACTTGACATATACAACATGTGTTAGTGTTGTAATTTCTGAACATCATTTGCTTACAGAAATAAAATACTGGAACTAGTGGGTAAAAATCTGTTGAGTTGAGTTGGGGAAGTATTTTAGTTAATGGACTATTTTGTTTAACTCTCTGTTCTTTATATATACAATAGATATATACCATTCAAAGGAATTTTATTTTCCTGTTTTTCAGTTTTAAAAAGAGCATTCTCGCTGCATAAAGCACATTCAATAAAGGATATGGAAAATACTTTTCAGTTGGTGAAAAATATTATACCTCCTCTAACTACCAAGAAGCACAAAGGGCAAGATGGAAGAATAGGCATAGTTGGAGGCTCTCAAGAGTAAGTGACTTGGAAAATGTTAGTATTTAAACAGTTAATCTTTATTATCTGTCTGTCTACCTGCCTATCAGCCATCCAGTCAACTGCCCATTTGTCTAGTTGACCCCTCAGTAATTATTTCCAAATGTAGTCTGATATTATGACATTTGGTATTTTTCAGTGATGAACTTTAAGGTTGAATAGGAGAAAACAATAAGGGGCCCTGATTGAGCTGTTCATTGGTGTGTCTTAGTGTAAAGATTTTTTGCCTGTGGTTGGGAGATGGGACTATTTTTTCTTATCTTATACTTTTCTCTATTGATCAGACTTATACCATAAGCATGTATTACTTTTGTAATGAGGATAAAAACACTCAGCACCTGCTTGGTTTACTTTGTTACTTCAAAAATATTCCTGGAAGTCATGTATTAAATTGGACAGATCCTAGCTGTTTTTAAGGCCTGTTCGCCTAGTTTTATATATTCTGCTGCTATGTTGTTTGACACGTAAAGATTTATAATTTGTCCATGCTCGCAAATGATACCTACTGCCTTTGACTTAAATTCGACATTCTGTGTGCACTTTACCTAGCTCTGTATTTTTAATGGTTTAGGTAGTTGGCTATACTTATTTTAAATAATATATAACTAGATTTTGTTTTCTTACCCAATATGACTGAAATTTTCCATTGATTTTTATTTGTTTGTTTGTTTTTTGTTTATTGGTTTCAGAGAGGAAGGTAGAGGCATAAGAAGTCTACTTAATCTTCTGCATGCCCCCTGTTGGGGATTGAGCCCGCAACTTGGGCATGTGCCCTTGACTGGAATCGAACCTGGACCTTTCAGTCCTCAGGCCTACACTCTGTCCACTGAGCCAAACCAGCTAGGGCTCCATTGATTTTTAGAGAGAGTGGAATGGAGTGGAGGAGACAGAGAGAAACATTGATGTGAGAGAGACACATTGATTGGTTGCCTCCTGCACACGCCACAACCCGAGTGGGGATTGAGCCTGCAACCCATGTACGTGCCCTTGACCGGTGCCCTTGACTGGTGCCCTAGTCTGGAACCAGTCTGAGGACTGGCTCTCTATCCATTGAACCAAACGGCTAGGGCCAGCCTGATTCTTTATGAGTGGGTAGGTGAATATATGGTATTCATCGTACAGATGGGCCATAATTTATTTAACCAAGTCCCTGTTGATAGGCAGTTGGTTAACTCTATTCTTTTTCTCAATTAATCTGTCTGTAGACATCCCTTTACATATCTCCTTGTATGCCCATCTGGTTATAATCAAGGGGACAATTCCTAGAAGAATTTTTACTGGAGCAGAGTACATAGACATTTTAATGTCGATAAATATTGAAAATTGTTCTCCCAAAATTGCACTAGTGTGTGCTGCCATCAACAAGCACCTGTTCTCTCTAGCCAGTTTGGCTCAGTGGGATAGACATTGGCCTGCAGACCGAAGGGTCCCAGGTTCGATTCTGGTCAAGGGCACATGCCCAGGTTGCATGCTTGATTCCCAGTAGGAGGCAGGTGATCAATGATTCTCTCTCATCATTGTCTCTCTCTCTCTCTCTCTCTCTCTCTCTCTCTCCTCCCTCCCTCGCTCCCTCCCTCTCTCTTTCCCCCTCTCCCCCTCTCTCCCTCTCTCCCTCCCTCTTCCTCTCTGAAATCAATAAAAATATATTTTAAAAAACAAAAAAACAAGCACCTGTTCCCCTCACTCCCTATGGGTATTGGCAGCCTTTGCTCTCAAGTAGAAAAGCTATATTTTGTTGGTTCAGTGTATTTTTTTTTGGTATTGAGGCTTGCATTCGTGTTTTGTTGTGAACGAGTGTGAGCGAATGTGTGTGTGTGTGTGTGTGTGTGTGGCATGCCCTGCCCTTTGGTGTTTCTGGCACGTTGGCCCTGCTCTGCAGGATATTGCCATGGGTATAGAGTGCACCCTGCATCTCCCCAGTGGGTTTTTCCTGGGATAGCAAAACTTTTCACTGCTTGGAATTGACATAAAGGTTACAGTCACCATCTGATGCTAAGTTCAAGGGTTTTTCTTTCTGTGCTTGAAGTGACCTTAAAAGTGGAGTTACAAGCATTCCAAAGCAGTAAGGATGGAAGCCAGAGGGAGGTGTGAGAGTCTCTTCTTGTTTGGCCTGGGTGCCCCGTGTGGCCCTCCATCAAGATGGCCATTGCCTGTGCTTACTGTTGATCTCGAAGACTGGTCCTGCTCCTTGGGTACTGTCCAGTGTGGGGTGCTCTGGCCTGTGATCACCTCAGGCACTCTCTCCTGGCAGATGCCTTCAGTAAACACTCACTGTCCTAAGTCTTCAGTTTTGGGGTGCTGGAAGCTAATTCCAGCATGTCATAAATGCAAAAAGTTTCATCAAAAGGTTGAGGGAACTTGGGGATTCAGCAGGGCTGAATACATATTACCTGCCGTTGGAATATCTAAGGGCATTTCCTTACACCTAAAGATTCGCATAAATTATTACCTGCTACCAGACAGCTGAGGGCATTTTAATCTACATGTTATTGCCTTCTGCTGGCCAAACACCTGAACAGCCAGTAGGCAGTTCCCCCAAACTGACAATGCCTACTGTATACCAAACTAATCTTTGATATGTATATCTACTTTGCTATAGGGCAAGATGTGGGAATAAAAAGAGCCCTGGGTCCGGAGATAGGGAGAACATGGTTACTGAAGCTAGATCTCCTCTGGCTCCCCCGTGGATTACAAATTTATGTTATATTTCTAGTCTCTTTATTAATTTACACGCAGCGCCTTCTCCAGATTCCTGAACCTTTCTAGATGCTGGGAAAGACCCCAGCATTATTGGGGGTGTTTTTTCCCCCCAATGTAATATTCCTACCCATCTTCCTTGCTAACAAAGCTTGTTTTGTTCAGATGCTGTTACAATTTCTTTTACTTGCAGCTCTGTGCATTTCTGATAAATCAAGTACTTTTTATATCTATGTTTATATTAATCTAGAAAGAAGTGTCATCATTATAATATTAAGTCATCTTAGCCAGTGTACATCTAATGTATTCTTTAATAGATTTTAAAATTTTCCCCACAGTTATTATTTGTTTATATAAAGTTAATTCCTAGATGCTTTATGGTTTTTGCTGATATTGTAAATGCTATCATATTTTTTAATCTATTATTCCTAGTATAAAAAAATGCTATCTTTATCCTTTTTTTGGTTGATAGAAATCTGGCAACCTTGCTGAACTATTTTATATTAGGAAATTTATTCTTTAACAACTTTATTGAGTTCTGGTTGATATACAATTGCATAAGTTTGACATATGTATAAACCCCTAAAACCATCAGTTTGCACATAGCCATTACCGGGAGACCGTAGTCACAGGAAGCCGGAATTTGTCCGTCCTGACATAGCATAAAGGTCTCAGGTGAAAGACTGACTTCTCTGGTTCTGATCCATGTTTATTGAACATTTACTGAGCACCTGCTAGGGGTTCGGCCCTGTGCTAGGTGCTTGACTGCTGTATGGTTTTTGTTGATAAACCTGGTGTGCTTGCCTCACTCTCAAGTTTTAGACTGTAAATATCTTCTTTTTAGGTACACCGGAGCCCCTTACTTTGCAGCAATCTCAGCTCTCAAAGTGGTATGTTTACTTATATCTTCTTTATTAGGAAGAGTTGGATTATTTAAATATGATTAAAGCAATGTTTTCCAATAAAAATCAACATAACATCTCCAGGTAATTATGGGTAAGAGAAACATCTTTAAATGTACTCTGACCTCTTGTGCAGTGATAAAATAACTTCAAACTCATTTTTTTAAATAAAGTTTTATTAGAATTGTACTTCACCAGAATAATCTTGGGATGCCTTTCAGTCCTAGTGTAAGACATATTTGGACTTTGGCAGTTGCTCATGACTTTTGACCAAGTCCTAACCACCCAGTCAGCACAGTTACTGTGAATTGTGCTCAGCTCCATGACTGCATTGCTTCCGTGAGCCCCAAGCTCAGAGAGGCAGCTTGAGCTGGTCTGGGTTGACCTGTCCCTTAGGCAGCAGTAAAAGTCTGCCTTTATTCCGGCCTTTTCTTAGGTTATACCTTCTCAGCCTCCTCCCTGTAGTTTAACTGCTACAGCTGGTATGTTATTGTTGTTTACGGATAGTGCTATGTAATTTTCGATGATGAAAACGTTGAATGGCTGTTGTAGAAACCACTTTGGGTATCTTTTGAGTGATTCTCACATTAAGTTAGCCTCTTGTGCTCATTTCTCAGGGTGCAGATTTATCCCACGTGTTCTGTACCCGGGAGGCCGCACCTGTGATCAAGTCGTACAGCCCGGAGCTGATTGTTCACCCAGTTCTGTGAGTGGGGCTGCACGTGAGGGCTTTATTTGCAATAACTCTCCTTGGTCATTTGGTGTCTTTACAGACTAAGAGTTTCAGTTAAATAGCTTTCATACTGAGAGTTGGTAGGTAGACTGTTTCAGAAGAAAGGAGGAAACTATAATGAGCCCATTGTCTATGGTCAGAAGAAGACAGTCATGTGGGATAACATGGGATAAGGTCTGAAGGGTGATGTGCCCAGAGCTGGCCCCTGTGTCCTGTCCGAAATGAGAGTCTGTGGGTCTGCCTGTGGACAGTGCATGTATGGCAGGAATGAGGGGCCTATCAGGCAGTAACAAAACTGTTCATCATTCAGCAGATCTTTCGTGCAGGCCCTGTCCTGGGTTCTACAGGGACAGCATTGCACCGAGCAGACAAAAACACCTGCTCCCATGCCCTAGAACAGGGGTCCTCAAACTATGGCCTGCGGGCCACATGCGGCCCGCCGCTGTGTGCATAGGAATTGGTTCATAGTTTTTTTTAAACTATAGTCCGGCCCTCCAACGGTCTGAGGGACAGTGAGCTGGTCCCCTGTTTAAAAAGTTTGAGGACCCCTGCCCTAGAACTTCCTTCAGTGATGAACATGTTCTCCCTTGGTGCTGTCCAGCACTGTGGCTGCTGACCACATGGCTACTGAGCACTTAAAATGTGGCCAGTAGGACTTAGGCACTGAGTTTTTACTTTAATTTTAATTAAATTTAAAAGCCATGTGTGGTTAGTATCTACTGTATTGGACAACACAGCTCTGGAGATGGACAAACAAGATAAGAGTGTGTCAGAGGGTGATAAGCACCATGGGGAGATGGGAGCAGGGAAGGGGATACTGTGGCTGCATGTGGCGCATGTGCTATGTGTGCAGTTTTTAATAGGGTGGTCATGGGTGCAGCAAGGGGCAGTCAAGTAAAGGCTTGAAGATGGTGAGGGAGCAAGTTCTACAGACATGGGGAATGGGGGGAGGCCCTTACATACACAGGAAGAGCTGCTGCAAGAGCTCAAGCTGCAGCTGTGTTGGGGAGCGCTCGGGTACTTGGTGACCAGAGGTTCAGAGCCAAGCTTAACAGGTTAGAAGGTCATTGTAAGGTTTTTGGCTTTTGTATAAATGAGAAGGAGGCTGCTGGAGCATTTGAGCAGGGGAGGGACAGGACGGTTTACATTTTAAAAGGCGTATCTGGCTGCTGTATTGAGTATAAGCTTTGGAGCCCAGGGTGGAAGCAAGAGTCCCACTAGGAAGCTGTTGTGAGGATCCTGGTGATGGTTACGTGATGAGGTAGAAACTGGACAATGGGTCAGATTCTGGGTACATTTGAAAAGTATAGCACCAGGATCTGCTGAGGGGTGGGACATGGGATACAAGGAAAAGAATACAGTCATGAATGCCACCCAGAGTTTGGGCTGAGCGAGTTCCCCGAGTTGGGAAACTGGGGGAGCAGGTTTGGGCGGGGGTGATGGTCAGGAGTTGGGGGTTTTGGACAAGTTTTTAGTTGCCTGTTAGATAGCCAAACAGGTATGGCTGGTAAGCATGGGATAGGAGTGGGGCAGTCAGGGAAGGTGTACATCTGGGAGTTGTTAATGTGTGGATGGTGTTTAAAGCCCAGAGACAAAAATGAGCCACACAAGAGTGCATGTAGGCAGGGAGGACCCGTTTGGGAACACCTGTTTGGGAGCAGATCTGTGGGGAGCTGCAAGAGGCCAGGGAGGGGTGTCCTCAAGTCGAGTGAAGAACTGTTTGCAAACTATTCTAGAAGGGCCTTCTAGTCACTGATAAGGACTAAGAATGGGTGGTTGGATCTCACAGTATAGGGGTCATTGATGACTTCGACAAGGGCAGCTTATGAGGAGCAAAGCCTTATACAGTGGGTTCTAAGAGTCTAAGAAACGAGATGATGAGCAGGAAGGTGTTGTGAAAAAAACCAACAACAAAATTCTGTGCAGCTGTCAGGTCTTGTTCTAAAGGAGGGCCCTTTTAATGTAAAGGAATCAGTCACACGACCCTTTTAGATTGACTTCCCCAGTGCCTGATGTAGGGGATAGTCTCTAAGTGTAAAGTCTACACTGTTACCTGTGCTCCTGTGTGATGGAAACAGACTGGCCAAGATAATTTTGAAATTAGCCATAATGTCTTATTCTGATGTGTTTAAATTTTTATTTCATGAGCCTTTTTTTTTAAACAAGGAGAAAAAAGGTGTTATGTTTATAGCTATATACCTTGTACTATTGACTCTGTTTCTTATGGGAAGGAAGTTCTGTTTTGGCTCAGCTTTGATGAGACCCACATCCTCTGCTTACCTTTGCAGATTTTATAAAACCATATGGACCACTTGAATAAATTGCTAAGGACCCTCCCAGGGCCTTGCAAGGAGCCCAGCAAATGAGAGGCTCTGATGCTTGAGTTTCATTACAGTGAAATGCCTCTACTTCTCTCATGTCATTCACTTACTGATACTGTGTTCAACCTGCCTGGTCTTTGCCATTTCCCATAAGTGAGCACTTTCTCACCTTATTTCCTGCTAATGCCACTCCCTCCTTTACCTTGTCTGCTAATTCCCAGAGCGTATGGCTTCCTCTTCAAGCCTTTTAAGTGGAGATGGCTTTTCCTTTGATCTCTCATGTACCACTGGGACTAGAGGTGGGACGTGCTTCGTCCTTGTTCCTCATTGCTCCTCCCAGACCATTGCCCTGCTCTCATTCCTGAAACCTTCAGCTCCTTTGAACTCACACCATCAGACTCTGCTACCCACTACTCATGGCAGCTATGTCAAATTGCTGGATCATTCCTTGAATATTTAATGTCTGGCCCAGTGTCTCTCTCCACTATTGCTCTTACAAATTAGCTATTTTTAATGTGTGTAACTGCTTTATTGTGCCATAGCTTACTATAAAATTCACTCATTTTAGTTGTATAATGATCTTTGATGTATTTACTGAAGCATTGCTGTCACCACAATCTAATTTTAGAACACTTCCATCACTCCAACAAGAAAACCTCTGCCCATTACCACCCCTAGCTTGAGGTAACTTTATCTTTCTGTCCCTATAGATTTGCCTTTTCTGAACATTTCATATGAAAGGAATCATGCAATATGTGGTCTTTTGTGTCTGCCTTTTTTCACTTAGCATGTTTTTGAGTTTCATCGTAGCATATATCCATACTCCATTCCTTTTTTTGTTTTTTTAAATAAATTTATATTTCCTATACCCATTGCGCCCATCCTCACCCTCCACTTTCCCCTCTTCTGGTAACCACAAATCTGTTCTCTGTATTTATGAGCTTGTTTTTTTAAATTTTAAATCTTACATATAAATATATTTGTCTTTCTCTGTCTGACTTATTCACTTATTTTCCCTGGAGGGCATTTAAATACTGAAAGCTAGACATCTATGTTGGGGTGTTAAAAGATGAACCAGTTTCTATGGAGACGACTAGGAGATTTGCTGGCTAAGGGCAGGGTGGGGTCCTAGAACAGGAGAAGGACGTTGGGGTGGGGACTGGGAAAATCTGGAAAAATCTGTAGTTTCATACTAAACACATAGATGAAATCTTAAGTAAACCGTTCTGCCTTTTCCTTATTTAGTGACAGTCCCGATGCCGTTCATGAAGTGGAAAAGTGGTTGCCCCGACTGCATGCTCTGGTTGTAGGACCTGGCTTAGGCAGAGAAGATGCTCTTCTTGAAAACGTCAAGGTAAGTATAGAATTACGAAACAAACTTCCGCTGATAGCGTGGATGCTGAGAGCCCAGGAAGTCAGGACAGTAACATTTTTCTTCAATTTCTGTTGTTTAGTGGTCTGTGTGCCTTGTCATAGATTAAGAAGGATAAAATTTGGTTTGAAAGATAGAGGAGGAACTAGGCATAAAGATGGTAATGAACTTAAAAATAAAAACCAGACTGAAGGAAATTTTTTTATTCTTGGGGCACTGGCTTTTTCATACTGTAGCAGGTGGAAATCACTGTGGAATCGTTCAGATGTTTTGCTTCATGGGTGTTTATGTGGTTTACACTTGAGGTGTTGGGAAATCCCAGCATCCAGACTGAGCCTTGTTAGCAGTGGGCAGGGTTTGGGGTCAGGCTCGAGTTCATCTTCCAGCATGATTCCTGTCCGGCTGGGGACCCTGGCAGCTTGACCAGTCAGCCTCCTAGGCCTGTGCTTTCCCTCTCAAGGGGTGATGTGCCCCAGGAGTTACTGAGAGCCACATTTTATGAAGTGCTTCAGGCGCTTGGTGTTGCAGAGTGGGCACAAGACCCTAGTTACACACACACACATATATGTTCATTTACTTTTTCATTTATGCTGTTCTTTATTACAGAAAATTTTACTTTGTGACTGCCTTATTCTAAAAAGATGAAATTTTTTTGTCCTAAAAAAGTTAAAATAGCCCTAACCGGTTTGGCTCAGTGAATAGAGCATCGGCCTGCAGACTAAACAGTCCCAGGTTCGATTCCGGTCAAGGGCATGTACCTTGCTTGCGGGCACATCCCCAGTAAGGGGGTGTGCAGGAGGCAGCTGATTGATGTTTCTGTCTCATCAGTGTTTCTAACTCTTGATCCCTCTCCCTTCTTCTCTGTAAAAAATCAATAAAATATATATTAAAAAAAAAAAAGTTAAAATATATACCAGCCAGAACCGGGGAATGGGTAACGAGCATGCCAGTCCCATGTTCTGTGTGTTCTCACTGCTCGGCAGCCTTTGACACTTCCAGGGCTTTGTTCTCGGGTGGACACATGTTGGGGACTGCCCAGCACCAGCCCCAGAGAAGGCCGTGCAGTGCACCCTATGTGAGGTGATACTGTAGCCTCAGGAGGTTGGGAGTGAGCTCCAAATCAGAGAATGTGCCTGGTGCCCTCAGATGGTGCTTGTCCTTGTGCCCATTAAAGGATTTGAAGTCATACGAAACATGATTTAGCATCCTCATCGTCATTAACTGAGAGGGCTCTTTTCAGCTCAGCTTTTGCCTATTGAATTAAATTCAACAACAGAGTTAAAGGAAGGTGTAGGTAGCTGTGTGTTGGTTGTACACTCTTAGCAGTCTGATTAGTAAACGTTTTTAAAAGGACGTGTGTTTGCTTTGCTAGAATTTAGTGAGAACCTGATATCTTCCATGACAGATCTTCCAGTTCCAGCCTTTGAGGTAAAAGTTGGAGTTTGAAATTGTACTTTCCTCAAATCTGAGAAAATCACTTAGACGAAATGGAGCTATGACAAGTGACAGGTGACTGGATTTGAGCAATAAATTTGTTTTTGACTTTAAAATTTAAAGTAGATACATTTATTATTGCCTCTTTCAAAGGGGTTGATTAAAATGTGTGTATCCTCTAGAGTACATTATGCAGAGTGAAATAAGCCAGCTGCAGAAAGACATACTGCATGATCTCATTGCTATGTGGCATCAAAATAGTTGAACTCATAGAGGCAGAGAGTAGAAGGGTGACAGCCAGGGACTGAGAGGTGTTGGTCAGGGTGTCCAAATTTTCAGTTAGGCAAGATGAGTAAGTTCTGATGTAGAATGTGGTGACTAGAGTCAACAGTGCTATATTGTATATTGAAATTTGCCAAGAGACAGGGAGATCTTAAATGTTAGCTTAATTAGCTTGATTGTGGTGATTATGTCATAATGTATCAAAACATCAGGTGTACACCTTGAATTTATACAAATTTTTGTCAACTACACTTAAGTAAAGCTGGAAAAAAACCTACGTATCCTGAGTTATGCCTGAGAATGGGATTTGGGGTGCCTGCTTATATTTCTCTTCTATGTCTTGTACTACTTTGCATTTAAAAGTTGTTCATTTAATGAAAATGCTCCAAACAAAGAAAAGGATCCAGCTGCCTAGAACTGGAAGTCTGTGGGGTGCTAGGCTATTGAGTAGTTCTGAACAGAATGCCCTGTGCTTCACTGGGCTCTGAAATGAGAAGCTGTGATAATAGACGCCTGGGGGAGGGATGGGCAGCTACTCCCTCCTGTCACAAAGAGCTTGCCTAGAGAGAGATGCACGAGCCAGCAGTTGTACATTCAGGGTAAATAATCTGAGAGGCTGTCAAATAAAATTTAAAAGTAGCTCTAGATGACACATTGTGCAAAGTAGAGGATTTAATTTAGGATTCTCCTGGCCTTAAGCCACCTGGATTAGCATGGGATGTGCAAGTTTGTCAGGCTGCACCGTTCAGATATTTGAAAGTCTTAACCTCTTACTGAGAAGTAGAAGTTAATCATGGTTGAGAAGTGCTAGGGCCTTCGGTTTCTCCACGGTGAGACCCTCCTGGGTAATTCCCCTGCGTAAACCTCTGAGATGCACTTGGTGTCCTGAGTCAGTGTGCTCTGCACAGGTCACAGGAGGTCTGGCAGTGCCTCTTTGCTGGGTGATTGTCTTTGCAAAGAGGCAAATGAGGGTTCCTGCAGGTCCTATCAGCGATGGAATTTATAGATATTTTCTCTCATTCTGTGGGTTGTGTTTTCATTTCCTTGATGGCATTGTTTGCAGCACAAATTTTTAATTTTGATAAAGTCCACTTTATCTGTCTTTTCTTTTGTTACTTATGCTTTTGGTGTCTTACCTAAGAAGTTTTTTTACCTGACCCAAGATTTACTTTCATATTTCTTATAGAGCTTTATTGCTTTAGCTCTTATAGTTAGGTCTGTGGTCCATTCTGATTAACCCTTTGCGGTCGTTTGTCTACTCTCAGCCACCAAAGCTTTTTTACCGTTCCGGTCGTATGTCTAATATAAACAAACGCGGTTGTTCCACGCTCGCCATGCAAAACACCGTGGCGAGTCAGTCGCCTTTTGAGAGTGAAGAAATCGACAAGCTTCGGAGATACTTCGCAGAATTTCAAATAAAGCTTTACAAATTACGTTTAACTGTAATTAGGCATTCTCACTTGTTAAGATATTTCAAAATAATACTCCAAAATGGCAAAAAGAAAGTTACCGAAAGAAGTGTACTGCGAATCTGAAAGTAACGATGAAGTTTTATGTTGTCACCTTGAATACTGACTCTGATGTAGAAAGTGATAACGTTTGTAGTGATTCTACTAGTAGTGACGTAGTTCCAAAAAAGAATTAATAAATCTTGTTTATCCTTCATAATCTTGCATGTTATGTATCACTGCTCTTTCAATGGAAATTAATTCCAACCAGTACAACACCCATGTCCAAATTTAATACGACCGCAAAGGGTTAATTTTTGTTTATGGTCTAAGGAAGGGGACCAGCTTTTTTTCTTTTGCAAGGGGATATTTAATTGTTGCAGCACCATTTGTTGAAAAGGCTCCTCTTTCCTCCAGTGACTTATCTGGGCATCCTTGTTGAAAATCAGTTGACATAAATGTAAGGGTTTATTTCTGGGCTCTTGTTTCTGTTTCATCAGCCTATATGGCTGCACTGGGGCCAGCACCACACTCTTCATTACTACAGCTATGCTATGAGTTTTGAAGTGGCAAAGTATGGAGCACTCAAACGTTTTTCTTTTTAAGCCTGTTTTGGCTATTCTGGGTCCTGTGCATTTCCATGTGAGTTATTTTTTATATTATGTATTTTATATTTATGTTATGTTTTTTATATTTATTATGTCATACCATATATTATGTTAATCATAATATTTTTTATTTTAAATAATTTAGTAGCTACATCATAATATACAATATGTATTTAGCTAGTCCATTTAGGCTGTTTACAGCTTTTCCTATTCATAATGTCTTGAATACACACACACACACACACACACACACACACACACACACAGTGGCCAGATTATTATGACCACCTGACGTTTGTAGGCAAATTTGCTATAATTTCGCGCTGAAGTTGCCAGAGAGCCAGACCATTATAAATAGGGAAGCAGGTTGTTTACCACGACAGTAGAAGTGATTTTTTTTCTGAAGATATGGGTAAACAACGTGATTTAACAGCCTTTGAACGTGGGATATATATACACACACACTGAGTAGCCAGATTATTATGACCACCTGACGTTTGTAGGCAAATTAGCCATACACTGCATCTTATGGGATATGGAAACTAGTTGCTGATCAAGTTCATCCGATCATGTTGATGGCGTGTCCCAATGGAAATGGCTTCTTCCAACAAGACAGTGCGCCATGCCACGGTGCTCGTATTCTGCAGGAGTGGTTTCAAGAACATGAGAGAGACTTTACCTTGCTTGAGATCAATCCAATCTCAATCATCAGATCTCAATCCAATTGAGCATTTGTGGGATGAAGTTAAAAGAGTCATCAGGCAGCTGGTTCCACAACCATCAAATCTCACAGAACTGGACAGCGCTATTCATCAGGCACGGTGTCAGATTCCTCGCATCACCTTTCAACATCTCGTGGAGTCAATGCCAAGAAGAATCGCCGCAGTATTGAAGGCAAAAAGTGCCCAACGGAGTACCGATGGGGTGGTCATAATAATCTGGCCACTCCCATTCAAATATATCCCATGTTCAAAGGCTGTTAAATTGCGTTGTTTACCCATATCTTCAGAAAAAAATCACTTCTGTCGTGGTAAACCTGCTTCCCTATTTATAATGGTCTGGCCCTCTAGCAACTTCAGCGTGAAATTATCATTTGCCAGAAACGTCAGGTGGTCATAATAATCTGGCCACTCAGTGTGTGTGTGTGTATGTGTGTGTGTGTGTACATACACACACATACACACACTTGCCTATTTCTGTTAGGTATTTTCTTTAGGGTAAATTCTGCAAATTCTGTTGCTGAATAAAGTGCTGTTAGCAATCTTCTGTTCCACCAACAGGCTGTCCTTGCCAGGACTCTGCTCTGGGGTGCTGTCGTCATTCTTTCCCACTTCCACCTGGTCTTTTACATGAGAATGCTTGTTGTTGTTTTTTTGTTGTTGTTTAAAGGTGGTTGAGGTTGAGACCTTTGAATTTTCTTGACTGCTTTATTATTTTTTGTTGTTATTAGTCCTCACCCAAGGATATTTTTTTCCATTGCTTTTTAGAGAGAGTGGAAGGGAGAGGGGGGAGGGGAGAGGGAGAGAGAGACAGACATCGATGTGAGAGAGAAATCGATTGGTTGCCTCCCTCACCCCTCACCCCTCCGCCTCCGCCTCCAGAGCCAGGATTAAACCTGCAACCCAGGTATGTGCCCTTTACCAGGAATCGAACCTGTGATCCCTTGGTGCACTCTAATCACAGAAACACCGGCCAGGGTGCTCCTTGTTTTATTTTAACTGTGTCCTATTGGAGATGTCGCACTGCTTCTCAACCTTCCTCCAGTCTTTTTCGATCTGGGTGTGGCTTGTTCATTCCTGTGTCATTCTTCTTTTAGATTATTAACTAGATGGTGGGTGAAGCTGCGGTTTTGGAGAGTGATAGTAATGTCATCAGCCAGTCTCACTTGGAACTGTGGCCTTGTTATAAGTGTGTACTTGTGGCTGTGACTGATGCTATCATCAGCCATGGTTGCAAATGCAGTAAATGCTGACAGGTTTAAATGCACAGTGCCTTCATACAAATCTGAGTGATGGGCGACTAATGCCTGATTCTGTGTGGTGCTCTTAAACTGTGCCAGGAGACCTGAGTGGCTCATGATGTTACATTTTCCCTGTACATTTCCCAATGTTTGAGTATTCACTTTAGTCTACTGTGGCTTTTGGATTTTGTTTTTGTTTTTGTTTTTTGAGAACTTTAATAGGAAAAATACAAAGAGGTGAACATTTTAGTGTTGTGGCCAAACACTGAACAGAGATTCAAACATGACACCAGAGATTCAGAAATCTGAATCAGCAAAAGCCAAATCGGTTTTAACAGTCAAGCCAAACTAAAGGCAAGCAGAGTATTTTCATTGTTAAAGAAGGAAATAGGCTTCTATGAGGCTCCCATACCCTGATACCTCTTTGAAGGGGCTTTTGAAAACACTCCCAACTCTAACCAGTGTTAGCAAAGTCTAATGAGACTGTTGGGCAGGGCATCTCATGCTTTGTGGGCTTTCACATTTCATTTTCAGGACTATCACTTTTAATTAAACATATATGGATTTATCTTTCAATGTTTTAAGTTATTTCTGCTTACCATATATTTTGTTTTATTCTCTCATATTTTCTATCGGGTGTATAAGGTAGAGATTTTTACATGCTAATGCAATAGGTAATCCTCTACTGGTTAATAATAATAAGCAACCATATGCTGATCATATACACAGCGTGGAGCAAATGTAGGTTTACAGTTGTTCATACAGAAGATAATACAATCCTATATAATAAAGAACTAACATGCAAATGGTGATCACGCCTTCACACCATCACGCCATAACGGCTCAGACACTCAACACTGGGGAGAGAGGGATGTGGCCCAGGAGAGGGACAAGCTGCCTACCCCACAGTCCCGGGTGCCAGTGGCTGCACCTGTGCCTGCAGCCTGGGAGAGGGACAAGCCACCCACCCCGAGGTCCCAGATGCCTGTGGCTGCCTCCTGGGCGAAGCCGCCTGCCCACAGTCCCCTGTAGCTGTGGCCGGCCTGGGTCCTGGGTGCCTACAACTGGTCAGAGGAGGGAATCTTGGGTCCCAGGTCCCCCCCCCCCGCACGAATTTCATGCACCGGGCGTCTAGTTAATACTAATACAAGAATAAACTGCTCTGTGTACTCACAACTGTAAATCTGCTTTTGCCACACTCTATATATTTTTTAAATGTTTGTTTTTTTTTTTTAGCAAAAAACCTCTGGAGCTTTGAGTATAACCTTTTCAGAGAGAAATTATTTTCTTTTTTATTATGATGACTCATTATTGTAAAACACATGACGTGAAAAATATATAAAAGCTATGTGAAAAATACATAAAGTACATGAATATGAAAAGCTGGTAATTTGGGGAATTCCCAAAACTTCAGATTTCTCATTTCTGAATCCTGAGGATTAATACCTGTTAGAAATTTGGAGACACCAGCTTGGAGTTGGCCTTCATGGGCCAGCCTGGGACCCAGCACTGTGTATAATGTTGCCCATGGGCTTATGTTTTGAGAGTTGCCTATGCTCTATCAGTTCATTTGAGTCTTTTCTGTTCATTTAGGCAATTACCTTATTATTTCCTTTCTATTTGTTGATAAGTTAATGTTGAAATTCATCAAGGAACTGCTTGGTTTTCTCTTAATTCCTCAGAGAGATAATGGCCTTGTTGCTCAGCATAGCTCTCTTTTCTCGCAGGGCATTTTAGAAGCATCCAAGGCCAGAGCCATCCCTGTCGTCATTGATGCAGTGAGTGTGGCCTCCTCTCCTGTCCCCTCCTCATAGCCGGGTGCCCAAGGCCATGCAGTAAATGGGAGTCCTTGTTCTGTGCAGGACGGACTGTGGCTGATAGCTCAGCAGCCAACCCTCATCCAAGGCTACCAGAAGGCCGTTCTCACTCCCAACCACGTGGAGTTCATCAGGCTGTCTGAAGCTGTGGTGAGTTTGTTGACCACTGGAAAGACAGAGTGCAAGCCCTCCTCATCCTGAGGAGGGGCAAGGGACACGCTCTGTGGTTCTGCACCCATTGGGCCCCTCAGGTGGGTCTGCAGGGACAGACTTGCAGATGTGGGGTGGATGTGTGCATATTCTACAGTGCATTTCTCATGTGCTAACAGTGTTGTGGTTTTTTCCTGGTGGTGGGTGTAATGATGGGACATCTTGCAATCAGTGCATCTCTGATTAGATGAAAGGCAGGGTGGTGTGCTCTGGGCAGTCAGTCGCCCCTCCTGCTTTGTACTCTGGGCAGAGAACTCCATCCCTATCCTGTATTACCTCACCTGTGGAATGTGGATAATGAGAGCATCTGCCTCATACTGTATGTGAGGATGAAATGAAATAATACATTAAATTCACGAGTCCTTACATATCAAGTGCTCCATAAATATTAGTGCATTATCATCCGAAGTTGAATCCCTTCTGCAGACCTTTAAAACCCCAGCCAGGAGCAGTGTTCTTTACCTTTGATCTGACAAGATAGGGGACAGCCACCAGAGCAGTATTTCTATCTCGAGCCTCTGTGCTGGCATCCCCCGAGGCCTCTCCAGCTGGTGGATGGAACGTGTGTCTTTGTATGGAGGGCCGTCTTGTGCCGGGGGATTCCCTTAGATGTGAGAGTCTGAGGATCAGGATGATGTTCACTGTATCCACATTTGTGGGCTCCTGTCAAGTGTCTGATGACAGCTCTGCCTGTGGTGTCCTGCATTGTAGCTGAGAGACCCCGTGGATAGCAGTGATCGCCGTGGAGCTGTGCTGAGACTCAGCCAGGCCCTGGGGAATGTGACTGTGGTCCAGAAAGGGGAGCAGGACGTGATCTCCGATGGCGAACAGGGTGAGTGGCCTTGCGCTTCACCAAGTGTGGCCATGTGGGTACAGCCCTAGGAAAACCTCGTTCACACATGTTCACACATCACATGTGGTCCCTCCTATCTTACGTGCTCACACATCATATGCATCACATGTTCCACAAACAGAGGGACTTCCTGATGAGCTTGTTAACCACAACTTCTTCAAAGTCCATTTTCATTTTTCACTATTTTGCAAAGGAAAGTAATACCAGGATCAGTGTTGATCCTAGTTGATACCAGGTGCAGTGGCTAAAGTTCTGTTAACGATTGATAAGCAGTAGCCCAGTGGGAAGGTGGCTGTAACAGCAGGTGGTGCTCCAGAGTTCACACCCTGCCACCTGTCTTGCCTGCAACATACATGATGTTACTTGAATATTTTACTGCATTTGTCCTATTTTACAAAAATGACAGGAAAGTGAAGAAACCCCAGGAGCTGACACTAGTGGAAATCTCCAGGTGATGAATGTGACAAATCTTCCAGTCACATTCTTTCCATAGGAGTGTGTGGACCGTTTAGTGAGAGCAAGATGGGCTGTCACACTTGCTCATATCTACACAACTGTGTTCATAACCAGAGACTGTATAACATCTCTAGCTCCCTGAAAACATAAAAATCTGATCCGCAGGCAAAAAATTCACCAGTTATTTTAACAGAGAGAATTTAATACAAAGAACAGTCGCCTAGGTATAGAGTTGCTGACTAGATCACAAAAATCAGGGCCAGCAGAGAACAGAAGGCATCCTTTGTCACCTATGTCTCACTTTGTCTCTCTTGCATGCTGGGCAGGAGACAGAGTGAGTGTTCTCTGAGGGATCCTGAAACCTTTGTGTTCTTTTATTGCTGGATGGTGCTCTCACACATTCAGAACATATAATAACCTGTTTCCAAGATACTTTCCAAAGAAATAGAAATTTCTCATTACATAACAGAAATGAAGTCATGAGGATTAGCCCATTCAGGAGGCGCCAGCTTTGTGTGCATGCTATTGAAGGTGGATTCTCTGGAGTGTGAGGTGTCCTGCAGGACTGAGGGCCCACACGTGCTGTGCATGTTCTTCTCTTATCTCTATCAGCAGATCCCTCAGTGGTTGAGTCATGTGTCCACTCACCACGATACTAAACAGGTGGTTGTGGGGCAGCCAGACCCCTGCCTGCCTCAGTTTCCTCTCCTGTAAAATACAGGCTTTCTTGTTAAGAGCAATCAGGGTTAGGGTTAGGGTAGATGACCTGGAACACACCGTGAGCAGAGACAAGCCACTCACTCTAACACCCATCTCACTTTTGCTCTGCAGTTCTCGAGTGCAACCTACAGGGCAGTAACCGCAGATGTGGTGGGCAAGGTGACCTCCTGTCGGGATTCCTGGGTGTTCTAGTGCAGTGGGCACTCCACGCCGGACCTGAGAAAACAAATGGGTATGCCACGTCTTCATCTCTCCCACTTTGAAATTTTTGAACTATGTAAGCTATTTTAGTAGCTCATACGTTTCATAAATAGCTACCTGGAATGTTCCAAATGAAATGCTGGTGTTACTGTTACGTGGAAGATACTTCAAGGCAGGGGTTGATCCCCAAATTTTCACCTGGGGAGTTTTTACTTAAATCTGGGCCCCTTTCCGTCATTCAATACCAAAGGGGTCTGGGGCATCCCTAGCCTTTGAAGCTATCCTGATAATTCTGATGTGCAGCCAAGTTTGAGGACACTGTTCTAGAAGGTTCGTTGCATACCTACTATAAAACAAAATAAAAAATATGCAGGTGAAGGTAGAGCTTACCTTGATGCTGTCTTGAGAGACGACTTTTCTTTAAGAGGCAGCAGAATTCTAGGATCTGTGCTTTGATCCACTTCTGCTCTTAGCTTATGAGTAAACTCTGGCAGTTCCTACCCCTCTGTGAGCCTCAGTTTCTCTTCTCTGCACCCTTCATGATGATAGATGGCCACACATGCCAGGATGGGACGTCCTGGGTCTGGAGGGCCCTGCCTGACACCTGGAAAAGCAGTGTCGGGCCTGTGAGGTTGCAGCACACCTGGCAGGCAGGGAGCAGTCCATGTGTGCACATGGGAAGGAGTGACAGCGGAAGTCTAACAATGTTAGGAAGAACCTGCATTCTCAGGTTTGGAATATTCCCTACTTCTAAACGCTAATCAGCAAGTCCTGGTCTGGTTTTCACCAGGGAAAATGCTTTGTCCTAACCTTCCTCCAGTTGGATAGGTATTTTTGATATGGCTTTTGTCAGGGAATATCAGTATCAGAGGATTAATGGTTATTTTAACTGTAATATAGCTGCCTTACGCCTCAGTGGCATATCAGACGAGAAATTGCCAATTTGGGGTCTCAGAGTGGAAACAGGAAGGAAATCAGTGCCTTGGTGGGTGGCTTCAGGTCCCTAATGGCTTCAGGTCCCCCAAGTCCTCCCTAAGTGGAGGGAGGACTTCCACCTCCCACAGCGCCTTGCTAATGTGTCTGCCTTGCAGTTTCAGCCCCCTCCTCGTGGCTGCCTTTGGTGCGTGCTCCCTCACAAGGCAGTGCAACCACCAAGCCTTCCAGAAGTATGGCCGCTCCACCACTACCTCGGACATGATCGCAGAAATCAGACCTGCATTCAGCAGACTCTTTGAAACCTGAGCCGATGCAAACGAGAAGAAAGTGAGCACCATGGTGGGAGAAATAGCATTTGTAATGGGAAAGGCCACGTCCAGTATGTCTGAATCTTCTGGGTACCGGGCAGCACAGGCTGCTTAGGAGGCTTGGAGTCTAGGCTACATGGGTGGATGTAGAGAATGTAAGAACTGGGGATGAGTAATTTTTGGCTAAATTAATATGCAATTTGAGACATTATGACACTAAACAAAGTACTCCCAGCAATAACAAAAACATGGAGAATCATTTGAAAATGAGAAAGTCTTTAACCAATTCAACTGAATTTATAGGCATTTGTGCAAGAAGTTCCCCTTATTAGATAGTTCTCTCAAAGGGATCCAGCCATTCGTTTCCAAATAGCTTTGAGAATAATGAGATTTGCTTTTTTAAAATTGAGATCCACCAAAGGATGTGGCATTTACTTTAGCTAATTTTTATTTTTCAAACTGTGATTATGTTGAAAAGGTCTGGGCAGAAATACTAAGTACTGGCTGTTTGGGTTAATTGGTTAAAGTATTCAGAATAATCAGTAATCAGTTTGACCTTGGAAATTTTTTTTGGAGGCACCATGGGAAAATCCAAGAAGGAAATTTAATGGGACACTGATACTTGAATGCCCTGGTGGGAGCTCTGGAATACCTTGTATCTTACACTTGCACTTTTTCATGCCTGTGCATACAAGTATGTGTGGTGGCTGGCGAGGCCCAGCAGACTGTGCATGAGTGGGTGGGGTGCCATGTTCCTGATGTGGCCACTGGTGTGTTCTCTTGGGAGGATGGCTTCAGGATGATGGGGCTCTGGGGGGACTGAACAGAGCATAACAGTGGGCTTTCTGGGTTGAAAATGGGGGAAATGGGTGGGTATGTCCTCAGGAAGATTTAGATTCCATTAAAGAAGTTGATATATCTGAAATCGTTGTAAATGAGATGTTTTGTTGTCTTGTTAGGCTCTGGTTCACTTTTGTTTGGTTGTGTGGGTTGTTCTCTTAGTGGCCTCAGAGACTTGTTTCTGTCGCCATTTCTCCGTGGGGGTTTTGGTTCCTAACACATGCATTTGAGTGTTCTCTTACTGTTTAGTGATGCTGGTTCCTTCAAAAGTCTATCTGCCCTGATGATTACACATGGGTGAAGCTCTGTGGTTCAGATATGTCACCCCAAACAGATCTTACTTTCTTTAAACCAGCCATGAACTTTTAATTATTAAAAGGGAGACTTGGTTTATTTCAATGTAGAGTTTTACTTATTTTTTCCTTAAGTAGCCAAAACCCATCTTTCAGCTTCCTAAGTTGAGGACATTGTTAGGTATTAGGGACATAAACATATATAAGCTTATCTATCTAATGTGTTTTTCACCAGTGCTTTACCAGTATTACTAAAGTAAGTAATTTGAAGCATAAGCCTGAAATGTCACCATTTCTTTACATATAAATGAAATTTAGCAGTCATAGGAACTATTCCTGTGTATTTGTTACTTAAGTTTTTGCTCTAAGTACAAAATATCTGCTTAAAAGGGAGATAGGATGTACCCAAGTAGCCAGGGACTGATACTTTTAAATAAACTTAGTAATTGCTTCCTTGTTCTTCCGTAAACCCGAGCATCCTCACAAGCCCAGCTAAGGACACTTACCGGCAGCTTCCCTGAGACCAGGAAAGCAGCACCGAACTGCTGGTGGGCAAGTTAGGCACCCGGCCAACAGGGAACAGTCTGCTTCCCCAGTACTGATTCGACCTGTTTGGATGTCTCTCTGTAAAGGGCCTGCCTGCCACCTGGGCCTGCACTCTGTCATGCACTATGCACTACTTGAGTCACTTTTAGCGTGTCAGCTTCCAAACAGGTTTCCTTATCTATAGAAGAGAAATGCCTTCAAGGGTCATGAATGTCAATGACAAGCTATGCACAGCTCTGCCTAGCATGTGCTTACCTGCTGCCTGAGGCTGCACCCACCCAGGACCTGAAAGTTGGGGGAATTGGCAAGAGGATCACCCTCTTTCCTATGGGTAACCAAACAGCTATAGCTCCCCACCTGTGCAGAAAGGTGAGGGGACTGAGATCAGGCCAGTAAGCTCAGTCCCAGGTAGTCTGCCATGTGCTTGAATTCCTGGCGTGGCGTTGGCCGCCTCTGTCACACCTCTATGTCCTGTTTGCACCCCTGCTGTCCCACTCCTCCAGAGTGACCATCCCCCGGTTCATCACTGCCCAGCACTTGAGGTACAGGCTGTTTCTTTCTGCTTTGGAGCAGGCAGCATGGCCAAATCCCCACAAGATCCTCTTGGGATAAGGGCTGTCCTGGAAGCTGTTGCCCTGTTGGCCCCACTCACAGGTCCCACCTACCTTCCTATGGCGTCTTCTGGGACCCCCATTTATGACTTACATTCCTGGGCTCTGCCTCGGGGACACAAGCTGGTTGGGTTATATCACAGATGATAATGTTGGCTGATTTAAGTAAACTGCACTTGAGTCTGTATTTGTTGGTACTATAAAGAAATCCATTTTTAAACATAGTTATTAACACACCAATGGAATGATATCAGTTTGACTTATTTTAATGTTGACTAAATAGTCACAATGGAAAACTTTAATGTAAAGCTTCTATAGGGACTTAAGCAAGCACAGAGCCGCATTGTGAGCCTGTGGTTCCCGCTTCACGCATCCTCAGCTCCCAGGTTTGTGGTCTTCTGACCTCTGACCCAGCAGTTCCCATGTGGATGTGCTGCTTCTGTCCTGGGGGTGGGGGAGGAAAAAGGTCCTGGGTGCTTGAGTACACATGTCCCGGAGCCGCAGTCTCCCTCCAGTTTCTGACTCTGACCCTCTCCCAGGTCCCTCCACCTCATGTCCTCTTGGCTCTGGCCCCATCCCCTTCCTTTTGGTCACAGGATGGGTATCTGTGCTCACAAGCAGCATCAGCACAGGGGATGTCTGAGCTTGGACCCTCCCCCATGTTTGCATGATGCCAGCATCTCAGGGTGGTCATCCCCATTGTCACTGGGCCTCGGTGGCAGTGGCTCACCTTAATACTGATGCCGTGGGCGGCAAGGTCCTGGCGTAGGGTGTCACATGCCTCCAGCAGGGGCTGCCTCTCTAGGAGCTGCTGCCGCCGGACTTCCTTGGTAGCCTCTCCCGTAGCCAGGGCGAACTGCCGGACCTTGAGCCGGAATCGGACCAACTCCTCCACCACACTGTGCAACATGGCTGAGCTGCTGTCCCCTGAAACAAACTGCACCAGGCAGAGTAGTATAACCAGTGAGATTCTGCTAGCAGTGAGCAGCTGCCCCATGCCCCCGCCCAACGGCAGCCACAGAACCTGGCGGAGCTGTAAAGGAACCTGGGAGGAGGGGTGATTCCAGTGCCAGTGATGGTCACTCCCACCTGCAATCCGACCTTTCCCCGTTAACAACCTGTTCACATGCAGTGTTGTCTAAAATGGCTCTTTTAGCCTTTAACTTTCCCCATCCTCAACAGTCCTAAAGCCATTATGTGAAGCAGAGCAAGATAGGCTCTGTGGAGAGGTGGAGGGCCGCAGAGCCCTGTGGAGTGCCCATGCAGAGGGCAGCCTGCTGAGGGGACAGCCTCGGGTGCAAAGGGTGTCCAGGCAGGGATGGGAGTCAGCTCCAGTGAGTGAGAGGGGTGTCCCACGGTGGGAGGCTGACTGTACTGGGAGAAGAATACCTAAGGAAATACGTTTAGGGTACTGGAAAACAGGCTTCTCACTGTCACTTTTGTATGGAAAGTGAGGAAAGCAGAATGAACCCTTTGCTGGGAACCAGAATTGAAGTGTTGGTGGTAACCCCTGGGTTTTAGTCAAGGTAGAGCGATACAGAAATGAACTTGGATATCGTGCGCACAGTATGCCCACACTCATCTCCCTCTCTGCCCACCAAGGGCCCAGAGCAGCTGAGGCCCAAGCACAATGAGCACGCCTGGCACTTAGGCCCTACCTTCTGACCACCTTTTTCTAAGAGCAACCAGGCCCCTCGGAGACATGGCTGATGCCTGGCTTGGTGCAGAGAAAGTACCAGACAAGGCCAACAGCTGAAAGCACCCCAAGTCCTGAATAAACTCTGCCCCCAAAGGGAGAATGGGGAGAATGGGGAGAATGGGGAGCCCAAGGGGCTGGGGCTGGACAGCTCCTGTTTGTAGGAGACACACTGAGGGCAGCTTGGCTGGCAGCTTACTCAGGTGGCTCAGGAAAAATGTTCTTACGGTACAGCTGTCTGTACATTTTGAGATTCTTTCTAAACAAAAAACATAATAAAAATAAATAAATACGAGTGTGTACAGAACTGATGACACACCACTCTAGCTAAAATGTGCTGTTGCTTCTCAGAATAGTTGCAGTTTCAGTTAAGATATTAGCTCTGACTGTTGACTTTTTAAGGAATGTAATGTGCTTTTGAGCACATAAATTGGCATTTACAGGTATCCATTAAAAGGGAAAAAATGGTTCTTATTGGATTGGCTTGTAAATATCCCACCACTGAGGACTGAAAAGAGAAGGGTGTACCTGTCGTTCTGCCAGAGAAATTCCAACCGTCTCAAAAAATTGCTCAACGTAGGAGATGATGGAGCCGAACACAGCAGGGCTCCTGGGACCGCCGGGCTCCTGTGACAGATGAACCAGAGAAGGCTCTTTAAAGGCAACGGTGTAACAGGTCACTTCTGCCTGCTGTGCCTCCATGCGGACAAGCTGGCAGGGGGCCCTGGACTAACTGCTGGAGCTGCCACTCTGCAAGCCAGACGACCCAGGTCAATAACTTAATCCTGCACCTGAGCCCGCCCACCTAGAATATGGGGATGTTGTGTCCCCCCCCCAAATGCATACATGGAAACCTAGCCCCCAGCATGATGGTGGTTTCAGGAGATGGGGTCTTCGGGAGGTCACTGGGTCATGAGGGTAAAGCCTCTGGAGTGACACCAAGGCCCAGAAAAGGGACAGGTCAGGTGGGCACAGAGTGAGTCAAGGTCCCAACATAGGGCTTCCTCCCTCATTTCACATTTTAGCAGTGAACTCAGCTTCTCCGAGCAAACACGAGGGCTGCGTGCTCCTGCATTAGCCAGCACGCAATGCCGGCTCTCAGTGTGCTGGGACCTCCGTGCCCACATAAGCCGCACCTACTGCTTGGGACTCTGGGAGGCGGTACCTCCTGCAGGGCCAGCAGGGCAGGCCCCATTCGGCTGAAGCAGCTTCGGGAACTTAGGGAAGGTCAGGAGAGGCCTGGGAGCCACCGGCTGTGGGAGATGGTTACCTGAGAGAGTTGGGAAGTGGCATCTTTTCTTCATGAGGGAAAACCAACCGAACAGAAACCCTACTTTGTGGCCACTGGAGTTACCTTAGTGACCACCTTCAGCTGTCTGTTCGCCTGGTGAATGAGATCCAAGACGGCATCCACTGCCCCAGGCGTGTCAAAGTCGTCTGCCAAGGCGGCCTTCACAGCAGCCTGTGTGTGGTTGAGCCTTAGATGAGAAACACGTGTCACTCACAGCCGACAGCAGGTGGCCTCCCTCAGGCGGAGCAGGCTTGTGTCCCATTCCCACCCCAGCAGCCCTCTCTTCTTTCCTCCCATCAGCCCCTCCAGCGGGGCTGGTGGTCATCCTCCCCCTTTCCTCCCCAGCCCACAAGGACACTCGGGCCCCCTGGGCCTTCCTCTCTCATCTGTGTGGTCTCACCTTCACACCCACTACCTGTCACAAGGCTTTACCTCGTCTAACTCGCTGCTGCCCCTCTTTACTGGAGGTAAAGGCCCCACTTGCTTTGGATCCCCTCCATCTCCGGGCCTCGGGCAGGACTGGGTCTGGGCCACCCTGCAGCTGGGCAGGCCCTGGGACCAGTTCTGGCCATTGTGAGAAGCAGCGTCCACGTCTGGGCCAGAACGTTGAATTGTGGAGGCAAAGCCCTGGAGCCCCCTCTTCCCTCCTGCCTGGCACCTGCCCTCACCCTCGTAGTGACAAGGGCCTCTGTTCAGTTCACACTAATAAACACCAGCGGGAAGACCCATCCTGGCACGTTATTTACAACCTTCACAGCCACTCACAGGCGGACCACAGACCTGCCCGAGGCCACAGAGCCTGAGGGACTTTCCCACCAGCACTCAAGTAGCCTTAGTCTCCAAAAGCCTCGCTTCCCTCCAGGCAGGCCCGCGCTGGCGCCCAGGGCCCTCTGGGCAGATCTGGGAGAGCACCCACCTCTCCCACAGCACGTCTTCCCTGATGGGGCCGCACACCAGCTGCCCCTTCATGTAGGCCCGAGCATCCTGGGCGAACGCGGCCAGGGCCCGGAGAAGGTGCTGAGCTTCCTGCATGGTGCTGTCGCTGTAGTCCACGGCTGAGGAAGAGGGAAGGATTAGCTGGGGTGCCCGTCGAGCGTGCCCACACCTGCAGATTCAGTTTCTTAGCCAGGCCATCCTCACGCTACTCCAGAAACCCAGCAGTGGAGCGGGGACAGCTGCCCCCTATCCTGCACCTCCGAGGCCTGAACCACGCAGACCAGTCTGTCCTCACTTGGGTATCTCATCACCTCAGAAGAAACATGAAAAACCTCTCCCTATACATTTTGGCTGAGGGGGCCCATTCTCGCTGACAACAGATGGACTGACAGCTGACTCTGGAAACTGAGAGACACCCACTTGGGTACCTGACGCAGATCAAAGACCACCTGGTGCGATGAGGGCTTTGGGTTCAGTATTTCAGGAGAAGGAGAGGATTAGACCTCGAACTCAGCGTGGTAGAGTACAGGAAGACAGATTTAAGAACTCCCACCTGGGCCAGCCCGCCTGAGCCACTGGACACCACGTCCAGGCCCCCACAAAAGGCACAGCCAGAGGGATAGACGTGTCAGCTGCTCCCCAAGTGGTGGAGGCCAGTGTCCTGGGTATCGTGCCTCAGTACCACAGATCTGGGGGCAAAAACTGCAATTTCTTCTCTTGCAGCTCTGGGGGTAAAAACAACTGAAGTCAAGGGGTCAGCCGGGCTGCCCTTTCCAAAGGTTCTAGGGGAAGGCCCTGCCTTGTCTCTTGCAGCTTCTGGTGGCCCAGACGTTCTTGGATTGTGGCTGCATCACCCCAATCTCTGCTTCCCTGGTCACATGGTTGTGCCCAGTGCACAGGCTGAGGAGCCCACCTACCCGCAAAGGGCACCTGCTCCTGCAGGGCCATAGACACCGGCGGCATCTTACTGTCACAGTGGTCAAGTCAGGCAGGGCAGTGTCGGGTATCCCCAGACCTGGCCTTCCAGGGAGAAGAGGAGACCTCTGGCCCTAGGGACATAGTGCTAGACATCCCCATCCCCCTCACCCCACCCCCACCCCGAGCAGCACACAGCGCAGCACAGCAGGGCCTGCCTGTCCTGAGTGGGACGCATTTGAGGGCTCCTGGTTCCGGCCTGTGTGAGGGCGGCCAGTCCAATTGTGTTCATGGAGCAGGAAGTGGAGGGCACTCCGGGGCCCAGACCCCACAGAGGGGGAGAGGAGGGGAGTGGACGGGGAGGGCTGACTGGAAACCCATGGCCTCCATAAGCTTCTGGAACCTTCTGGCGAGTGCTGGTATTATGCAATAGTGCATCCTCGGGCTTACTTTCTGAGCCCATGCCTTAGGGGATGAACAACCACACCAACAAGACGGTGCTTATTACTCAGCCAGTACTTTGGTATTCCCCACACTGTCAGAGTAGTCTCTCCCCAGCTGCACACAGCAGACACTGTGACCATCCCCCAAAGGCCCTGTCAGCTCACCTGACCGGTAGCTGCTCCGCAGGCAGAAGAGCCGGAAGACGTCGGGGGAAAATGTCTTCAGAAAGTCCTGAGAGAGAGAGATGCGGGAGAGATGTCCAGTGCTTGTCTTTCCATTTGTATCTCTCAGAGGTGAGCTCTCACACGTCAAGCAATCAGGAATGTTTATGAAAAGCTTTGTTTTGTTCAAACTCTTAGCACTTTCCCTGTAATTTCCCTGCTGACTGTCCACATTCAGTCCCAGCGTCTGTGGGAAAGGCCGAGAGGGGAGGCCTGTCTGCCTGGAGTCCCGCTCCACCAGGCGCGTCGGGAGTCTGCTCTGCTGATGGCCTGGGAGCCTTCACCATGGCATGAGAGGACGGCCACCACCAGAGGCCACCCAGCAGCCTGGGAACCGCAGACAGACTGTGCTCAGGAAGGGACACAGGGAGGAGGAAGCACGCACAGCTCCTGGCTGAGTGAGAGGGACAGGCTCCCAGGAGCAGGAAGGAGACAGTCCAGAAAGCTTGGCTGTGGTAACGTCAGAACAAGCAACATCCATGCCCAGGCTGGACTGAGGGGCGAGGGCCCAGGTCATTCTCTCCGGTGACACTGAACTTGAAGCAGGTATGTTTCTCAAAGAATAAACCATCCTACCTCTGATAAAAGTAAACGTAAAATAGCTCTAGCCGGTTTGGCTCAATGGCTAGAGCATAGGCCTGCGGACCAAAGGGCCCCGGTTTCGATTCTGGTCAAGGGCACATACCCTCGGTTGCAGGCTCCTCACCGGCCCAGGGCCTGGTCAGGATGCATGCAGGAGGCAACCAATCAATGTTTCTTTCACATTGATGTTTTTCTTTCTGTCTTTCCCTCTCTCTTCCACTCTCTCTAAAAGTCAATGGAAAAATATCGTTGGGTGAGGATTAAAAGAAAAAAAGTAAACATAAAATAAAAGCCCAATTGGTATCATCCTCTCGGTTATTTCTACAATGTCTGCATAAAGAAGTGAAAATTTCCATATCAGGAAGGATTACATGGGGAAACGTATCAGAAATCATTAAGACACCACCATGTTCAACAAAACCTCTCTCTCTGGTGGTGAGTGGAAAGTTCTGCATGATTTTAAAGGGATAAGACACGGGGTGAGGGAGGAAGGGGGGAAAGGGCCCAACCTCACGACGGGTTCCAGAGTGGCCCCAGGAAAGACACTAGGGCTCCGCTTGCCCAGCTAGGCCACCCACAGTGACCGTGCCACTGACTGACCAATGCTGGGCACCGAGGGAAACGGGCTCCGAGAGGAGTGTTTGAATCCTCAGAGAGTTAAAGGAGACGTTCTCAGCCCTTCTGTACACCTGTCCACCCCTTTCTGTCCAATTGTATCTCTGGCCTCCCCTCGGCAACAGCAACCAGCATGCAACAGCTGGGAGGAAACACCTGGCCTGGACCCCGTGCCAGGCTTGTGGGGGTGGGAGGTTCTTGGGGGTTTAAGGACGCTGTTTAAAAAGTAGCCCAGGCTGGAGCATCTGCTCTGGCTACGTGCTGGCTTTGGTGCAGGGACTTGCACTAAGGAGCCACCTGGGCACACGAATAGGTTAGACAAGGTCTCACCTGCTAGAAACACTGTCAAGAATAAACAAATAAAGATTTAGTTCAATAGTTGCATACACAAAAATATAATTCTCAAAAAACTACTAAAACTTGATCTACCATATAATCCAGCAATTCCGCTTCTGGATATAAATCCAAAGGAAACAAAAGCAGTATCTCAAAGAGATATTTGCACTCCAGCAACAATAAACACACTAGGTGCTCAGATCTCGGTTCAAAGTTCCGTTTCCCCACAAAGGCAGTGGAGGCACCTCGGAGAAAAGGCTGGTCTGGGAGGATGCAAAGGTGAACAAGGCCGAAAGGAAGGACGCAGGCGAGACACGAGCCCAGGACACAGGAGCCCTCCTGTCCAAATGTGGGATCATTTCAGCACAAAAAGGATAAAGACTGAGTTGACAATACACAAAGGAAATCCTTAGGTGTATAGTGACACTGAAAAGAGAGAGACAGACAGACAAAAACCCCTTCTTTAAAGGGGAATGCTAACTAGTGAATGTAAAGAAGCAACAGAATGAGACCAGCACAACTGCAAGAATCAATGAAAGGAGCACCAAGGTGGAGCGCACCAAGGATGCCAAACCTGCAGGGCAGAAGGCTGTTGGGAACAAGATGCTGACATGACATTATCTCGCAGGTTCTCGATATTCACAAAAAGGAGACAAACATCTCTACAGCAGACACTGGCTATCCCCTAGCCAAGCAGTCAGATTTATCATCACTGGGTCCCACAGTCTGACGCTGTGGCCCCAGAGGAAGTCCACGGCACCACGGATGGAGTGTTTCCGCCAAGCAGGTTTGACCTAAATGGAATCAGCCTTGAGACCTCACTTCCAGTTACAGGAAATAGGGGAGCTAGAAGAACAAGTTAAATGACACCACAAAGCAATAGGCAAATTCCAGATGTGGGGTATTCAGAAAAAATGGCCTGGTTTCTTCAAAAAGTCAATGCCACAGGGAAAATAAAAGTAGAGAGGCAGTTGTAGAGTAGAAGCCTAAACGGAACAGTGGACTATTATTCAGCCTTAAAAAATAAGCAAGTCCTGTGACACTCTACAACACAGATGAACCTTGAGGACATTATGCTAAGTGAAATCAGCCAGTCACCAATGACAAACATTGTATGATCCCACTTATATGAGAGCCCAGAGTGGTCAGTCATGGAAACATAAAGTAGAATGGTGGTTGCAGGGGAGTGGGGAAGGGATATATGTTCAATGGGTGCAGAATTTCAGTTTCGCAAGATGGAAAGGTTCTGGAGATCTGTCACACAACCATGTGAGCATAATACACTACTGAACTGTACACATAAACACGGTTAACATGTAGATTTTACGTAATGTGTTTTTTACCACTATTAAAAACAATTTTTTTAAAGCCTAAGATAACATTCAAATGCAGCGCATAAACCTTGATTGGATCCTGGTTAAAAAATAAAGCTGTAAAAGACATATTGGGATAAATGCAGAAATCAAAATATGGGTTAGACAATTGGTATTGTTAAGAACTTATTGCTTAGGAAGGAGGGGGATGGGTAGAGGTAGAAGAGTATATGGGGGGATAAATAGTGAAATTAAAAAAAAATAATAAATTATTGCTAACTTTTTAGGTGTTTAGGTTACATAGGAAAGCATCCTTATTTTTAAGAGTTGCATGCAGAAAAGAATTCTCATGTCTAAATGTATTTTCTAATGGTTCAGCAACAATAACACACAAATACTAAATTATTGAATCTACATGGTGAATATATAAGTATTTTAACTTTTCTGTATGTTTGAAAATTTGTATACGATAATATTAGACATTTCTATTTATGTACAGTACATAAAGACTATTTTTGAGGAGCACACCCCTTTTGGTTTATTATAAATCTGGTGTGAATAGCTTCGGTGGTTGGTATTTAGGTGATGAAGGGCTGTTTACTATCCTTGTCAACTAAATTGGGCATTATGGACCCCAAGGCAAGGGAGGATCAAGCTGTGTTTAAGTATTCTATTAGTGCCCTCGATTGCCATTCATACAGAAATTCACATTTCAGTCTGCATTTCCACAACACAATGAAATTCTCCAGGTAGGGTAAGAAGCCAGCAAAAAGCAAAAATCAGTAAAACAAACAAACCCAAAGCTACACTAGATAGGAGGGGGCTGGTGATGGAACAAAGGGACAAAAAACGGGGGAAGGAATCCAGCAAATGTAATTCAAAAGATAAAATCATTAAAAACAAAAAGGGGAGGAAGAAGTCCACCACTAAAGCCGACAGAGCCCTGGCCCGTGTGGCTCGGTTGGGCATCGACCCGTGCACTGAAGGGTTGCTGGTATGATTCCTGGTTAGGGCACATGCCCAGGTTGCAGGCTCAATCCCCCGCCCCCCCCCAGGGCATGCAAGAGGCTGCTGATTGATGTTTCTCTCTCTCCCTCTCCCTTTCTCCCTCAAAATCGATAAAAGTAGTATTTTTTTTTAAGCCAACAGAAGCCCTGGCTGGTACGGTTCAGTGGATAGAGCGTTGGCCTGCGGACTGAAGGGTCCCAGGTTCGATTCCCAATCAGGTCACATGCCTGGGTTGCAGGCTTGATCCCCAGTGTGGGACGTGCAGGAGGCGGCCAATCCATGATTCTCTCTTACCATGGATGTTTCTATCTCTCTCTCCCTCTCCTTTCCTCTCTCTGAAATCAATAAAAATATTTTAAAAAATAAAAAATAAAAAGCCAACAGAAAACAGTGGAGAGCCACACAAGGAGAGAAAACAGAAAATAGAGAAATACCACTGTGCACTTTCCAGACGAAAAAAAAAAAAAAGAGTATTTAGCCCCAGCTGGTTTGGCTCAGTGGATAGAGCATCAGACTGTGGAACGAAGGGTCCCAGGTTTGATTCTGATCGGGGCACATGCCCAGGTTGTGGGCTCGGTCCCCAGTTGGGGGCATGCAGGAGGCAGCTGGTCAGTGATTCTCATCATTGATGTTTCTCTCTCTCTCTCCCCCTCCCTCCCTCCCTCCCTCTCTCCCTCCCTCTCTGAAATCAATAATAAGAGAGAAAAAAAAGAGTATTTAGACCTGGAAATAGGAGAAGTCCCTGAGGGCCATGGGGAAAGGGCAGCCAGAGAAACTGGGAATCAGAGATGTGGGGTCTCATATACGCATCAGCCTTTAACAAGATTCAGCAAGCTGGCAGCAACGCAGGAGAGCACATTACCTTAATAGTGATGTAGTTTTTCAGTGATTTGGACATTTTTTCTTCTTTGCCTTTTACATGCAAGTGTCCTGAGGAGAAAAAACACAGTCATTCACTCTGCATTGGGGGGAAGAGAGGGACTGCTCCGTCCCATCTGTACAGGGGAAGGAGGTAAAGTGGGCGCTTCTCCAGCAGGTGCCTGAGCACAGGGCTCCAACTGCAGCTGCCTGGGGAACTGGAAGGAAACCGTAAGTGCTGCTCTCTCCAATATGCAAACACCTGTGTACATGTGGATGGAAGATTTTCCCAAATCACCCACTGTCAACCCTCCAGGAAGATGGAGCCCACAACTGTGCCGGTTCAAGGGCATCGGATACACCCAGGCCACACTGGGCAATGGACAGGAACTCTGCTGAGTCAGAACTCAGACAGGAACAGATGGACTGTGACACTCAGAAACAGTGCACACTCTACCCCTTTCCTGTAACTTAGAAAGGATGCTTTAACCAACTCAACACCTGAAGAAATGACAAATCTCTGGTTTTGCAAACCAGGCACCCACCCGGCAATAAAAGCTGCTTCCAGATGTTCAGAATTGCAACGTGGGGCTTGCAGGTCTCTGAGAGCAATTAGATTTTCCGTTGCAACTGAATTTCACAGACTTATTAAGACCTTGGTATTACTTCACCCCCAGTATGTGAAAGGCCAGATTCATTCTCCCGTGTGTCAGGAGGCACTGCTGTTTCCTTCTCCAGGACAGGTGTGAATGTGATGGAGAAGCGTAGAGTGCCTTAACAGATGGTGAAAGTCACAACAAAACACAGCAACAAAACCCCTTTCTTTCCCATTCCCACACTTACTAGTAAAGGTAAACAGGACCTGCTGTTTTATGGCCACCAAACACCTGTCATTAGCTGAGAGGCTGAAGAAGTGTTAGTGCTGACCCCTAGACCCACGTTCACCGAAGGGCACCTGCACTTCATAGTGTCCAGAGCAAACCGTAACTCCTCATGAGCATTAACTGGCGCAGTGTCTGTGGAGGGATCACGCTCTGACTCTCGGACAGTTAACACAGTGGAAGGGAAACATGGAACCAGGATCATCAGGCCTTTGCCCTTCTATTTAGGGAATCTGCCCAGCAAGGCCCATCGCTGGCAGAAATAAAGTAGATTTGGCTCCTGTTGAGTTCTATGCAGGGACATGAAGTGGGATCCTAGAGGGCAAACAGCTCGTATGCCGTCCACAGCTGTTCAGCCAGTTCTGTTTCTTTTCGTACTGTGAGGCGGTCAGAAACGAGCTGGTCACTGCAGAGAATAGAGATGCTGGTTCCCGGGCACCTGGGGGACACAGCGAGGGTGGGAGTGCCACCCAGGACAGCTCGAGAACAAAGGAGACACTGCGGTGCGTGCAGTCTCATCAGTTCACTGCCATGAAGAAAACCCAAGTGAACCCTTACTCCAGACTTTAAGCAGCCATCGGCACATTATAAAATGAGCATCTCTGTATTTCACTGGAATAACCTAGTTTCCTTCATTCAAGGACTTAAAGAAATGGTATTCGTTAATGCACTGTGTTTCAGATGCTGATTATCTGCAGCTCCCAACCCTATCACTACCAAACACCAAATACGTAAGCTGTCCATTCCAAAAAGCAATGGACCAATTTGACATTGCCCCACGACCTTTGTCAAGATTTGGACATAGGAATCTTCCCAGGCATCAAAGGGAATGCCAATGCTGCTATGCTCAAGGATGCGGCTTATTTCACACTCTCCTCCTGAAAACAGATGGCTGGTGTTAGCCAACCGTGGTTTTTGAACAGTGAAATGAGAGGCAGTGGTATTAGAGAATGGCGACAATATTATAGCTCAAAGTTGGCATATTCCTAATAATGATTACATCATACTATTTAAAATCCTCAATAGTTTTATTAGAAGGAAACTTATATAGAACAGCACTGTAAAGCCTTTTCCATATTCTTGTCATTCATATTTCAGTTCCCAAAAGGCAGACTCATTCCCATCCAAGGAAGTTCATGTCCAACTGACTGAAATTCAAAAACAACTTAGGAGACAGCTCCACTTCTTGACCTATTTTCGCTGATCTATGTATTTCCAAATGTAACTGTTTTGTCAATAAAAGATAAAACTGGCAGGACTGAAATAGAACAATTCCTCTGAGGTCATTACTTACCAGAATGCAGGAAGTAATTTCCCCATTGCTGGCACTGATGGAAGACCTCACACTGTGCGATTTCATTCTCATGATGCGGGAAAGCTAGGTCTATGCCACCCGAGTGGATGTCCAGTTGACTTCCAAACACCAAACTGCAAGACACAGCACAGAGCCGTGAATTAATTCAATCAAACAGCATATTTCTCCAACCCTCATCTTATATCTAACCCTTCCAGCCTTGGTGCAGTGCAAGGAATAAAATAAATGGATCTCAATTTTATATCAGTATGTGTGAAAGCTTAACTGATGCAAATGGAAACCATAATTTTGTTTTTACTTCATAAAATCCCTCCTCCATAGCTTTTCCTCGTACTAAAGACAATTCATAAAAATCCCTAATAGCTTTTCCTCCTAGTGAAAAAATTTAATTCTCTTTGCTCCAGAGGTATGGTTTTTTTTAAAAAAACTTACAAAATTACCTTTTCTTACTTTCAATAGGTAAAATTTAGTGGTTTTCCACCTTTAACAAGAGATAGAACTATAAAATCAAGAGAATTTTTAATTTGGTTTTTGAAAATTTAACTACTTAGCGGTTATATTTGACAAACAAGGTTATAGATTTCAAATCAGTGCACGTCAGCTATTGGCACTTCCGCTCTAACGCTGTGCCATACATCCTGGAAAACCTCATGTCCTACAAACTGCACACCAAAGCTGTGCGGCTGATGGGACAGTGCAGCAGCTGGCCCGGCAACTCTCACCAGACCCCCTGCGAAACCTGTACCAATGTGAACAATCCAGGTTCACTAGCGCTACTTCAGAAGACACTGAAAATGCAAACATTGATGAAAAACTCAACAGTCAGCACAGTGGAAATGCTGGTTTGTGGGGGCCGGGGTGGTGAGGCCACCTCCCCCAGCACACAGCGAGGCTGGAATGCAGACCATCGTGAATTTTCCTAAAAATGGTTCAAAACAGACATTTTCAAAGATGCCGCAGCCTCGCTGAGTCCATTCCGGCTGAAGGTAGACCTTCTCCTACTGGCTCCTGGGCTCCAGAAGATCCCGCAATGTACCGTCACATTTAGCTAAGTGGCACTGGCTGAGTGGGTTGTCTGTTACTGTACATTCTCAGTGATGGGTTTTAGAGAATCTATTACAGTCCTTGAAATTCAAATGCTCTGAAGAAGAGTGTGAGGTGGGAGGGCGCAGATTGGGTAGGAGAGCATAAGGGGCCTCATTTGTAATGAGTGATTCAGTTTAAGATCTGAAGCAAATATGACAATGTTAAGATTTAATAAAGCTAAACTGTGGATCCGAGGTATTCATTATATTAGTCTCTATTAATGTCTGTACATTAGACCTATTTTAAAATAAGAGACAGCTAAAAAGGAATACAATGTCTATTTTCATTATTTAGATTTCAACAAAATGAAATATTTAATGGTAACATTAGATTTGAAATTTATTAAATGCTTTCTACCTGCTTTACAGTAACTAATTGAATCTAAAACTAAATACTTTTTTACAATCCAATGTATACTCCACATTGCTATTAAACCAACAAGTATTTATAAATACATAAGTGGTTCTGTATTAATGTATGACTGTGAGATGGACATAACTGTTTTTGATGAAAAGTTGGGCCCATGCTTCATAGTAACATGAGAGTTTGATGTCTCAGGAATGGCTGGATGTGTTTCTAGATGGGCCATGTAGAAGTCATCAAAGGTCAGGGCTGCGGGGGGGATGTGGTGGAAAGGGAGACTGCCTGCTGAGTCTTAACTAGAATGAACAAAATGTGGATGGACGGGTCTTGGAGGACAAGGCTTTTCCATTTGGTAGGATGGGGTAAACCTACGTGGGGCTCAAAAGGAAACTAGCGTGGGGTCAGTGCATGGGGCACAGCGCTCTATTACAAGAGACTAGAGGCCCAGTGCACAGATTCGTGCACTGGTGGGGGGGTCCCTCAGCCTGGCCTGTGGGGATCGGGCCGAAACCAGCTCTAAGGGGTTCTGGATTGCAAGAGGGTGGTTCTCGGGTGACACACCCCAGAATCGAGCTCCCTCCTCTCTGGTTCTGGGTGTGTCACCCGAGAACCGCAGCTGCCAAGTCACCGCAGCTCGGCAGCTCCTGCGTTGAGTGCCCCCGGTGGTCAGTGCGCATCATAGCTTCCGGTTGGGCAGTCAAAGGTTGGATGGTCACTTAGGCTTTTATATATATAGGTAAGATAGTTACCACTGTTATACCCAGCCAGAAAACAGCACCGCATACAACAACCAATTGAGGGTGACTGGGTTGGCTGATCTGAAAATTTTTGGTGTAGCTAGTAGTTTGAAATGCTCACCTTAAGCATACTTTATATTTCTAATTTTAAAAACGTGTAACTCCACTGCAAAAAAATTATTATAATGAATATCTGCAATGAACTGAAACACATCAAATATAATAAAATCTGAGTTAATATGATACTTGAAAACCCCTCAACTCCACAAACAGGAAATACACACACCAGGTTATTCACTGCAGGTATTTGTAAGAGCAAAGTATTGGAATACCTAAATGCTCCTCCATAGGGTACTAGCTAAATGAACAATAGGTAAGCCACACAATACAGCAGCACTTAGGAGCCGAGAGACAAATGACGAAGAGCTCAGCAAACTGACACAAAGGAATTCCCAGGACAGGCTGCTAAGTGAAAGAGACAGAAGAGGACAGCACATGTGTTATGCCACCTTCTCTCTCTCTCTCTCTCTCTCTCTCTCTCTGTCTCTCTCTCTCTCTCTCTCTCTCTCTCAAAGGGGCATGTGGCCATGGGCAGAAGCGTGGGGAGTGCCGAAGGAACAGTCTGCAGAGGTGATCAAGCAGAAGGAGGAGGCCCCAGCAGAGATGCCAAAACCAGCAGAGAGTTGTCTCCCAGGGGCCAAGGGAAAAGGAGGGCATCAGGCTGCCTGTCAGTGACCTGGTCACTGGTGCCCTTAGGAGACCAGAGTCAGTGGGACGCTGGGATGAAAGCCAGGCAGGAGCAGGTCACATGTAGATGGTGACAGAAGCAAACTAAAAGGAGGCTGCTGGAGGGGTCAGGGTCACGGAGGACCTGTGTTTATGGAGATCCCAGGACAGAAGCGTCCTGAGAAAGGGCTGATGGAAGACTGAGGAGACAGACACACAGAACCTGGGGATAATGCTCGATGGGTTCTGATCCAGCTTTGGGGTGAGGGTCTGTGGACTGAGAGAGCGGCAGGAGAAAGGTGGTTCAGTCCCTCGTCCCTGAGGGGCTCTGACCTCATCCAGGCCCTCAGTGGAGGGTTGGTGTTCCCTAAACCCACCTCTGCAGAGAGAGGAAGGCAACCTGCAGCGGGCTTGTAGGAGATGGGAAATCAAAACCTGACCGTAAAGCAGGCTTTCCTACTGAAAAGAGAAGTGCTGATGCAAAGATGAATAAGCCATGTTTTTGTTTGGTTTCCCTTCTTACAGCCAGTCCCCTCTGAGTGTTAAGCTTTCCTCCAAACTCCTTGCTTTGTCTGCATTGGTGCGGAGACCAAACTTGCCCTGTCTGCGCCCTCTACTGGCCAACTCAGGCGTTGCTAGAGCTTTCACATCAACACGGACGGGAAGAATCCAGGAAAACCTTACCTTGAGATGGTAGAACATTCAATATGCCAGCCAGGTCTTCCGTTTCCCCAAGGAGAGGGCCAGAATACCTCCTGGGGTTTGGCTGCCTTCCACAGGGCAAAGTCGCTGGCATGCCGCTTGTCCGAATCACCTGCCAATTAAAAGTGTTTGATCAACAGGGTTGAGAACTTAGAATGAACAAACCAACCCAAAGTCACAAAACTAAAGCACTTTCCAAAGAGTCTGTTCCTTCTTATAAGTAACCTCACATTCCTCATTCATGTTTTTCTCTTCCCCCACCTGACGGCTGGAAAGAATACTGAACACTTTTACCTAAAATATGCCAGTAGCATGAGGTCTGTCAGCATGAGCCAGTTTCAGTAAGTTGAATAATGAATGAGTTGAGATTTCAAACACGCACGGTTTTCTGAGGGGTGTCCTGAACTGAGTATGCTCATTCTTCTGCAGTCTGTCTCCTAAGACAGCTGTGCTTATCAGTAACTGAGTTTGAGTAACTTTCCCCCCAAAAAATCATATAGCGCGAAAAGGAGAATTACCAGAATGCCAATCACATTCAAAGAGTAAAGAGACTCAAAAGAGAAAGGTTAGGTTATTGTTGAAGTCTGTATAATGAGCCAGTTTTGGGCTCTCTTTACATTCCAAAACTTGGAAGCAACCAAGATCTCCTTGAGTAGGTGAGTGGATAAGTAAACTGTGGTACATCAGATAATGGGATATTATTCACTGCTAAAAAGAAATGAGCTATCGAGCCATGAAAAGACATGAAGAAAGCTTACATGCATGTTTCACATGCGGGGACCATCTCTGAAAGGAGCCGTGAGAATGGGCGAAGGTGCCTTCTCCAGGGAGAGCTGGAGGCCCAGGCAGGAGAGGGGAGGGACGTGTCATATGCTGTGTGACCTTTATACTCTACAAGTTCTCTCTATTTAAAAAAACAATCAAATTTATTTATTTTTAATATATATTTTTATTGATTTCAGAGAGGAAGGGAGAGGGAGAGATAGAAACATCAATGATGAGAGAATCATTGATTGGCTGCCTCCTGCATGATCCCCATTGGGGATCAAGCCCGCAACCCGAGCATGTGCCCTTGACCGGAATCAAACCCAGGACCTTTCAGTCCGCAGGCCGACGCTCTATCCACTGAGCCAAACCAGCTAGGACCAGAATCAAATTTAAAACACAGCTGTGATGCCTGGCCAGCATGGCTCCATGGTTAAGCACTGACCTATGAACAAGGAGGTCATGGTTTGATTCCTGGTCAGGGCACATGCCCGGTTTGCAGGCTCAATCCCCAGTGTGGGGCATGCAGGAGGCAGCCGATTAATGATTCTCCCTCATCATTGGCATTTCTATCTCTCCCTTCCTTTCACTTCCTCTCTGAAATCAATAAAAATATATTTTAAAAAATAAAATAAAACACAGCTGTGATCAGCTGTCTGGCACCACCTCTAAGAGCGTGGGGGTCTCAACCGAGCGCTGGGAAAGAGCAGCTGAGTCTGTGCTTCAGCCCCCGGAACCCGGACAGGACGCCGGGGTCCACCCACCTGGCTCTGCAACAGGACCGGGAGCCACACCGACGAGCTTGCCGTACTTGTCGCCTCTCGACTGCAGATCAAAGTAGACATTGCCTGTTTTATAAAGGTAATGATTTCATTTCTCAGTCTTAAATGTCAGCATCTACATGAGCTTAACAGTTAACAAGTGATTAGAACTTAAACATAGAATATGGCATCTGGCCCTCATTTGGCCTCCTTACTATATTTTAAAATCAAAATTAACACCACCAGCACTGTTTTTTAAAAACATGCATTTGGACACATCATGAATGTCTGGATGTAAAAGTGAAAACAAAGGAGTAAGTTCGGTGTCAAACGCTGACACAATTCTTTTTAACAAGAAAAAGGAAAAGTGAGTGTTACCATTGGCCTGCGTTCAGCTCTGAGCTTCATGTTACACAGCGATCAGCAAAGAAACCCTTTCCTAACCAGATACCCTGCACGGCTTCTTTTTACTTAGGTTACAAATATCGCTGCACTCAAGCCTCCCCGTAGCTGTCCTTCCACCGAAGTGCATCCGGTCCACGTTTTCAGACTGAGGGGGCAAGGCGACCTTCCGCTAGGTCACTGCAGAGCCAGGGCCACCCTTGCACGTCCAGCCGCGCAAGGGAGCGGTTATCCGAGCTGGAGCTCTCGTAGGGAGTCAGTCCTGACCTGAGCACGCGGGGCCGCCGGGAGACCCCAGACAACTCAGAGTCCCTGACCTTCACTCAGAGCTTGTTCCTGAGCTCCAACAACAAGCTGGGATAAACTGGTGAAAATGGGAGAAGTACTGTGGGGTAAGTTAGACTGTAAACGGCACTTGAAAATGCTTTAAAACAGAAAGAAACTGTTCCCTTTAATGGATGAAACATTTTCCTCGGACCTCTATTTATGGCATACATTTGCTGAACAAATTCTTTCTTCACAAATAGTGCAAAGATCAAATTACAGCCAAGCTTTGTGAAACTGTCACAAAGTCCAAATGAATGGAGTTTCAGTAAGTGAAATTTATTTTAAATTAATTATGTTTACCATAATTAAAATTTACAATAAAACATAGTAATAAAACAAACAGCATTTACTCCTAAAGCATGCTTGGATGGGAATCTCTGAGCAGCACATGAACATTAATCAGTTTAGGTGGCTTATGTGTCTTATTTCACGTTATATGACAGCAGGAAAACAATTTCTGTATTTCTGGAAACAATTCCAGTTCAGTCACCTAAGCCCTTTAAAACAAGTTTTTCTTGGAAATAAAATCTAAACATAGCAAACAAGATAAAGTAGAAGACTGTAAGCCTGTATGCACAGCCTATTGAGAAAGGCAACAACATTTCCAGGGACCAGGGGCCCCTGCCATGTAGCTTATGCCCTCAGGTAGGACCACGAAAGAAAGATGCTCAGCTTTCCACTTTGACCACGAAAGAAAGATGCTCACAGGCCAATAATCCCTATGAATCACGTCCATGATCATGCTTTCCACTTTGTTACTGACTTGCAACAAGTATTGCAGTACCTGAATGCTGCCAACCCCCGGCTAGGTTCTCTAATGGGTTATTTGCGAAAAGCAAAAGGTTTTCCTCGTCCAAGAACTGACAAAATATGAATACGTGAACAGCAAGTGGAGGCAGCATATGATTGGCTACCAAATGGTACAGTACGGGTATCACAGCTGAGAAGGTGCGTTTCGGCTACGGGCAGTAAAGAAAGGAGGATTTAGATCTGGGAAGAATGACTGGAAAGGAAGAGATATGGCTGAAAACAATGCTGAATTGTAGAAGCAGCAAAATGCCAGGCTGCCAGTCTTTCCCTGAAACCACCAACCGAAAAGCAGCAGCTCCGAAACCAATGAAACTCTACAACAGGAAGTGGTCACACACATCCAGAAGATGGGTGTTCTGAAGACAACTGGCCTGGTCAGTCTCTTCAACGAGCCAGTAATGACGGGAACAAAATGGGGACTGTCTTAAAGGGACAGGACACAACCACGTGCATAGGCTACTGAGAAAGGCAACACGTTTCCAGGGGCCAGAGGCCCCTGCCACGTAGCTTATGTCCTCAGGGAGGACCACGAAAGAACCTGAGTTAGATGAGGATGTGCGAGGTGGGAGACAGCAGGGTAAGTGTGAATATGCAGAGGACATGGCATGCCATTAGGGAACTGTCCAGCAGCTCAGCTCTGATCATGACACTGGGGTTACATAGGGTGACGTCTTTTATTCAGAGACGTGTGTTGAAGTGTGCAGGGCCTAAATTGTCAGGATGTTCACTGGTTCATCAAAAAGACAACTGCCCATCCAAGGAGATGACAGTCTAAGGGCCAGTCTTCCACAAGGAGGTGGACCTTTTGAGGTGCTGCCACTGTCCTCAACTGTTTGCTATAAAAATGTGAACAAAGTTGAAAGAAGACTCAAAGGACACCTGCACACCTACATCTAGTACAACATTGTTAGCATCATGCCATATTTGGCTTGTCTAGACTAGCTCTCCAGTTGGTCATCTCTTCCTGTAACCGTGGAAATACTTTTTAAAAGAATTGATGCATCCTAGCTGGTTTGGCTCAGTGAATAGAGTGACTGAGGGTCCCGGGTTCGATTCTGGTCAAGGGCACGTACCTTGGTTGCAGACTCAGTTGCATGCAGAAGGCAACCAATCTATGTGTGTGTGTGTGTGTGTGTGTGTGTGCGTGTGTGTGTGTGTGTGTGTGTGTGTGTGTGTGTGTCTCTGTCTCTCCCCCTCCTTTCCACTCTGTCTAAAAATCAATGGAAAAAATATCCTCGGATGAGGATTAACAACAACAAAAAGAACTGATCCAGCCATTTATGCAAAGACAATAACCATAAGAAAACCTCACATTTTCACTGTAGGAATCACACTGAGAGACAGTAAAACATCTGGCACGCTCCAACAACTCATAAGAATGTGTCCAGTTTCTCAAAGTCCCATCAATGTTACCAACAATTAGTGTTTATAAAATAGCCCCACCTCTTGCTGTTGAGTAAGCATGCCCATTAGCAATTATTCCTTCAATGAAAGAAATGATCTGAGGAATATTTTCAGTTACTCTCAAGTATACTGTGGGTGGGAGAACCTGAAAGAAAGCAAAGGAGAGATAACGGTTTCCATAGTTCAAAAGCAAGTCAGCCAAAACCGGCTTTCAGTGCTCAAGCTTCTTATCTTCATGGCAGAAAGAATAAGCAACACCCTTCTTTACCTTCAAGGCTGCCATATCTTGTTTAAAATCTTCTTCATAAAGGTTGGCAAGAGAAGCAGGTGATATCTTCATCTGCAAGAAGATTAGGTGAGCCTATTAGGCAATCCGGAGTATTCACAACAGAGCCACACAGGGCTCCACCGGCTCCCACAGCTGGGAGGGCTGGGCCGCATGGCCCGTCGTGGCTTGGCCTCAGTTTGACATCCTGCTCACAAAAAGGGCATTTAATTTTAGGTATCAAACTTATTCTAGTAGCTTAGCTACTCAAAAAGGTTTGTTGACCCTGTATTCAGGTTAGAGAGAAAAAAGAAATAAACAATGTGATGATTTTCGTTATATAATTTTCAAAACAAAAACTAAGCCTGTTTTTTAAAACGTATTTTTATTTTTATTGATTTTTAGAGAGAGAGGGAGGAAGGGTGAGAGAAAGAGAAGCATCAATCAGCCGCCTCCCGCATGCCCCCTACGGAGATCCCCCGCAACCCAGGTATGCGCCCTGAGTGGGAACTGAATCAGCAACCTGTTAGTGCACAGGACAACGTCCAACCAACTGAGCCACACCAGCCAGGGTGCCTCTGTTTTTCTAGAACAAGGATAAGCCAGATCAATCTACTGTACATAATAGCCAGAAACTTGAGTTCCTATCTTATACCTTACCCCTCAGGAGGCAAAAGTAAACAGACTAAAAATATATCGCAGAGGAATTCTCTAAGAAATATTTGAAAGCAATACAGCATATGAAAATAGGGATTGTGACGGGTGTTCAATCCCACAGGGCCATAGCTGGGCTCCTGGGGACAGGCAATCCCCCACCACAAACGGACATCGATTTCTGAATGTACGGCATATGGGGGCAAGTACCTGCAGCCCCAGATCTACAGGGGGCTGGCACACAAAACTAGGTTTACAAAGTATTCCTTACTTTTCAGCAGAAAAACACTCCCAGGACAGAAGCACGACACACTGTGAAGTTATGAAACTAAACGCAGCTTCGTAACTGTTGAGCCTGTGAAGTGACCCGGGAGCCACTGGAACTCACCCAGCATCTGTGGCATCTGTTCCAGGCCGGGTCCTCCTCTCCCCTGCTCCTCCCCATCCCTGAGAAACAGAGCTCCCATTTTATGGGGGAGAGATTTCAGCTCTGGAGTATTAAGAAACTTTCTCAAGTGAAACAACACCCTAAACCCACGTTCTTACCAGCCCAGGACCCTAAAGTAGCAATCACCCTGGAAACTGCAACCAATGAACATTTACTGAAGAAAGGAATCTGGTGGACAAAGCGTTGCTGCCCAAGTGTCTTCTGTGTTGTCTTGAGCAAGACAATAAACCTCGGGGCCTTCGGCTATCTCTGCAACACGAAGAAAATCCCAGCTAATGGCCTTTAGATTGCTATGAGGATGCAATGAGAAAGTCACCACTGTGAATGGAAAAACTACATTAATATCACTATTAAAGAGACAAAACACTTAGCACCCAGACACAGCTAGTGATCAGTACATATTAGTCCTTTTCCTATGGTACAGCTTTGTGGCAAAGCTGACCTCCTAAAAAAAAAGTTAACTTATTTATATCCAGAAGACAAAAGGCCAAACAAATAAAAAAGCTAAAACTTCAGTGTTAGCTTTCACTTTAGAAGCTTTTAATTTTGGACCTAATGGTCAGCTAATTGCTTGTATTTATTCGTAATTTTTGAAATATATATTTTTTAAAATTGATTTTTGGAGACAGAGGAATGGAGAGGGAGAGAAAGAAACGATGATGTGAGAGTGCAACATCAATCGGCTGCCTCCTGCACGCCCCCTACCCGCAACCCAGGCATGTGCCCTGACTGGGAACTGAACCAGCAACCTTTTCGTGTACAGGATGACACACAACCAAGTGGCCACACCGGCCAGGGCTATTCATCTGTAATTTCTGTTTTCTGCACAGGAAACCCACTCCCAGGGAACTCGGATGACATAAGGGTGCCCAGGACGAGCCTCCCTCCAGACGGCCAACACCATCACCAGTTGTCTCAGGAGCACGGCCATGGTCACACATGTATTTGCATCCTCTTCTTGAAATGTAGCACCTTCCACACTTGGCCTGCACCTGGCTTCCTTTTCTAACAATGAAGTTCCAGAACTGTCCGCACAGAGCTTGATGAGCCACTACCTTCCTTTCTAAGGTCCTCTGCGTCCCATTCCAGACTTTTCATGAACTATTCAGCAGTCCTTTCCAATTACTTTCCCATCTTTTTACTGAGACACACATGACAACACATGTCATTTCTAAGCTATAGACCTAGATGTAAAGCCACTGGTCAGAAATGTTTGCTAGCCCCTGCCAGCTGCCTTCCGAGGAAGGTGTACTGATTTGAACCTGACCTGCAATGCACGCAGGTGCCTACACTGCAAAGTGCTAGCAAACTCCCAGATTGTCGACATGACAGCTAAAAAAATGTTTTTTCACTGTAATTTTAATTCATGCTTCTCTTATTTTGAGTGAGCTTGAACATCTCACATGTTTACAAACAATTTGTATTAAATGATTTATAATTATCCATATCCCCCATGCTTCTATTGAGTTGTAGGTCTTTTCTTACTGATTTGTAGAAAATACTTTTATATAAAAGAAATTAACATTTTATCTCTGATATGAATTTCAACTTTTTTTTTCAGTTTTTAAACTTTATGGTAGGCCTGGCTGGATAGCTCAGTTGGTTACAGCATTGTCCTGATACATCAAAGTTGTGGGTTTGATCCCCAATTAGAGCACATAATTTATAAGAGTCAACTGATGGCCGAAACCAGTTTGGCTCAGTGGATAGAGCGTCAGCCTGCGGACTGAAGGGTCCCAGGTTCGATTCCGGTCAAGGGCATGTACCTGGGTTGCGGGCATATCCCCAGTGGGAGATGTGCAGGAGGCAGCTGATCGATGTTTCTCTCTCATTGATGTTTCTAACTATCTCTCTCCCTTCCTCTCTGTAAAAAATCAATAAAATATATTAAAAAAAAGAGTCAACTGATGAATGCATAAAAAAGTGGAACAACAAATTGATGTCTCTGCCTCTCTTCTCCCCTTTCCTCTCCCTCTCTAAAACCAATCAATCAATCAATCAATCAATCAAATAAACATGGCCATGTAGAAAATTTTATTTTAATATTTAGCAATCTTTTATATTTCTCAATCTTTTCCTACAAATAGCTTCTGGGTTTGAAAACAAACAGAAAAGCCTTCTCCAACATGAGGCTATAAAAAGTGCCCCAAGGTTCTGTCAGTAATTTGTGGTTTCATTTCTTTTATATTAAATCTCTGATCTGCCTTGAATTTGGTTGTGAAGCATATATCCAACTTTGGTTTATTTTTTTCCTCCAGATGGTTACTCAACTGTCAACATTTTTTACTGAATAATTCATCTGTTCCCTATCGATCCCCTCACTATATCAAAGGCCACTAATTTCATTCTGTCATTTCCATCCCAAATGCAGCCAGCGAGGTCAACTTCAATCTCAAACCCTGCCTCTTCCTGTGTGAAAAGTGATAATGTGTCACACCTGTCAGGATGCTGCAGGGTTGGCTGTTGCAGACACAGAGCAGCCTCTCTTGCTTCCCACCACCATCTCCCCTCCCCGATCTGCCCTTCGCTCACCCCTGGCCACTTTGGTATGTCACAGCCTCCAAGGACTAAGTGGCTGGACCAAAGTGGACACATGACCCCAGGGACACCTAACATAGGTAGGAATTTGGACATGGGGCAGAGGCAATGTTGATGGAGGCTTAAACCAAACTGTCCTAGCGAACCAGGGATGGGGCACTGCCCAATCTTCACTTCTGGCCCTGCAACGTTTTCTTTCCAACACCAACCACTTCTCCAATTCTCCAACTCTACAGGGTACCCTCCAACTTCTGGAGTTAGCACAGACCCCATAAGTTAGGGGATCAATCGCATAAGACCACCCCCACTTCGGACACCAGCTGCAAATGGTGGTTCCCAGGCCACTTGTATTTCTACCCACGGACTACAATTTGGGGGCCTGACAGAATGAGTCACATAACTCAGAAAAGCAGTCTACTTACTACCAGTTTATTTAAAAGGACACAACTCAGGATACCAGATGGCGGAGATACATAGGGCAAGGTATGGGAAAGGGGCGGAGCTCCCCTACCCTCTGAGTTCTCACCTCCCGCCCACCAGCACCTCCCTGGGTTCACCAGCCCTGCAGGTGCCGAGCCCTGTCCTTTGGGGTTATATGGGGACTTCATTACGTAGGAGGGTTGATTAAATCATTGGCTCCTGATGATCAGCTCCACCTCAGGCCACCCTTCCCTCCTAGGAGGTGGGGGTAGAGGAATGAGTGTGGAGTAATTTTGTAAAATCACAGGAATGTAAAGTACTCAATGTAGTTTTTTCTGAAAATTAGATAATTTAACAATTATTTATAGCCCTTTAGAGATAATTAAGTTGCTAATTATAAAAAGCAGAAGAGGTGAAAGTAGACTTGACTATTCCTATAACTATTAATTTAATTCTTCACTAGAATGCTCACACCCAAAACTTCCTTTAACTGTCATGTGAGTTATAAGAGAAATAACCTGTTCGCTCTTAACAAATGATAACATTAAACCTCACACGAGCTTAACTTCGCTAGCCTAAAAGTAGCCTTTTAATTTCCCTCTGTAAAGAGGGAGTAAAGTATTTACCGCGGACGCTGAGGGGCCAGGAAAGAGATTAGAGATTCAAGTCAGGAGTCCCCTTTAATAAGGCAATTCATTAAAGACTTCAGGGACCAAAATCAAATAGACCTGAGCTTCCTTCACCAGGACAAAGAGATCCCTCTGGTTACCTGTCAGAGCACACATACCTGAATAGTCAGATGGGAAAAGTACTTGTGAAATACAAATAAGAAAAACTGCTACATAGAGGTAAAAACACTCATCAATCAAGTTATCAATCCATAGTCTTCAACACTTACTTCATTGGCCCTTTTAATTATCTTATCATCCACATCTGTAATCCCCATCACCATGATGATGTTGCATCCAAAAACCCTGGTTAGGATCCTTCGAATTATATCAAATCTAACATATGAGCTGAAAAAAAAAAGAAATGTTAGGGTGTCTTTAATACATTGAGTCATCATTGTGGTCTTTAAAAAAGAGTGCATTACATGTTAACACACTGCTACCTAACTTCAAGTGTGGTTAATCATGTATCTATATAAAAGCCTAATATGCAAATAGACCGAACAGCGGGACAACCAAACAACAGGTTGTTATGATGTGTGCTGACCACCAGGGGGCATGCGTGGAATATGGAAGGCATCGACAGCAGGTGACAGAGCATGGAACATGGAGGGCATCGGCCGTGGTGGGATGGTGGAGCAGGTGAGTGGAGGCGCCAGACCAAGGCGGGGTGCCTGTCGCTGTCATCGGAGTGAGCCTCCAGTGGTTACTGAAAATTCTTTGCTCCGTGCGCCACAGTCCCGCCCAGCACTCGCACCTGCTGCCGGCGCCAAAGCCACTGCTCGCACCCACTGCCGGCACCCGGCACCAGCCCTGATCGCTCGGCACCATCAGCAGGTGCAAGCAGCAGCTGCTAGCCCTGATGACCCCTCAGGGCTTCTCCACCCTCCCCTGCTCCTGAGGGGTGATCACTGGGGCGGGTCTCGGCCCATCCTCCGCCACTCGCACCTGCTGCCAACAATGGCCCTGCTTGCTCCCGCTGCCAGCACCTGGCACCAGCCTCGATTGCTTCTGAGGCTTCTCCACCTTCCCCTGCTCCTGAGGGGCAATAAGGGCAGCAGCCATGGCTCGCACCCCCTGATGGTGCTGGCCCTGCTCATACCCGCTGCTGGCGCCAACCCCAATCTCTCCATGCCATCAGCAGGTGCAAGCGGGGCCGGTGCCATCAGCATGTGGGAGCTGCGGAGGCAGGAGTGGGGCTGCCAACAGACAGGGAACCAGAGGGCCATGGCGGGAGGGGGTGGGCGGGGATGCAGAGGATGGGCCGAGACCCGTCCCAGTGCCCACCACAGCCTCGTAGCCCACAGTTCCTTTCAAGGTACAGAAATTCGTGCACTGGGCCCCTAGTATAATCAATAGTTCAAGTACAGCTAGAAAAAGATTTTTACTGACTGGGTCACATTGGTCCTCATAAGAAATCAACACAGGTACTGCCTCAATTTCAGGATACATGTTAGCATGTTTAATTTTAGAGCTATTGTTCAAGTGAATTTACATCTATTTAATTGTACAAAACTTTACCCGTAATACAATCTCACTAGGTAGTTAAAACACTGAAAGCATTTACCATTCTTCATTTTCTCCAATAACTATAATGCTTGATTATGACAAACTAGAAGCAAATAACTACAAATAAAAACAAACACAATCCTATTAAAGCTGTAAAAGATTATTCCTAAATGTGCACACCATTACAGATCACCAGCTTATTGGTAGACTACACTGGGGAAACTGACTTGTAAAATTGAACTGTTTTAAATTCCATTAAGATAATTCAAAAATCTCAAGAATCTGGTTTCCCATAAAAGCAACATTACAATCTAAGGTCAGCTAATCTCATGCTCATTTCTGTTGTCCATGTGGCCTCTCTAAAATTGAGTTCACAAAATCATTTTCCCTTGAAAATGAGCCTCATAATTGCATCCCTTGAACCTAACTCCCTCACTCACCCCAAATACAGCTGAGGCCAAAGCCCTCCATTCTAGCACCAAAACTATCTCTGAAACCCTTGCCAAGATATTTAACCTTTTGAAGACTCAGGCTGCTTATTTATAAATTGGGCAAAATTCCACTACCCCATAGGATGTTACACATAATTTTAGTGCATGGATTCTAACAAACATGAGCTATTATTACCACTGTCATCACTATGCCTTTCATTCATCTATATATATAAAAGGCTAAGTGACCAACTGAACAACCGTCCGACCGGTACATATGACACACACTAGCAATTTAAAAATAAACATTGACTTGTGCATGAGCAATATTTGTCCCCATCTGACACTGGCCTCCCATTTAAATTAATTCAAAATGTTTTTATATCATCATGTCTTTATTGTTATATCATGTTGTTATTGTTTATTTATTAATCAATTTATACACTATTTTCATATACATTTTACTAATTTTCTTTCATCTCTGATACTTCTATTATAGAGAAAGGGCAAATAGCGATATTAAAATAGTTCTTCTAATTAATTTCCTTTCAATGTGTACAAATCCGTGCACCGGATCACTAGTTTTGAATAAGAAAAGACTTTATAGGACATGAGATTTAAGAGAAAAGTTAACATGCACCTAAAACAGTGAAAACAAAAAGTTAAGTCACACGCTTGTGCCTGAGGAGCTCAAGGGCTGTAATGTCCTGAGATACTGCAAGTGGGCTGCTCCCCCAGGGGCCACTTCACATGGATCACAGGAGGCTGCATGGTGGAGGGGGAGGAGAATGTGAGCTCAGCCATCTGCCTGGCTCCCCACTTTCCTGCTGTGGGACCTGATAACCCTCTGCACTGCAGTATCCCCGTTTGTAATTTGGGGACAATAACAGCACTGCCATGAAGAACAGACACACAGACCAACAGAACAGAATTGAAAGCCCAGAAATAAACCCACATTTATATGAGGAAATAAGTTTTCACAAAGAAACCAAAAACATACAATGGAGAAAAGAAAGCCTCTTCAATAAATGGTGCTGGGAAAATTGGAAAGCCATATGCAAAGAATGAAACTTAACTGCTATTTGTCACCATACACAAAAATTAACTCGAAACGAATTACAGACCAAAATATAAGACCAGAAACAATAAAATACATAGAAGAAAACATTGGTAACAAACTTATGGACCTTGGACTGAACAGATGATTTTATGAATTTAATCTCCAAGGCAAGGGAAAAGCAAAATTAAATGAATGGAACTATATCAAACTAAAAGGCTTCTGCACATCAAAACAAAAAAGGCAACTAACTGAATGGGAGAAGATATTTGCAAACACCTCTGATAAGGGGTTAATATCCAAAATATATGAAGAACTCATACAACAACAAAAGAAAACAAACAATCCAATTAAAGAATGGACAGAGTACCTCAACAGACACTTCTCCCAAGAAGACATAGACAGGGCCAGCAGATAAATGAAAAGATGCTCAACTTCACTAGCTATTAGGGAAGTGCACATCAAAGCCACAGTGAGATACTACCTCACGTCTATTAAAATAGCTATTATCAACAAGGCAAGTAATAATAAGTGTTGTCGAGGTTGTGGAGAAAAAGGAACCCTCATATACTCTGCTAGTAGGAATGTAAATTGGTACAACCACCTTGGAAAACAGTATGGAAGTTCTTCAAAAAACTAAGAATAGAGTCACCATATGACCCAGGAATCCCTCTTCTGGGTATCTACCTGAAAAATTTGAAAACATTTATTCATAAAGATATATGTTCATTGTAGCATTATTCACGGTGACCAAGACATGGAAACAACCAAAAACTGAAGTGTCCGTCGATAGATAATTGGATAAAGATGTGGTATGTATATATATATATGATGAAATACTACTCAGCCATCAGAAAGATAAAATACTGCCATTTGCAACGTGGACGGATCCTGAAAATATGCTAAGCAAAATAAGTCAGATAGAAAGTCAAAAACCTGATTTCACCTCTGTGTGGGATATAAAACTGAAAGCAACAAATGAACAAATAAGACAAACAAAAACTCATAGACACAGACAAAAGTAGGGTTTTGCCAGAGGGAAGTGGGGTGGGGGAAGGTGGAAAAGGGTAGAGGGGATGTTGGAAGAAGACTTGATCTTGAATGACCGAGCACACAATGCAGTATACAGATGATGGAATGTAGAACTGTACACCTGAAACTTATATCATTTTATTAACCAATGTCACCCCAATAAATGTAATAAAATTAAAAATAACAGCAGTGCCACCTGGTGTCATTAGGAGAATTACATCGGCTAGTGTTTCTAAAGCATTAGAACAGTGGTGGCACATAAAGAGTGCTATCTGTGCCTGTT
>NW_006295821.1:1754863-1758438 GCF_000327345.1 Myotis davidii | reverse complement strand
TTTCACAGATATTACAGAGAGGAAGGGAAACGGACAGAGAGATAGAAACATCAATGATGAGAGAAAAACATCAACCAGCTGCCTCCTGCTCGCCCCCTACTGGGGATCGAGCCTGCGACCCTTGGCATGTGCCCTTGACCAGAATCGAATCCAGGACCTTTTGGTCCCCAGGCCAACACTCTATCCACTGAGCCAAACCAGCTAGGGCCGATTGGTTTTCTTAAAAATAGAGGTTGGTGTAGCTACCTGGGAGTTAAGTAGGGACAAACCTGTAGAACCACAGAGATGTCTTTAGGATTCTGAAATTTACCGGAAGAGCAATGGAGCCATGCCTACCATCTCTGACCCCCAAATCTCCCAACTTTTTCAGAAATCTTATAGTACTAAGATTTTTGGCCTCGAAGGGGCATCTTGAATGGAATAACTCTTTTTGAGGAATGGGTTTTATTTTATTAGCAAAACTTCTATAGTGGGTATCCTTGAGTGGGAGTGGGGGAAAGGAGAGATGAAGGAGGACATAGAGGAGGCTTGGTGTTGGTAATGTGTTTCTCCATCTACGAGCCATGAACACATTCAGCTCTACACTTAAGATTTGTACTCTTTTCTTTTTTTTCTTAAATATGTTTTATTGATTTTTTACAGAGAGGAAGGGAGAGGGATAGAGAGTCAGAAACATGAATGAGAAAGAAACATCGATCAGCTGCCTCCTGCACACCCCCTACTGGGGATGTGCCCTTAAACAAGGTACATGCCCGTGACCGGAATCGAACCTGAGACCCTTTAGTCCGCAGGCTGACGCTCTATCCACCGAGCCAAACCGGTTAGGGCAAGATTTGTACTCTTTTCTGCATTTGTAAGGGCAAATACAAATTATAAGTTAGAGGCTTGATTCTCTAGTTGAAAATAAGAGACTCTCCCCCTCCTTCTTCCTTTCAGAATTTCCTCAGTCCTTTTAAAATGTATGTAAATTTTTCTAATCCTATATAATATAAGCCTAATATGCACATTGTCCCCTTGGGCGGTTGTTCGACCGGGAGTATGACCACTCGCTGTGACATGCACTGACCACCACAGGGCAGTGTGGAACATGGCGGGCATCTGCGACATGGCCCTGGCAGCAGGGAAGGCGCTGCCAGCCCGATGGGCCCTGATGAGAATGGGACTGCAGCAGAATGGTGGAGCAGGTGAGCGGGCAGCACCAGGCCAAGGCAGGTGCGAGTGGGGGCCTGATGGCCCTGTCGATTACCCTGCAGACGGCGACCAGTGGTGGCTCCCAGGTGCTGAGGGAACCAGGCAGGGGGCCCACCTTGATCACTCAGGCCCGCAGGCGGGATGGTGGAGCAGGTGAGGGGGCAGTGCCAGGCCACAGTGGGGTGCCAGGTGGGGCTGTGGGGCTGGGAGGCTGGAGGCATGAGCTGGAACCCAATCCCCACAGGCCAACCCAAAGGACCCCACCCATGCACGAATTTGTGCACTGGGCCTCTAGTAACTAAATAAGCCTCTGTCAGTGTGGACAACTCAGGAAAGTTTCAAGGAACTGAAAGCCATCCCTTAAAAATAAAGTCAATGAAAATAATGTTCTATCACCCAAGTCAACACTGCAAGCCCTGCCTAACCAGTGAATGGTATCCACTTAGCTCTACAGAGAGTACAATTTCTTCTATCTTTGCAATCATTTTAGTGGGCTGCCTATCATGTGCATCTCATTCTGGTTTAATGCTTATTCAATCATAAAACTGTTTTCTTTCTCTTCTGCCTTTATGGAGAGGTTTTTCAAGTTGGGAGATTATTCATTTTCATATTTCCCCAATACATTTCATGCTTCAATGAAGAGGTCAAAATATGCTTTTTTTATAATTAAGTTAGCCCCAAGTGAAGGGGAAAAAGAATGATTTCTAGACCATTTATTTTGTTATAAAAAAAACACAAAAAAGTTCAAGATTTTGCTGGCAGATATATAATTTTTTATATGTATATTAATGAAAGGTAACTTTTTACTTTTAGTCTCTATCTGAAGAATAATAAGTTTAAGTGATGTACAAGAGAACATACAAAATATTAGGGAATGTGGCAATTTTAACAAATGAGAGAGCAAATGAGAGAGCACAGGGGTCAGATATATACCAGGCTCCACCCCAGCTCCAACACATCCCATGTGCGTGACCACTGGTAGGTTACTTGTCCTCAATAATTGTTGAACCCTCACCACACATCATACTTCAGGTACTGTGTTAAGCAGCAATCTCATAAAATTGTGAAGATTCAAAAAGATGAATACTATTGCCCTAGCAGGGTGGCTCAGTTGGTTGGAGCGTTGTCTCAACACCAAAAGGTTGCAGGTTCGATTCCAAGTCAGGGCACATACCTAGGTTGTGGGTTTGATCCCCAGTTGGGGCAGGAAGGGAGGCAGCCAATGGATGTTCTCACATCAATGTATGTCTGTCTCTCTGTCTCTCTCTGTCTCTCTCTCTCTCTCTCCCAAGAGCAATGAATATAGCCTTGAGTGAGGATTTAAAAAAACAAAACAATGGATACTGTTATCACCCTCCCATCTCAAGATGAAAAAAAACAGAACTCAAAATTATTAAAGTGGCTTGTCCAAAGTTGGAAAGTAAATAAATATGGTAGTGGGAGCAAGATATAAGAACTGACCAGCCAATTCCAGGGCCACGGGAAGGGCCTCACCTCACTAAGCCCATCAGGAAACATCTAATTCCAAAATGGGTCCTTTCACTAGTCTCATCGCCTCCGGGGTTGCCTCGCCTGTGAAATCCATGTAAGTGTTTAGAACTGTTACAAGAGCCAAATGAGACTGTAACACGTGTGCTTCCCACACTACGTGGAATATAGCAATTATTCAGTATTCTTACACAGACACTTGAGAGACGAAAAAACCTGCAAAAGGCTGTTCTTTCCCAAATACATGAAAATTCCCACTGAGGACACTCACCCCTTGACCGGAATCGAACCGGGGACCAATCAGTCCGCAGGCCGACGCTCTATCCACTGAGCCAAACCGGTTAGGGCAACTATGTCTTTTTTCTTTTCTTTTTTTATTTATTTTTTCTTGTTTGCAGTATCATACATGATCATCAAACTGCTTCTAGAATGTTCACACCTGTTACTGCAAATTCAAAACCCGGGAAGCACTCCTCCCGGGAATTTGCTTTAGGTCAGGGTAGGGCTGCCAGGTACGAGGCTGCACCCGCAACGGGGCGGGTTCAGCAACACAGGAGCCTTTCCCCAGACCACTCTTTTCTTTTTTTAAGTAACCATTTTTGTGGAATGTACAGCTGGGAATATATTATTACTTGACTTGCTAACTTCATACCCAAATCCTGTCATTTCACCGTGACTATACCATGTCTTCATGGTGCCATGTATTTTATTATTTACTAAATGATTTCCACCTGAGAGCCCGACCCCGCTCTCCACACAAAACGCTCAGCCCACAGTCCTCCCCGCCCCGCCTCCCCCCGAACTTCGCTCCCCACAATCCCAGGGATCTACCAGGAGGCGGCGTCCGCGCTGCCCACGATTAAAGGGTCCTTTCGCAGGGTGAGGCTGTTGTACAC
>NW_006295821.1:1750295-1754598 GCF_000327345.1 Myotis davidii | reverse complement strand
GCCGCGGGGAGGGACGCCCCCTTATCTGCGCAGATCGCGGACGTGGTATGAACCCGGGCGCGGGAAGGCTCTGGGAGTCGGAGTTCACGGTACGGGACCGGCCGCCGGTTCTCGCGTGTTCGCGAAGCACGTTTGCACCCCAACGTGGACACAGGTTTGCCCCTCGATAGACCCGCGCACCGGAGCATGTTTGCATCCCCAACGCACCCTGTCTCAGTCTCCGGGTGGAAGCCCAAAGCTAGGAACGCACCCATTCACCAAATACCTGTACACGTGGTAGGAAACGTCTGCTTGGGATTCATTTTAAGGTTAAAAGATCATCTAGCCTCTGAAGAACAAAAACATTCTGAATTGCGGTTTCAGCGGGACTTTTTAAAGGCGGATTCACTTGAAGTTACTTTCAAATTATCTCGACAAACGTGCCCCTGTTAATATCTTGCAAAACAGTGTTACAAAAATAAACACACAGAAATCTTTGCTTTTGCGGTCCTTAAAGAGCACGGAGATTTCTCAGTTCTTTTGGGGGGGGGGGGGTTGTTTTGTTAATTCTATTGAAAGACAAATCAGTATGTTCCTAAAGCATTAAAAAAAAATTTTTTTTTAGATCCCTGGAGTCTGTTTCAAGCTGAACTGTACCCTAATGTAAATTATGTTCTATGCATAACACTAAAATGTTAGAACCTGTTGTGAATTAGGAGACCACGACATCAAAGCTAAGCGGTGCTCCCTGACTACTCAGAGTTCTCCTGGAGTGTTATCCTCTCCTCACTGCCTGCATCCTTACCTTGGTGTTATTTTGCAATGACTCTTGTTTCTAGTACAATGTGCATATTTCTCTCCCCGAGTACTTTTTAGATTGTAAAGTCTTTTGAATCTTGAACTGTACCAGCACTAAATTCAGAAAACGGTTGCTGAATTAATCTGATGAAATCCGTTGTGCATCTGGGAAGAAATTTGGATGGTAAAATACCTGGTAGAGCCGGGCCTGCAGGCTCAATGGTTGAGAATCGACCTATGAGCCAGGAGGTCACGGTTCGATTCCCGGTCAGGGCCCGGATTGCGGACTTGTTCCCCAGTGTGGGGCATGCTGGAAGCAACCGGTCAATAATTCTCTGTCATCATTAGTGTTTCTCTCTCTCCCTTCCTCTCTGAAATCAGTAACTTAAAAAAAAAAAAGTATGAAACATGCCAGACGCATTAAAAAAAAAAAAAAACCTGATAGAGGAAGCTCTAATCCAATTATTAGGTGTGCCAGTAAAATAAGAAAATGAACAAAAGGCTTGATTGCAATCTATGAGAACACAGAATTCAAGGGAAAAACTGGAGGTTTTGAAAACAGATTTAATAACATTGCAGACCAAATCCTGCACACAATCTGGATAGCTGCAGTGTTTCAACTGGTCATAGAAATCATGACTTTTAAATTAACAATGTATCTTCTGTCTTAAGAAAACTGGTCATGCAATGGGTTCAGCCTTTGACTTGCAGCAATTCTACCTTTTCTTAATTTTGGGGGGAAGCAAAACAGTTATAAACATAATTCATTATTTAACGATTGTTAAAAATATGACTTCTTTTGCAGGTTGAATATTAAGGTAAAGTAAAAGTGACTGGGAAGATTATATACCAAAAAGGAGAATCTTGTTCATTTGAAATGACCCCCTCCCTAATCTAGGTCAGAACAAGGAAGTGTATTAAAAGAAATCATTCCAAAATATCATGAATGCTATTTCTTAGTCCTTAAATGACAACAAAAAATGTAGTTCTCAGTATTACATTTTCTTGCAAGGCAAAATCTTGTAAATCCAAAGTAGAAAAGATAAAGGGCATTTCAAGTTTGAAATGAATGTGTTGATTTATTTTTTAAGCAGCTCAAAACATAAATATATATTTATTTCTTATCTTTTACTCCCTTAGGTTTGAGCATCTTCAGTTAAACTAGAAATATCATTTTAGAAAAATATATTTACTCTGTATCTACACTCCAAAGAGCAACTGAAACAACCAAGATTCTCCAATGTATCTTCAAAATTAAACACTTTTCCTTAGTGGTATATGTATTTCAAATGCATGATCACAGTTCATTCTTTTAGCTATTGGTCTTCTAACCTTGTTTAGAAAACTTTGTTTTCTAAAGTAGCAGTTCTCAACCTGTGGGTCGCGACCCCTTTGGCGGTCGAACGACCCTTTCACAGGGGTCGCCTAAGACCATCCTGCATATCAGATATTTACATTACAATTCATAACCATAGCAATATTACAGTATAAAGTAGCAACGAAAATAATTTTATGGTTGGGTCACAACATGAGGAACTGTATTTAAAGGGCCAGAAGGTTGAGAACCACTGTAAATCTAAGGGAATATCTTTTTATAATTTTATAAAGCTAATAAATATTTTCTGACTTCTTACCCAAAGGGGTAAATTAAATGTCTTATGGAATGTACACTCCTTATTTGCTATTGTATCCCAGGGCATAGAACAGTAGCTAGAACATGGTAGGCGGCACTCATTAAATATTTCTTGTTGAATGAATGTTTTTCTGTTTTAAGTGTCTGTAAAGTCCATTGAAATATGAGAGCAATCATTATTCAGATAGTATCCTGACTTTTAGAAAAGATAACCATGTCCAAATTCCAGCTTGCTTGTCGTCGGAAGGAATAAATGATTTCTAACCTTAAGTTCATATAAACACTACTTAGTGAAGAGCCAATGAATGCAAGCATTAAGAGAACCTCTCTCTCTTGCTATTGTACTTTAAAACTGCTTGCATGGCCCTAGCTGGTTTGACTCAGTGGATAGAGCCTCCGCCTGAGGACTAAAGGGTCCCGGATTCGATTCTGATCAAGGGCACCCATACCTTATTTGCAGGTTCCGAGGCAACCAATCGATGTGTTTCTCTCACATCATCTTTCCCTCTCCCACTCCCTCTAAAAAAGGGGGGAAAAAAAGCAATGGAAAAATATCCTCCGTGAGGACAACAAAACAAAAATAAGACAAAACTGCATGCTTACAGGAAAATTTATAGTTGTTCTTCTTCAACTTTGTACTCTCTTTATTCCATGCAAAACATCCATTTCCACATAATGTCATATTAGTCCTTGTGCAGACCAATAAATTTTGTTGTATGAAATGAAACTTTCCTTGTGATGTGCTTTTAACTGGGCCAAGACTGGAACTGGAAAACGTGTGAATCTTTAAGTAAAATAACAGTCATTTCCCCAAATATCAAAGTGAACGTCCTCCAGATGTGGGGCGTGAATGAGGGAATGTAAATAAGAGTGAAGAACAAACCCATTTACTTCAAAGTGTAAATATTATCCGTCGTTTGTCGCCGTAGTAACAAACGTTCCAATGTAAACAATCCATTTCGAATGGCAGAACAGCTCCATTTAGCCTCATTTGTTGTACTGATATATCACAAGATGCCCTCCGGGTCGCTGGAAAGAGCACCACTGCGGAGAATACCCAATCCAACTTCACAAAAATTGGATTGGCCCGAAATATTACTGGATTGCATGTAGGAATTTTAAGTAAACTCCCAAAGGCCTTGATTGCAACATTGTTGGGTCACGAACACCCCGAATCACAATCCTAGAACTGCGTCCGACAGACCTGCAATGTAATTATTTTATGTCTACACGGTGCGCTCTACACATATGGCAACAGGACAGCCCCGGAGTAATGGGTGAAACCTGAATTAATAAATGGGAGGAAACGCGGAGCCCTGCCCTGGCCCAGCGTCGGCAGAGACGTCACGAGGCTGAGGCTAATTTACAGAGGCGCCGACCAGACAACCGCGCACCTTGGGGAAGACGGGGCGCGCGGACTGCAGAGGAGGACAAGCTGCAGTGACTTGGCAGCAGTGGTTCTCGGGTGATGCACACAGAACCGCTGCGGCGCAGGCCGGGACCGGCGGACAAAGGCGGGGTGGCCACGCCCACCAGGCGGAATCTCTGACGTAAGGGGCGGGCCTGTGCGCGGGCCCGTCGTCCAGGCAACGGGAGTCTGTGCCTCGGCTTTTAAAAAAGCCTCAAATCTGGGAGTTTGGGGTGCGGAGAGGAGCCACTGGGGAGGGGAGGCCGAGACAGCACAGGGAGAGACCCCAGGACCCCGGAGACGCCTGTCCGGCTTAGGTCTAGGTGTCTTTCCCGAAGTGAAGGAGCGGAGTTTGAGAGCAGATTTCAGAGCTCAGGCTGCAAGGGGTCGAGGTCACTCGCCCTCTGCGAGGGCCCGGCCGGAAGCAGTTCCCCTCGCGGGCCCCTTTGTCTCCAGGCCGCTCTGTGCTGGGCTCTGGCCGGTGA
>NW_006295821.1:1749673-1750198 GCF_000327345.1 Myotis davidii | reverse complement strand
GCCCCGCCCGGGCCAGCGGCCGCCCTGGCCATCCAAGTGCGCATGAGCCACCACTTCCGCCCCGCTCGGGCCGCCCAGTCTCCACCCCTCCGCAAGACGCGGGTTTCTAGTACTGTACTGTGTAGTAAAGAGCCCTGGAGGAGTTCTCCGACATCGTCCCGCCTTCTCTTCATGTTGATTGGGCCACTGACATTAAGGCGGCAGTGGACTGGCTCACGGAGTTGTCAGTCTGTTCCGAGACGTATATATACCCCTGCTGCGCGGTGGGCACTAGAGATTGAGGGGCTGAGTGGGAGAAGCTGGAGACTGCCTAGGCTTGCGATGATCTCGAGGAGGCGGTCCCGCGGCTGGGCCGGTTCCGTCTGGGTCTTGGGCGGGTCTGGCTGCCACCCCGCGTCACCCGGCAGGCATGCAGCGGTGCCGAACAGGCTCTGCCTCCACGTACGAAACTCATAGTAAAGTTTGCGTCTCCTCTGCCGCCACTTGCCCCTGCGACCCCCGCCCCGGCAAAGGTGACAGACAAAG
>NW_006295821.1:1748645-1749088 GCF_000327345.1 Myotis davidii | reverse complement strand
GATGTGCCGCGTTCGCTGGGGCCGAGGGGCGCAGGGATGGGGCTACGCGCAGGGCTGCTGGGAGGGCGCTGCGGACGAGGGGTAACTGGCCCTGCTCGCCATCTCCGGAGCCACCTCCACCCGGTTCCGAATCTGTTATATAAAGTCTAGGGTCGGTACTATTCGCGGTGTGGCCCCGGTCGCCCCCACCCAGTCCCCCCCGACCCTCCCGCGGCGCTGGACACCGAGCGAGGGACGACACGGCCGGGTGTAGTGGCAGGAACAAAAGGTCTGGAGCGTCTTTGATTCTCCAAGGTCCTTGTGCGCAAAGCCGGGACACGGAGGAGGAAGGAGAAATGAGAGGTCTCAATGCCAGGCTGCGCGAGCAAAGCGCTCTTTGTAGTGAAGTGACGAGGCGGGGTGCTGCGGGGGAGGGGGCTCAGGGGCGCAGGCTACGGCGCAGG
>NW_006295821.1:1729678-1748356 GCF_000327345.1 Myotis davidii | reverse complement strand
GAAGGGAGGGGAGGATGAGGCAGGTCGACCATCTGTGCTGTGCTCGGGGGGCGTGCGCTTAGACCAGGGTCTTGGAGAGGAACCTGGCACGGGAGAGGACCTGTGGGTCGTCGTCTGCAGCCCCGGCCGCCCAGAGTGTCGGGGAGAAGCGGAGGGCTCATGTCCGCTGGGAATTGTTGGCTGTTGGGGAAACTTTCCTGCCAGGTCAGGCATGGCATGGGGGGCTCTGTTTGGAACGTAGGTCGTCACTCGGAGTTTACTCCTGTTTACAAGGCTGCGCAGCAGGGAAACGGAAGAGTGGGGGGAGGTGGGGAGCCTTCGGCAGCCGCGAAACGCACAGAAGTCTCCTCTCCGCGAGGCGCCCCTGCGCGCTCTACCAGAAACTCGGTTTCGCAGCGACATTTATAAGAGGCCTATTAGCATATTGGGAACGTCCAGCTTCGACATTCTTTTGATTGGCTGTGGCGTCCCCATGGAATGTCCTTATCAGTCCGCTCCTGAGCCATTGGTCGCTGGGCCGGATGGGGGCGGGCCTTGCGCTGTGACTGGCACCGATCCGTGTTTCCGCGGCCTTCTTTTTTCTCTTTCGTGGAGGGACTGGGAGGAGGGAGGAGGTTGAATTGATTTGAATGTCTTCGGGTCGCCCGGCTTCCGGCCTTGGATTGGCTATCGGCGCTGCGGGGTGGGCCGTGTTCCCCAATTCTGCTCCGTGATTTGCTCCCCGTCTGGCCTCCGCCTGCGGCCCGATGACCCCCCATAGGCGGTGGTTCCCGGGGCGGGGTGCGTCGCCCGCTGGACGCCGCCCCATTGGCCTGGTGATGGCCCCGCCCTGACCAGGACCCGAGCCAGGCAACTTCCGGCCGCGGAGCAATGGCGGCGCCCCGGTGCCGGAGGCAAGGCTTGTCAGCTGTGTTCCTGGCTCCACTGAGGACGAAGCATATGCCTCCCACCCCGGCCCCAGGGATCCGCGGGACAGGCCAGCGGCCGCGAGGAACGGGGGAAACGTGAGTGACCCAGGAGCTGTCGGTGCCCGGGATGGCTCGGGTAGTGCAGTGATTGAAGAACCGGGGTATTTGTGTTTGGCGGCCTTTGCAGAATTCGTGGTCACTGGCACTGTCAATTAGCACTTTCCTAGATGACGAAAAAAAAAGCGTCTTCTAAAAATGTCCTGACATCCACGTCGTACCCCTTAAAGATACTTCCTTCTTTACTCCTATGAAGAAACCTGTCACTGTTCAGTGAATACATGCTGCGCTCCTTACTTGGCTCCTGCGGAGAGAATGAATCCCACCCCACCTGGCACCTCTGAAGCTAGTGCTGTTGAGTGAGCTGTAAAGCCTAACCCGTCATGATAATAGTCATAACACATTGGGTTGGCACTTACTATAAATGCAGCACAGTTCTAAAAAATTAATAAAGACCTGTGTTGCAAGTCAAAGTTGCTTACAGCCTTTTGCTCGGTGTGCATCACTTGGAGATTAATTCATAAGGATGGATAATAACCTGCCAATTTTAAATGGCCTTTGAGGTTGTTCTTGAATTATTGGATTCAAAATTATTTTTGAATTATTTTTCAAGTGTTATTTTTTAAATCCCGCCCAACCACCCACCATGGGAAGTCAGCTTCATAAAGAACTTAAGTGCAAACCTTATGTAAAAATTAAAATACATTTCTGATCATTGGAAAGGTCAGATTAAATTTTGCTGCATTCTTATTTAAACCTTAACATTTCTTTCGTAGTGCCATTGCTTTCCCACAGTAATGTTGCTGTGGAGCATTTCTAAGTGAGAGGGGTCAGCAGCCGTTTGGGCTGATGGGGCTGAAGAAACGGGTATCCTGGCCAGATGTCTCCCTGGTTTGCACTGGTGTTCCTCCTGACAGACATGTGTACTTGCACGGCTTTGTTAATGGAGCACTTTGCTTGGGGCATCCAAGAAATACATACCATTATGAAGGTGACAATTACTTATTGCTAATGTTGTGATGTTTGTTTCTTTCCTATAAGAGAGGCTTCACATGAATGTAAGCTTGCTTGTGATATAAAAGAAGCTGTATTTATTAAAATTTTAAATTAGCCATATGGTAGAATTGTCCTCTTTTCTATGAAGTGTTAAAACTGTCTCTAGAAATTTGGCTACTTATTAAACCAAATGATAGTTTTGTAATGTGCAGTTTGTTTAAAAATAAATGGCAGAAGCTCATTTTAAGATGAAATAGAACTTGGGTTAAGAGAGGCATAGCTATTTATTTTCAGAATTAATTACTATAAGAGACTGTAAGGCTGTGGCATTCCTCCTTCCTGGTGAGAGACTTCCTGTCTACATCAGCATTCGCGACTCCTTTGGGGGTCAGACGACCCTTTCACAAGGGGCACCTAAGACCATCGGAAAACACATATATAATTACATATTGTTTTTGTGATTAATCACTATGCTTTAATTATGTTCAATTTGTAACAATGAAATTGGGGGTCACCACAACATGAGGAACTGTATCAAAGGGTCGCGGCATTAGGAAGGTTGAGAACCACTGGTCCACATTGTTTCTCTAAAATATCTTCAGAGCTATTTTAGTTTAAGAATATAGCCTGGAAAATAATACTTACTGTTTAGCTAAACTTCAGTGTTTGCCTAAGTTCATATGTTTACCCTAATTTTAGATTTATCCCTTATAACTATTTGGAAATTAAACCTGGGTGATAGCCACATTTTATACATTTTCTCCCCACATCTCCACACACACACTTCATAATGGAGAGGAGGATTCCTGGTTTTGAGAGCCTGAAAAAGGTTTTCAGGAGAAAAGTCTGATACTATCTAACTGTACTATTTGGGGAAATAACTGGAAATTTCTACCTGTGTATTTAGGCTTTTGGCAAGAATGTTTATTTTCCTTATTTCAGTCAGATTTTTTAACAGCTTTTATTTCTTGAGAAATTGCCTAGTTACATTTTAAATTCACATTTACTGTCTTCCTACCTGTCTGAGAAGATTTACATTTATTTTTAATTTATTTTAGTTATGTTTTACAATCTGTAGCTATAAACTTATTATTATTTAAGCAGTAAATGCAAAAGCAAAATCAGCAAGGCCAGATTGTCAAACCTTTCCCCTTCAGTAATACATGCTAGGATGAAAATGATGTGACTGATAAATTGTAGCTCTGGATTATAAGTAACATTTATTTTTATTATTTTATAAATCCTCACCTGAGGATATTTTTCTGTTGCTTTTTAGAGAGTGTGGAAGGGAAGGAGGGAGTAAGAGAGAGAGAGAGAGAGAGAAATATTGATATGAGAGAGACACATTGATTGGTTGCCTCTGGCCTGAGCCCCAACCTGGGCCAGGGATGGAACCTGCAACCCAGGTAAATGCCCTTGACCAGGAATTGAACCCAAGACCTTTCAGTATTTTGGCCGACACTCTTAACTACTAAACACCAGCAAGGGCATAAGTAATATTATATACATGCTGTAATCTCATAGGGTATTGTGGACATTAGAACATAAAATAAAAGGAATAAAGGCCTTTAAATTATTAGAAAATATTTGAATAAAAACAATGGAAATATAGAACATAGTCACAAATTTTATTGAAAATAAAAATTTGGACCCCACCGCTTCATCTAAATGTGAACTTTCCCCCTAATTGCCCATCCCAGGAGTATTTGTTACTTACGCTTCTGCACGCACACAGAATCCCTTGGAGAACTTTGACTGGTACTATGCTAAATGAGAGCTGTGTTGACATTTGTATTTAGTTCCAGGGATTTTTTTCAATAGGAAAAAGAAAAGATCTGCTGAGAGAGGCTATACAAGTTAATCAGATTTTTCATACTAAGAAGCCTTGCATTGATTATTTCTGTGCTTTGAAATTACATTTTCATAGACTAGAGAATTAAATAAAAAGCTTGATAATGTTATAGTGTGGGTGTAATGCTTACTTTTTCCTTTGCAGAAATCCTGAAGGAGCTAGATGAGTATTACGAGAAGTTTAAGCGGGAGACGGACAGCAACCAGAAGAGGAGAGCGTTGCACTGCATTCAGAGAGCCCTGATCCGCAGCCAGGAGCTGGGCGACGAGAAGATCCAGATTGTGAGTCAGATGGTGGAGCTGGTGGAGAACAGGACCAGGCAGGTGGACAGTCACGTGGAACTCTTTGAGGCACACCAAGAGGTCAATGACACCACTGGCCACAGTGGCAAAGCCGGCCAGGATAAGTCCAAGAACGAGACAATCACACAGGCAGAAAAGCCCAATAACAAGAGGTCTCGGAGACAGCGCAACAACGAAAATCGGGAGAATGCAGCCAATAATCACGATCATGATGACATCACCTCAGGAACGCCTAAGGAGAAGAAAGCAAAGGCCTCCAAGAAGAAGAAACGCTCCAAGGCCAAAGCAGAGAGGGAAGCATCCCCTGCAGACCTTCCCATCGACCCGAACGAGCCCACGTACTGTCTGTGCAATCAGGTCTCCTATGGAGAAATGATCGGCTGTGACAATGACGAGTGCCCCATTGAGTGGTTCCACTTCTCCTGTGTAGGACTGAATCATAAACCAAAGGGCAAGTGGTATTGTCCCAAGTGTCGAGGGGAGAACGAGAAAACAATACAAAAAGCCCTGGAGAAATCCAAAAAGGAGAGGGCTTATAACAGGTAGTTGGTGGACCTTGCTGAACAGGGAGGAGAACTAAGCCAGTGTATTTATTACATTGCCACCTTTGGTGAGGCGCAAAGACTGTACAATGTATATTTTTAAAGAATGTTAGAAAAGGAGCCATTCCTTTTGTAGGGATGGCAGTGATTCTCTGCCTTTTGTTTTCGTTGGTACACGTGTAACGAAAGTGATCTGTGGATCAACATTTTAGAAACTTACAAATATAGGTTTGAATTAAACACTCAAGTGAGTCTCAGACTGTTGTTTCTTTTTTTGGCTGGGAAGTTGATTTGGAAGCAACCTAACACATTAAATGTAAAAAGAAAAGATTCATTTAGCTACTGTTTTATTTTAACAAGAATAATGTTACTTCAGGAACAAATTTTTAAAAAATTAGCCAAGTTGCTAAATCTTCTTGCTATCATAATATATATCCATATAACAATTCAATAAAAAGGTTTCAAGTTTAAAGATTATTTTATCAAAAGGTAAATTGTCATTTTACATGACAAACATTTTATATTCTGTCATGTTACCCCAAATGGCCAGATTTAAATGATTGGGTACATTTTTTATTAAGCCAAGTGGAAGTGGTCTAGTCATGGAATTTCAAAATCATGCTTTTGCTATTACACATCCTAGTGTAGCGTATTTAATTTATATAGGGTATATAAATGTACATTTCCAAGTGAACTTGCACTTGTTGTATTATAATCAGAAGTGCAGCCAGATGCCATTGTGAAATGAAGATGTGTTCCCTGCTATGTGCATGAGAGCTGTATAGAAGTGACATCAAGAAATAAATGAAATTTAGCTAGTTCCTCTAGCAGTATATTTAATTTTGACATAAGTGATTTTTAAATTTTTATCTTAAAAATTGGTACACCAGCAGTTTAGACAAAGCCTTAGCAAAATTTTGTATTATTGTTCTCACTTATTAATGAAGTAGAAGTTACATAATTGCTGGCAAATAAATGTCAAAAGAGTATATAACAAGACCAGGAGTTGGAAAAGTATTGCCCACAGGCCAAATCCAGCCCTCCACCCGTTTTTGTATGTCTGTGAGCCAAGAATGATCTTTACATTGTTAAATGGTTAAAAAAAAAAATCAAAAGAATTCTATTTTGTGACACATGAAAATTATATGAAATTCAAATTTTAGTGTCCATAAATAAAGTTTTATTGGCACACAGCCATGCTCATTCACTTACACATTGTCTGTGGCTGTTTTTGTACAATGGCAGAGTTGAGTGGCTGTGACAGAAAGATCATATGACCACAAAGCTGAAATTACTTTTATTTTCTGGCCCTGAGTTTGCTGACTTGGTTTAGACTAACTTTTTGCATGCTGATCTGTGTCCTTATCTGCCCATATATTGAAAGGGTCAATGGGATTTCCATTTCTAAGTGAGGCATGAGTCACTTTACCCATATATTGCAGAGAATTAGTATCTCTCCATAGTTGTTCTACATCCTCTATGAAGCTGCCACGAGGAAGCTTTGAGTAACCACTGCAGCATCTAAGAATATATGTGGCATTTGTTGTAAGTAAAACAAGTTGTTTTTTTATTATTTGATAAACTATTGAGAACTTTGTGTCAAACTTAAAGTGTTCTTACAGTGAATTTCCATTGTAAGGGGCGGTTGTTAGAGCAATGCAGATTGTACATGATCATACATGAAAATGAACTTTTTGCATATTAGTGCCTACAAATAGGCATTTACTTTCCAGCAAAACTCCAAAACATTTGAAAATCTTGAGTGCTAAAATTTGGTAAGATTTATTTGGTTTCTGCTCTTGGCATTGAACAACAAACAAAAAATACACTATATGAAATAATTTTTAAATACTTGATAATAATTCAATGATAATAAAAGTAGTTTAAAAGAATCTTTGCTTACATAAAACTACTAGTTTTTTATTTCTGTTTTAATTAAAGCTAATAATGAAAATTAAGTTATGGGAGTGAAGATTGAATAGAACACAGTTGCTAATACCAGATTTCTTTATATTTATTTAGTTTTCGTGTGAACAGTTGTATTAGAGATAAGCACAGAGAGGCCAAACCTTGCTGTATTTGAATGCATCTTTGTCCTTTAGGGGTTTGATCTTAATTACTTTTGCCTAACTATTGACCCATGGTTTTTCACTTTCAAAAGACCTATTTCACATAGCATGGTTCTGAGAAATAAATGAAGGTAAGTGAATGACACTTGGATGATGTTAATCAAATGCTGGATATTTTTTTCTGCCTTTAATGATGTTTCAATAAGGACAAATGGAGAGGCATTTTTTTTTTCTTTGAAAAATATGGAACATTATAGAGGCAGGGATTGGATTTGGCAGTCTTAAATCACTTTTAATTCTCTTGGAAGGAAAAGTTTAAAAATCACAGAAATAGGGGAAGGAAAGGGACATTTGTAATACTTTCAACAATAATTATTTTTTTAAAAAAACCACAGGTAAGTACTTAGTACATCAAGATTTAGACTTTAATTTTTAAATTTATTGATTGATTTTAGAAAGAAAGAGAGAAAGAAACATTGATTTGTTGCTCCACTCATTTAAGCATTAATTGGTTGATTTGTGTGTGTGCCCTGACTGGAGATCAAACCCCACAACCTTGGATTATCAGGACTACACTCTAACCAATTGAGCTACCTAGCCAGGGCAAGATTTAGGCTTTAGATATTGATTAAATACAATAAATAGAAAGATCCACGTAACTCTGGGGCAGTGCTAAAAATGGGATTGAATTTTTTTTGAAAATAGATTAGTGAAAAGCTATTGTAGAACACTTGCTTATTTTTTATTAAAACTTTTTAATTGAAGTGTAATTGACAGCATTATTTCCAGGTGTACAACATGATGATTTGATATTGTGTGTGTTTTGAAATGATCACAAGTCTAGTTAACATTTGTCATTATATATAGTTAACAATTTTTTTTTTTTAAGTACCTTTTTATTGATTTCAGAGAAGAAGGGAGAGAATTATCAATCAGCTGCCTCCTGCATGTCCCCTACTTGGAATTGAACCATGATCTCCTGGTTCATAGGTTGGCATTCAATCACTGAGCCACACTGGCTGAGCAGCAAAAATTTTTTTAAACCTTGTGATAAGGACTTTAAAAATTTGCTCTCATACACTTTTAAATATGCAACACAGCATTATTAACTATAGCCACCATGCTATACATTACATCTCCATGACTGATTTTATAACTGGGAGTATGTACTTACTTGTGACCTTCACCCATTTTACCCACTCCCACCCCTGCCTTTGGCAACCACCAGTTTCTTATATTTAACCAGAGACCCTGTACATGGATTCATGCGCTGGTGGGGTCCAAGAGCCTGGCCTGTGTCCTCTCACAATCCGGGACCCCTCAGGGTATCTCAGAGAGCCAGTTTCAGCCTAATACCTGCAGGCCAGGCTGAGGGACCCCACCAGTGCACAAATCAATGCACCAGGCCTCTAATATGCATATAAGATCTTTGGTTATTCTCTTTCCACCCTCGCCACTTCCCCTCCCCACTTCCCTCTGAGATTCATCAGTCTGTTCCATGTTTCCATGCCGGTGGTTTCTGCTCTTGGCGTTGAGCGTCTGCCCCCTGGTGGTCAGTGTGTGACATAGCTACCTGCCAGTTGGCTGGTCGCTTAGGCTTTTTATATGTATAGATAACCAAATTATTACAGTTCAGATAGGTTCTAAAATGTTTCTGTTAGAATGGAATACTTCATTTAAAACTGAACTAAGGACATTTGGTTCGTTCATTTAACTAGTGTGCATTGAGTAGTCATGGCTGGCATGCCTGGGGCAGGGGGCACAGAGAGGGCTGTACTCCAGGTCCTGAGAAAGAATACTGACTGCAGTGACAGGGCCCATGGCCACCCACAGAGATATATCTTCCAGTGACTCGGGCATTGTGGTGTTGTGTTGGTACCCTGGACTATCAGTGGTTACAAGTTCTGAAGTAATAAAGCATTTACCAAAGTAAAAGCCACTTTATTATCACTATATACTTATTTTAGAAAGACTGAGTACTTGAAATAACCTTTTGTGTCATTCATACAGTGTTCTGGGTAAAATGTATCAAGATATTAAACCCTTTCATTAGGCAAAATATGTTAACTTTTCATTAACTTTTTGTCTATGCACTTTTAAAGACTGCTTTTGCAGATCTAGCTTTTCTAGAAGTAATTTATGAATCGTTGTAATCACTGGCATGTATAGAACAAGATTTTAGGAAAAATTGTCTCCCTCTAGGTTATAGCTTGTAATCCAGTCCTCTTTAATTTTTTTGTTGTTTGTTAATCCTGATGCGATTTTTTCCCATTGATTTTTAGAGAGGGAGGGAGGGAGGGAGGGAGGGAAGATGGAGAGAAAGAGAGAAACATTGATGTGAAAGAAACACATCAATCGGTTGCTTGCTGCACACACCCTGACAGGCGCCAGGACCCGAACCTGTGACCCTTTGGTGCGTGGGCTGATGCTCACAGTGGTTCTCGACCCTTTAACACAGTTCCTCATGTTGTGGTGACCTCCAACCATAAAATTATTTTCGTTGCTATTTCATAACTGCAATTTTGCTGCTGTTATGAATCGTAATGTAAATATCTGATATGCTATATCTGTTTTCCGATGGTCGCGACCCACAGGTTGAGAACCGCTGCACTATGACATCCCAACCAGGGCCATTCCTCTTTCATTTTGGGGTCCAGGTGGTTTTACACGGTTTGGGAGGTAGACTTTTGGGTTTGTTTAATCTGGAGAACTTGCTAGTTAATTACTGCTTGAGACACTTATGTTCTCATCACCCTCTCAGGCTACATGTATGGAGGGCTCAGAAAGATAACTGGGAAAGAGGTGAATCAAGATAGTCTCTTGAGGTTTTTATGAGGGTCTTTGTTTTAAATATTTTAACTATTCGGTTGCTTTCCTCGCAAACCAGTGTGCTGTGTCCCCTCCCCCCAAAAAAGGATGACAACAAATACATAGTTTTAACTGGAATAAAGAAGAAGATTAGGTCACTTCCCTTGCCTCAGAACTTTGTATTTTTTAAAATATGTTTTTATTGATTTCAAAGAGAGGATGGGAGAGGGAGAGCTAGAAACATCAATGCGCCCTGACCAGTAATCTAACTGGGACATCCCTTCTCCCCTCTTGTTCATGGGTTGATGCTCCACCATTGAGCCATACCAGCCAGGCAGAACTTTGTATTACCAGATTTTGTTCATAAAGATGGGGTTGATACCTTCTCATTTAAAATCCCTACTTTAAAAAGAAGTCACAGCAAACAGTAACAGTTTAAATCATGATTTGGACCATTCAATGCTTTGTTAAACCAGAGTTTTCCTATTAAAATGCTTTAGTTTAGGCAACTCCTCTTGAAGTTTCTCAGCATTGCTGACATATAGAAATGACAGCCACCATTAATTGTTGGGTGCTAGTACTGTGCTAGGTTCTTTGGAGACTTTATGTAAACTCTTTAAAACAGCTCCGCCATGAAAATGTTAGTGTTTCTGGTGAGGATGCTAAGACCCAGGTGAGGGGGCCTGATTCACACCAGGTCACCCATCCCATACTTGGCTGCACAAAGTGTCCTCTTACCACCATCATACACCAAAAGACCCACCTAGGGGTCAGAACCTGGCACTGTTACCCCCTATTAATTGATGCCAGGAGCAAGCTAAATGTTTACAGCGATCTTGTCTCTGTCCTCACTGCCCTGTGTGGTAGGGAATTACTCTCAATTTATGACAAAAGCTGAAGATAAACTCGTAGAGCAGCGCTGGAATAGGAGCCCAGGGCAGTCAGCCTCAGGTCTTCGTCATTGCTGGACTTTACCTGAAGGAAAGGCCTGTGCTCGCCAGCACAGCATGTGCATCTGCCCTTCCTCCAGGGAACCCATGCACTGTCATAGCAGGCTTCTAGTCTTGCCCTGTAGCAACTTCTAGGATTGTACTTATACCCAGAAGGTTTTAAGCAGTCTTTTACCAGGAGCAGAGTGCTGTCCTAGAATTACCACGAGATTTGAAGTTAGAAGGCTTGAATCGGGACTGGTTTACCCCAGTCTAACCTGGGGGAAGTCACGCCTCAGCCTGTGTCCTCAGGCCAAATAAGGCCAGTGATAATGAGTATTTCACAGGAGAACCAACCTAGCTAATGTGTGACAGTACTGTATTAATGTTAAACACCACGCAAATAATGATTTGAGTAATATTTTTGGTCAGTTGATTAGTTAGCAGGTATCTTCTGCAAAATGAAATTGAGGTTCCTTACAGCTAGAGTCAAGCCTGGCCTGAGAAGAAAGTGGTCACTTCCTCTTTCATCCTGCCTGAGGAGTAAGCCTGCAGCTGCTTTTCTGTAAATGACCTTTGTAGAACACAGAAGTAAAGAAGTAGAGCTTTTATTTGTAGCAGCAAAGTGTTACACTTTTTTTTTTCTAGAAATGCAATATTTTTAAATGGTTAATACTTGAGAATTTGGTTAGATTTTGGTCATCCAATAATTCAACATATTCTGTTATAAAATTTTATAAAAGCAATTGTAAATAATTGTTCATAGGGTTTATTAACCATTTATTCATTTACAATGATGCTTAGGAATTGTTTGCTGTCTCTCAAGTTTGTTTACTTTGCATGAGAAATTGCTTGATAAATATTTGTTTCCTCTATCATTATATCTAAGCATCAATTTTTTGTTGTTAATCCTCACCCAAGGATATATTTTCCCTTAATTTTTTTAGAGAGAGTGGAAGGGAGAGAACGGGGGAGCGGGGAGAGAGAGAAAGAAAGAGAGAAACTTCAATGTGAGAAAGACACATCCATTGGTTGCCTCCTGCATGGCCAAGCATCGAACCTGCAACCTAAGTACATGCTGTGGACTGGATTTGAACCTGCAACCCTTCGGTGCACGGGCCGACATCTAAGCATCAATTCTGGTTGCAAGTAACAGTAATTAACTGATTATGCCTTACGTACAGATGGAAAAGATGAAAGTCCAGAACCAGAGCAGCTACGAGGACAGGCAGCATGGCTTTCTCTCTGTAGCACAGATGTGACTTGAGAAATAGTTTGGCCCAGGGGGAAACAGACCCACTTGGCATCAACTGTGGCCAAGGGGGCAGATAGCATGCTAGACGCTGAGTTACTGCAAGTCTGCTTTGGTTAGTCAGGTGCTATGTTTAGAGTAAGTCTTTCTGTTTTTAAAATCCTTGCCCTGATAGATGCCATGTTTAAAATGGATAGTTATACTGCCACCATGGCAACCAGATTAGATCTGGCCTCATTCTTCCCCCACCAGTTGGGATGTAAAGTGAGTAAAAAGTAGGTGGTGGTGACGATTTTAATGATTCCATGGTCAGTATACATGATTTTAAAAAAATTTTTATTCTTTGCATCATTCATCTCCATTAACATGCAAAATTGAAAGCTGACTAATAGTGAAATACATAAATATCTACCCATAAAATAGCAGTTAATTGAAGGTACTAACACATGAAGATGAAAAAGGGGATTTCACTTTGCAAATTTTGAAACCTTATTTCTGGACTGAAGCAGGTTAACAAAAATGAAAACTGGATTGAGCTGCCAGAGGAAAGGAGGAGAATAGAATGTACGAGGACAATCATGAAGCAGTTTGTGGGGTTTATTCATAGTACTCTATTTAAAAAGTGATCTGAAAGTTCAATGTAAAGTAAGTACAGTATTATCATTTATTGAGTTCTGACAGGACATACTGGGGTGGTACAAATCTTAGATAAAGCTATAATCCTGCCACTGAGCTTGCAGAGCAAACTAATTTTTGAAAAATATATGATGACTAAATACACCATAGGAGATCATACCAGAAAAAAACTCAAAGTGGCAGGTTCACTATAATTACATGGATGAATTTACTAATTTTACTTCCTGTTGATCCTATAACATTACTTTGCAGTATGACTTATGACAACTTTATTCATATGTAATTTTAGTATTTGGCATAGGAAAGAAGCTAATGAATGACATTTCTGGCGTCCCAATAAAGTCATAACATTGGGGCATGCATGGGATAAAAGACTATTCCATCTCCAAGAGCATATGTTCCCGCATCTGTGATGGGGCAACTTGGAATGTTGATAGTTGGCAGGGCCAGGCAAACATTCCTTGAGTGCAGAAAAGGCAGAAGGTCAATCCTAGAAATAAAGATGTGGACCATAAAATAAAAATGATATCATTGAAAGAACATACCAATCTGTGGAAGCCATGAAGAATTTCTGATCAATATGGTGCATTGAGATAGCCCCCAAACACTAAAAATGCTGGATGAAATGTGAGGGAGGGGAAAAGTTTTAAATACATAGGAGCAAACACAAGAAAGGAAATTCCTCATGTGCTAATGCAAAGGAAATCAGAGTGAGAATAGAAAGCATCTGCTGACGAGGTAGGCAGGTGATAGGTTGCCCAATCAAAACTCATCCCTCCTCCTCCCGCCCCGCTAGCCACAGTGTTGAGTATAAGAATGGGCAGGTACCCCAAGTCCATCACTGTATATCTTGCCTGGAACTTTGTTTCTGGGGCCACCAGCATGATTACTTTTTCTCTTTCCATTGGAGCTGCCAACCAGTGATGATGTTGAGCTGGGGTTTATGGGGGTTGCCTTACCCACCACGTGGAGAAAGTCCTCCCTGGAAAATGGTGAGAAATAGAGCTACCTGATGGCATCTTTTGAATACCTGAAGCAACATGAACCCCTGGAACCATCCAGTTATGTGAGTTGATAAATTATTTTGTTCTTAACCTAGTTCCACTTGGGTTTATATACTGAACAAATCAACCACCACTCAATCCTGCTAACTTCCCCCAAGATAACCGATATCAACAGTTGGTGAGTATAAGTAGCTTCAGATCTTTTTTAAATAAAATAACATACACTCCTCTCCGGTGGTTTCATACTCCTCCCACCACAGGCGGGGCCTGATTTCCCCTCCCCTGGCCCCTGTGAGCCTTCCTACCTATCCTCACAAGGAGTGTGCAGCAGGCAGGACACCTGACTGACTGACCCCTCTTCTCCACAGATGCTCACCCTTGGGACACAGCCACTTGTGAAGGCCAGACAGGTATTCAGCTGAGTCGCAATTTGGAGCCAGTGCCAGCCACCAGGCACGAGAGTGAGTGAGCCTGCAGATGATTCCAGCATCAGGTGGTTGCCAAGTGAGTACAGACAGCTGCACCATCCAGCCTACACAAATCACAGATTCCTAGCAAGTTACTGTTGGGGTGGCTTGCTATATAGCAATAGATAACCAGAATAATAACTATGCAAAGACAAACTTTTGCTTTGCTTTTCATACCCTATGTATCAATCTTCAACTAGCTGAAGTGTGTCTTTGCCCTGGAGATCTTTCCATGTCACTACATTAAGATTAATTAACATTTAATTAACTACTGCAAATAATTTTTTCCTAAGCACTTTTTTCCTAAGCGTTTATTTAAACACTACTCCAATTGAAGTATATCTATATACTTGCTATTTGAATCTTCTCATGCAGATATATGGTGTATGTATTTCCATTTACTCATGGTATTGATTATATCTTTTAGTGAAATTTTATTGATTTCTTCATATTTCTTATTGATACTTTATATTTTAGTTGCCACCATACAGGGACCAATTTTCTCATGATTTTGCTTTATTGGCTATTATTGGCATGTAAAAAAGCAGCTAATTGTTGTATGTCAATTCTTTTTTATATTAAGTTTCTGTTTTTTTGTAATATATTTTTATTTATTTCAGAGAGGAAGAGAGAAAGGGAGAGAAACAGCAATGATGAGAGAGAATCATTGATCACTGGAGATGGGGCCCACAACCCAGGCATGTGTCCTGACCAAGAATCAAACCCTGTGACCTTCTGGTTTATAGGTCAACGTTCAACCACTGAGCCATCCCAGCCAGGCTGTCAATTCTTTTTTTTTAAATATATTTTATTGATTTTTTACATAGAGGAAGGGAGAGAGACAGAGAGTTAGAAACATCAACAAGAGAGAAACATCAATCAGCTGCCTCCTGCACACCTCCTACTGGGGATGTGCCAGCAACCAAGGTACATGCCCTTGACTGGAATCGAACCTGGGACCTTTCAGTCTGCAGGCCAACACTCTATTCACTGAGCCAAACCAGCCAGGGCAAGGCTGTCAATTCTTGGTCTGGCCATCTTGCTTGCTGAAATTTCTCATTAATTTTAGAAGTTTGTCAGTTGACTTGGCAATTTACTAGGTATAAGATCATCACTAAAGAAGAACCAGTGCCTAGTGCATTTCCAAGGCTGATGGTGGGCATTCCCACCTAGAACCCATCTCTCTCTACCTTTCTTCATCAGAGTCTTGTTCTGATTCTAATGGAAATGCTTTGAATAGTTCACATTATTCTAATGTTGACAGAGATTTCTAGTAAATCCTGTTTGTCAGGTACAGAAAGTTCTTCCTGTGGTTTCTGGTATTTCCAGAAATTGTTGAATTTTATCAGTTACCTGGTTTTTTTTTGTTGTTGTTGTTGTTTTTCATTTGTGTAATTGAAGAGTTACCTGTTTTTGAGTGAGGGTGAGGGTGGGGGTGGGAGCAGCAACAGACATGTGGATCTTTTTTTTTAACATTTAGTAAATCTTCTAATTTTGAAAAATCTTGGCATTGCTGGAATAAGCTCTTCCTAGACATGCTATTCTTTTAATGCACTTCTGTATTCGATTTGATAATATTTTAGTATTTTTATGTCTGTGAGATAGGCTTTTTATTTAAACATAGTTTTTCTATGATGTTTGTGTGATTGTTTTGATATCTGAAGCCTTTGAGGATTTTATTTTGCTCAGTTGTAGCACCTTGTTTCTTTTGTTTGTGTGGTTGGTTGTTTACTTCTTTTTATTGTGAAACAACTCATCTCTTTGGAATTTTACCTGCAGGCATTCTTGCGGCCTCCATTAAAGGTGAGTTCCTCCATGAGAAACTTTCTTTTTCTTTTGCAAACTTACTAGCAATCTGGAAACCAAGTTAAATGAAAATCCCAGCTTGGGGAGGGGGTGGGTGTCTTTTCCTTCCTTCCTTCCTTCCTTCCTTCCTTCCTTCCTTCCTTCCTTCTTTCCTTTCTTTCTTTTCTTCTTCTTTTTTTTTAAATTAGGTTGTTGTGGGGTTTTTTTTTAACCCTCACTTGAGGAAATTTTTTCATTTATTTTTACAGAGAGTGGAAGAGAGAAATATCAATGTCAGAGAAACATTGATTGGTTACCTCCTGCATGAGCCCTGAGCAGGGCCTGGGCCTGGGAGGAGCCTGCAACTGAGGTATGGGCCCTTGACCAGAACTGAACCCAGAACCCTATGGTCCCCAGGCCAACACTCTATCCCCTTGAGCCAAACCGGCTAGGGCAAAAGATTGTGTTTTTTATATATAATATTCAGTTGGAAACAAGAGTCCTGTTTTGCTTATTTATATATTTATTTATTTATTTATTTATTTATTTGTTAATCCTCACCCGAGGATATTTTTCCATTGATTTTGAGAGAGAGTGGAAGGAAGGGGGACAGACGCCGAGAGAAAAACATGGATCCGCAGGTCAGTGCTCTATCCACTGAGCCGAACCAGCTAGGACCCAGATGGGAGTTTTCAAACCATCCAACAACTAGTATACACTCACACCACAAACACGAAGGCTGGTTTGTGTTTTCAAATTTCCCTCCTCAGACAGGACCAAGGGCCAGAAAGGCAACTTTCTTTGCTGTGCTGTTCTGCATGGCAACTTTATTTTTCATTCTAGCTTTATGAGAATGGACTATGCTGGACTTTCCAGCCTGGGTGGACTCTGGGCCAGAACCTCCATGCCATGGCCCTCAGTCTTTGTGTGGCCTGAGAAAGGTCAGGAAGCTCTGCCCAGACTGTGTCTCCTCCCCACCCACTCTGGAAGATGCAGAATGGGCCCCACACAACCCTAGAGGAAGGAGTCCAAGACTCCAGGTTTGGCCTCAGGGGAGAAAGACTTTGTTGGCACTAACAAGGATTTCTGCTTTCACTTAGGTTTTGGCTTCTGTGGATCTTTTTTAAAAAACCTCATGCCATCTCAGCAATGCATTTAAAAATATGTTTAACATATTAATTATTTTAATTTGAGGGTGGCTCAGAATACCTAGCCTGCCATATTGCTGGAAATAGAAGTCTTTGATCAACTCCATTCTGCCCATGAAGTTCCTAGACATCAGGAACCACACTTGATTTATTTTTACATTCTGGGACCTGGCACACATTAGTGTATGCACAGGAAGTATTGTTTGAATGAATGCCAAAAACAAACATTTCAAATTCAAGTAATTGGTTTGATATTCTATGTACAATCAAAGTGACTTCCTTTCTGAAAACTCTGAAGGCTATAATTAAGCATCACAATATGGATTAGAGAGTTCCTTGGGAAGTTGGTTATCCACATGAACTTTCTGCTGTAGTCCAATTAATTGGGAAGGTGACTGATTGTAGTGTGTGTGTGTGTGTGTGTGTGTGTGTGTGTGTGTGTGTGTGAATCCTCAGAGAGTAGATTTTTCCCATTGTTAGGTAGGAGAGGAGAGAAGAGGAGAGGAGAGGAGAGGAGGAGAGCAGAGGAGAGGAGAGGAGAGAGAAAGAAACATCGATGTGAGAGAGACACATCAGTTGGTTGCCTCCCACATGTACCCTGACCAGGGTCAGGTATTGAAACTGCAACCCAGGACGTGCCCTTGACCGGGAATCGAACCCATGCTCCTTTGGTGCATGGGGCCCATGCTTCAACCACTGAGAAACACTGGCCAGAGTGAGTGATTGTACTTTGATTTGAATCACATGGATTCGATCCAATAGGACAGTTTATGTTGTAGGTGCATTGCACAATTCTAGGAATCAGATTGCAAAGATTTAGGAAAAATATTCTCAGCACAAAAATTTTGCAACCTCTGCTACTTCCCAGTGATATTTCACATTCCCCCATTGGTATTGGCATTTGCCATGATTATTAGATTGTCTACTCTATTCACTTCTTCCTAATTCAGCATTTATCTCTTCAATCAGCTTTTAGAGGGTATTATATGCACTGTGATAAGCACAGGTTCCAAAGAAGGCATATTCCTGCCTGTTTTCTCCCAGAGACCCATGTTGATCATTGTGACACAGTAAAAAATAACAAAAGAAGTACATACGGTAGCACAGAGGAGAAAATGAACCACTGTGCTTTAGAGCAGCCTGGAAGGGTTCGCTGGCAAAGAGGCTACTGGGCTGAGGCTGGAATGGAGTCGTTTTTTACCAGATAAAGGGTGTGAGGCCATGGAGGCGAGGGGGGGTCCAGGGCGCAGGAAGCAATATCTGGCCCAGTCTCTCCATTCAGTGTCATAGGCTGCCCTCCCGTCACAGATAAGGCTTCTTATTGCTCATGGAGAGTCAGATTTGAATGCCCCCAACAAGGACTCTCAATTTTCCCTGACCATTCTCTGGGACTAAGTTCACTGAGCCTTCCAAGGGGACACTTAACCAGATGACCGTGCCTCCTGTCCTCACTCTTCCTCAAGAAGTTGGACATGTTTAAGTGCCACTGGCCTCAATGTCCTTTCCACCTTTTCTTTTTAAATATTCCATAGGATTTTAATTTGTTCCTTGCTATAGTTCTCTTCTTATGAGAACTAAGTTGAAATTTAACACTTTAAACAAATGCAAACTCAAAGTGCCATTTTTGATTTCTATTTAGAAATGTGACTGATAAAATGTAATACAAACCAAGAGACAACACAACCAAAATGTCCAGGACACATTCCCTTTCCCTCATGAGCATGTGCCTTCTGTTTTCATGTATCCATCCTCTTTCTGCAACTTGCATTTGTTGTTCTGAATTGAAATCCAGGCTGCATATATTTTTCATGAACTCCTTTAGTATTTCAGTAGACTCCAAAGTGCAGTGTGAGTCCCATGAGCTGCCCCAAATTATATATACACTAGGGTGCAGAAAGAAAATATTAGGCTACTTATCATTTT
>NW_006295821.1:1717339-1729623 GCF_000327345.1 Myotis davidii | reverse complement strand
GAGAGGAAAGGAGAGGGAGAGAGAGAAACGTCAATGATGAGAGAGAATCATTGATCAGCTGCCTTCTGCACACCCCTTACTGGGGATCAAGCCCATAACCCGGGCATGTGCCCTAATAGAAATTTGAACCTTGACCTCCTGGTTCATAGGTTAATGTTCAACCACTGAGCCATGAAAATCAGGGCTACTTATCATTTATTTGTAATTTATTTCAAGGTGACTATTTTTTTTAAATATGTCTTTATTAATTTCAGAGAGGAAGGTAGAGGGAAAGCGAGCTAGAAACATCAATGATGAGAGAGAATCATTGATTGGCTGCCTCCTGCACACCCCCCACTGAGGATAAAGCCTGCAACCCAGGCATGTGCCCTTGGCTGGAATCGAACCTGGGACACTTCAGTCTGCTGGCTGACTGAGTCAAACCAGCTAGGGCGAAGGTGACTATTTTTTAATGTTTAAAAATATACATCCATTTCATGCATCCTAATATATAAAAAGCCAGGGGCCGTAATGACCAAAACGACCAGATAGATGACCAAACAGCAGGCTAGGGAGCTGAGGGAGCGGGAAGAAAGGTCACCATGAGGGGACCCCCACCTGGATCAGGGGCATGGCTGGTCATCAAACTGCAGGAGTCCCCTAGCCCAGGCTGGCCAGCATTCCAGAGGGGACCCCTGCCACAATCGGGGTTGTGGCCGGCCTTCAAACTTCTGGTGGCCCCTAGCCCTGGGAGGCCTCCTAGCTGAGGACGCCCGAGTCTGTACTGGACCTAGGGCAGCGCTCTCCCCGCGAGTGACTCAGAAGCCGCCAGTGTCTAACTGCAGGTCTCCGGGAGGTGGGAGTGCAGCAAAAAGTAGGACCATCGAACTGTTCACAGTCTCAGTGAAGGCACAGGTCTGACGGGGTGGAGGCCAGACCAAAACAAAACAGCAGAAACACCCTGCCCACCTCAGTGGGTGCAGCTGCAGTCCACGTGGGCCTGGGCAGTGTAGAAAGTGCTACCTTCTCCCAAGTCTGTGCTGGCACTGCTGCCTCACTCACCCTCAAGCCCCCCTGAGTCCTGACAGCGAGTGTATAGGACAGTGATGGCGAACCTTTTGAGCTCGGTGTGTCAGCATTTTGAAAAACCCTAACTTAACTCTGGTGCCATGTCACATACAGAAATTTTTTGATATTTGCAACCATAGTAAAACAAACATTTATATTTTTGATATTTATTTTATATATTTAAATGCCATTTAACAAAGAAAAATCAACCAAAAAAATGAGTTCGCGTGTCATAGGTTCGCCATCACTGGTATAGGACATCCTGCAGGAGTTTGCCGTTCTGGGTGCTTTTGCCCAAAGACACCCTTTGGGATGAGTACAGAGCCACATGTCATCTCCCATGAGACTGGAAAAAACATATAAAAGGAATTCGACAAAAGCTTTCCACATCTCTGTTTATTCTTTTGAATCCATAAAACGACCTTAGAAAAAGCATTTGGGCCGCCTAAAAGAGAATGCACTTTTTGGTACAACCATCACCATGCTCAATTTTTAAATATGTTCACGACCCTATCCCCCTCCAAGAAAAACTTCTAACCACTAGAATCACTTTCCTGATCATCTTCCCCCAAATAGATTGCATTTTAAGGGTGGGTAAAGGAAAGTTGAGGGAAGTTAAAATACTGCACAAAGGATATTGTAAAATGACAAAGCCCAAAGTGAAGATCATGTATTTTCTTTTTCTAATATTTTTAAAATATTTTTTTATTGATTTCAGAGAGAAAGGGAGAGGGAGAGATGAAAACATCAATGATAAGAATCACTGATCAGCTGCCTCCCGCAGACCCCCTACTGGGGATCGAGCCCGCAACCCAGGCATGTGCCCCTGACCAGAATCAAACATGAGACCCTTCTGTCCACAGGCCAGTGCTCTCTCCATTAAGCCAAACTGACCAGGGCCATGTGTTTTCTTTAAGTTCTGTGTGGCTGTAATGGTCCCCAAATCTATACTGATAAAAGGGTAATATGCTAATTAGAGGGCGTCTTCCAGACGTCCTTCCAGATAAAGCTGCAGTGGCTGTGAAGGGCCAAGGCTCAGGCAGCGGCAGCAGCGGGGTAATGGGGGCGGTGCCTTCCCCTGATCTGCCAGGTTGCCTCCCACAGAGGGAGGCCAGACTCGGGGCTGAGGAAGAGGCAGTTAGGGGTGATCAGGCCAGCAGGGGGGCAAGTTAGGGTTAATCAGGCCAGCAGGGGGCAAGGTAGGGGCGATCAGGCTGGCAGGGGGCTAGGTAGGGGTGATCAGGCTGGCAGACAGGGGTTATGGGCAATCAGGCAGGCAGGCAGGCGAGCCGTTAGGAGCCAGTGGTCCCAGATTGCGAGAGGGATGTCCAACTGCCAGTTTAGGCCCGATCCCTGTGGGCTGGCAGTCAGACACCCCCCCGAGGGGTCCCAGATTGGAGAGGGTCAGGCCAGGCTGAGGAATGCCCCCTGCACGAATTTCATGCACCAGGCCTCTAGTGTAATTTATAACTATGCACAGACGAGGGGTGCATGCTCAAACATTTGCTGATGAGGTGAACAATGAAGACAGTTTGGAGAACACTGATTTAGGTACTTCTTTTCTCAAGCAAAAATGCTCTGGTTTTAAAAAGTATTCTACCAGGCAGCTCTCCTGTATCCTAAACTGCTGTTAGTTCTGCTAACTTAAGATTTAAAGGGAAGAAACTCTGAATCATAAGCACAGTCTTATCTTGCTAATGTTTTGTTCAGTGATAAGAGTCCTGCCAAGAATTTCTGAGCAGCTTTGTAAAGATGGAAGTTCCTGGCAGGTGGTGAGGGAGAAATTTTGAGAAAAAGCATGAATTAGCAGCTTCTCCCTCAAATCATATCATAGAAGCACAGACTGAGGTGGACAGTCTTTCCTGACTACCAGACCTTCGGGGCGAGGCCTTTCTGTTTCACCTAACCACGTGCTCATTTGAGAACCTCAGAAATGCCTACACTATTGTTTCTTATATCCAGAGATTTTTTTAAAAAAATTAAGATATCTGGAGAAGGGGGAAAAAATAAAATAAATAAAATAAAACGCTACTTCTACTAAAAATAAAATTTAAAGGATTTTAAAACCCAATTCTATTCTTTGCCAATTCAGTGAAAAATGCACTACAGCATTTTTAGGATAAATTTTTAAGTTTGATTTCTTTCTTTCTTTTCTCTTTTTCTGCAAAAAGCTTTATTGTTTCATTTGGTCCAAGGCATGGCTAGTAGTTTCGGGGAGAGGCTCAGGTAAAAGCCAGGGACACCAGGGCGACGCAGAGGGGCCTCTGAAAGGCCTCTGGGCTCCTAAGGCTCCTGGTGCTCAAGGATGAGCCTTTTGAAGAGACACCCGTCCAGCCCAGCCCGGGGGGGCCAGCAGCCTGCAGAGGTGAGTCAGGTGTCCCCCATCTTCTTGATCGGCTTCACCTCCGCATCCAGGAAGTGGTTCTCCAGGAAGTCACAGAGCCGAGGGTCTGCACAGGTAGAACCCAGGGCCTGCAGCTCCACAAGGGCCTGCTTCCGGTTCCTCTCCAAGGCCAGGGCGGCCTCCATGGTGTCCTGAGTTTTGCCCACTCATCTTGGGAAGGTTTCAGCACGTCCTGGAAGAGAATGCGGCCGCCACGCTGGTTTTGCAACTTTAAGAGATGCTCAGTGCCCTCCTGCTTCTTCTCTGACAACTCGCAAAAGAAGTGGCCCACGCCCTGGAGAGCCACATCGTCACGGTTGTAGTAGTAGCCCAGAGAGAGGTAGGTGTGGAAGCCCGCAGATGCAGGTTGGCCAGTCGGTTGACGGCAGCCTCCACCTCGGTGGAATAATTCTGACGAATTTGGAAGCTCATGGCTGTTCAGCATAAGGAGTTAAGGCAGGAAGAAACCCAAAACCGGTGTGTTGGCTGGTCCTGGAGGTGGTTCTGAAGGTGGTGACTGGATGAGACGCAGGAGAGTGGCCGGAGGCTGGAAGAAGGGGCAGCCCCGGGTCTGTTCTGACCAAACACTGTGGAAGCAAGAGACTGATGAGGTACCGCCGAGGGCACTGCCTAAGTTTGATTTATTTATTATGTATACTTACTTCATAATTCAGAATTAATTTCATGGCCCCTTCTAGAATATATGCTAGTGTGATCTAAGTTTCTCCCTTTATTTGAAGAGTAGTGTGATTGTGGGTGTGATCAAGTGTCTTTTGAAGTTCTGAAAAGGATTAATGAAACTCAATTTAAGAAAAATTTTTCTTTATTGATTTGAGAGGGAGGGGAAAAGAGAGAAAAATCAATTTGTTTCCCACTTATTTTACATTCATTGTATTAATGTAAAAAACCATTGAAACCTGTAAAGAATTTTTGTGAGTTTATTTGAGCAAAACTGTCGACATATTCCTGGAAGCAGAACCTCAACGAATTGAGATAATGTTCCGGAGCTTAGCGGGTTACATCTGTATTTATACATTGCAATCAAAGGAAAGGGATGTAGGTGGGTTACATGAACTCCATCGGTGATAGACTAGAGCAGCGGTGAGGAGAGATGTAGGTGGGTTATATGAAATCCATTGGTGATAGATTAAACAGGCAGGAGGAAGCAAAGGGGGGAAACTCTGGGATTAGATAAAGAGTAAAATGATGGACACATACTTAGATGGATACAGGAACAGTCAACAATTAACATGATAACAATAATAATGAAGGAATTTGTGGTATCTGTTCTGGTGTCCAGCACATTAAGTTGTGCCCCATGGGGTCTGGAGAAAGGGAAGTTACAAGTTACCTAGACATTTCAAAGGGTATGTTATCATAGATGCAAAAACACAGATAGGCTCAGTTAAGGTAAAGGCTGGCCTTGTCAGTGAAGATAGCAGCCTAGGAAGTGACTACCCACCATAACTGCTGTTAGTTAAAGTTTAATTTCAGACCGTCCTTTGTGGTTACTTCAGGTTTCTGAGTCTGCAAGACCGCCATGCAGGCCTCCCCTGAGCTGGTCAGGTTAGCATGAGGCCCCTTTTGTCCACAGTTGGTTGATATTTGTATGTGCGCTGATCAGAGATTGAACCCATAACTTTGGTGTATCAGGACGATGGTCAACGGAGCTACCTGGTCAGGGCATAATTTTTTAAATGTTCTTAAAACTGAGCCGCCTGCTTAAAGTCTTTACCTTGCTGTTTCTTGGAAAAGACATCTTGGAATTTTTGCCCTTTGATAATTTATGGTTTGTAATTTGTGTTAAATTAAGAAAATTTAGCTCCTGAGTCCAGCCATCTTTCTAACACAAGTCATTCCTAAACATGTTTTTGTTTTTTTTTTTGGTCCTTCCAACATTGTTTGTTTTAATCCTCACTTAAGGATACTTTTTTCCCATTGATTTTTAGAGAGAGTGGAAAGAAGAGGGAGAAACAGAAACACAGATGTGAGAGAGACACATTGATTGGCTGCCTCCGCACTGCCCCCAACCAGGGCTGGGAGCCTGTAACCGAAGTAAATGCCCTGGACCAGAATCGAACCAGGGACCCTTCAGTCCACAGGCTGATGCTCTATCCACTGAGCCAAACCGGCTAGGGCCCAACATAGTTTGAATGTTGCCAAGTTTTATTTGAGAAGAAAGTGCAGCCACCCAAGGCACTACACATGGACCTGGCAACCTCTAAGGCATATATGACCCCTCGGGGTCCTAGCTCCCCTGCCCCTTCCTCTCATCTCCATCCCCACCCTTTAAAGACATCTATGTACCAACATGCCTCTGGGAATCTCTATTCTCCTCTGACCATTTTGCTAGGTCCTTCTTTAGTGAAGTTGGTGCAGTTTTCAGTCAACCAGTAGATATTTATCAGGACCCAACCAAAAGGGCGTTCTACAGGGTTCAGCTCTCGGGAAAGCTGGCTCAGCAGACACTGTAACTAGTCAGGCTGTGAGTCCTCCATCAGAGCCGCTCCCATCAGTCTGCTTGGGTGGTGGTTTTTCCTGCTGTCTCCTTTCTGCACAGAATTGCAACATGGTGTCCAAAATCACCAACGGAGCTGCATCTCCCTCACTTCCCAGCTGATTTCCTTACCAAAGAATTGGTGTTTCAATCTACTAGTAAATATGGGAAAAATGAAAACTGACTCCTCTCATGCTTAATCTAATGGGGTTATTGTGAAAACCAAATGGGGAAAAAATGTGAACAAAGGCACTTTGTAAGTTATAAAGCTTATCATCTCAAGTTGTTACAGACTCCTCCAGCCACTTTGTCAAATTCTAATGCCGGGCTGGTTGGGTGGCCTCTGGTCTTGGGCAGCTTTCTGAAGGGCTCCCACTTCCTTACTCTCGCCTACATCTTCCAGGCTCCCAGTCTTGTAGGTGGAGGGAACGGAACCAGGTTTCTGATCAGTGGGGTCAGACCAAACCTGGGTTCAGCAACCTTGGTACCTGGGCTCTGGGCTAGGAAAGAATTCAGAGCCAAGACCCAAACTGTAAGAGAATGTTTATTCAGTAAATCACAGAGGTAGAAGTATTTCCTAGAAGAAATGGACTTAGGAATCAAGTTATAGATATAAAGAGAGGTAAAGGAAGGGCCCTTGGAGCTTGGGAGTGAGGAAGCTAGTGGTACCCTGCCTGGGGCAGGGAGGGGGAGGGGTAAAGGAAAAGGAAAAGGTGTGGGTGTGCTCCCAGGAGGGAGAGCTAGCTGGGTCCTCCGTCCTAAGGGTTTTAAGGGTGGCGATTTTCGGGGCGGTCCCAGGAGCTGATCTTAATAGAATATTCAGCAGTTTTCCAGATGTGCCCTTTCAGGGTTGAGGTCTCCACTGATTGATTGGCCCACACCAGGGCAGGAGGTCATTATTCAATGCAGCTGGTCCTGATGTCAGCTGTGGCTGGTTTTATTGCTTATCGGGGCCTGGAGCTGAAATACAACTGAGGTATTGATGTTATCTCTCGGGAGGAAAGGTCAGGGGTCCAAACCAAATGACTATTGATACCCTACAAGTGATTGTCCCTTGCTGGGCACCTGGGGCTTTCCACCCTGGTGACCTGTACCTGGCCCATCCTCCTCCTTGCTCTGCTCCTGTCTGTCTACCTGCCTAACCACACCAGAGCAGGGAATTACAGGGTCATGGTTACCATCGTGGCACCCACTCAAATCTGCCCTCTCTGAGGGGCACCAATGCATTCCACCCCCCCTCATTTTCCTCCCAACAAGCCCCTCCTTCAGAAAAACTTACCATTCTCAATTTTTTCCTTATGGTCTTACTTTCAGACCTTTTATCCAAAGAGCTTGTTTAAATGCAATGAATTTCTAGATCAGGGAAGAGGTATTTTTGCATATGGAGGGAGCATATCACCTTTCATTGGCTTTCAAATGTCACTGCATCAGCTTCTTCAGCCCTTGGGTTTCAAGCAGCTCAGGGTCTATTGGATCCATAGTTAGCTAAACTCTGTTTAGCTAGAATCCTATTCAGGAGTTAGTTAGCTAAATCCTACTTAGCAAAATCTTTTGCTAGAATTCTATTTTAACAAGCTCAGGGAAACCTCCGTTACTTCCCAGAAGGCACCCTCCTCTGCTGGGAATGGTAAGTGAATGGGAAAGTGGTAAGAGAGAGCAATTTGCCATTGTCTTTCAAACCTTGAAGATGTGCTTATTGATTGTCCCATAACCTCACTTTCAAAAAGTCTTCTGAAGGAAATAATCAGAGGTATTTGGAAAGATTTTTATATAAAGATATGCATTTCAGTTTTAGTTATAATTTATGTTACTATATTTATTTTTATTTTTTAAAATATATATTTTATTGAATTTTTTACAGAGAGGAAGGGAAAGGATAGAGTTAGAAGCATCGATGAGAGAGAAACATCAATCAGCTGCCTCCTGCACACCCCCCACTGGGGATGTGCCCGCAACCAAGGTACATGCCCTTGACCAGGATCGAACCTGGGACCCTTCAGTCGGCAGGCCTACGCTCTCTCCGCTGAGCCAAACCGGTCAGGGCTTTATATTTATTTTAAATAAAACTTAGAAATAAGCTAAATATTTAATAATAGGAAAACAATGTAACAAAACCAGCCACGGCTGACATCAGGACCAGCTGCATTGAATAATGACCCCCTGCCCTGGTACCAGTCAATCAATCAGTGGAGGCCTCAACCCTGAAAAGACACACCTGGAAAACTGCTGAATATTCTATTATTCCAATTTATGCTTAACTGGATAATGGGAATACTGTGCAGCCACTGAGAATCTCTCGTTGGAGAACAATGAAATGAAGATGTATACCTACTCTAGAATTTTTTTTTAGTGACAAAACAATATGTAAACATTTTTATTTCAAAATGAAATTTTCAGTTTGTATGCCTGTCCCTGAAGACCAGTTTAAATGACCAAAGAAACATGAAAATAAAAATTTGAACTTTCATATGTAAAGGTTACCCGACAATGAAAAATGACTAGATGTGAGAGATGAATTATTAGAGTTCATGGCCCCTGTGAAAAGAATGCATATGGCAGAGATTATTATTATCCTCAGGGAAATTCGAGAAGATCGTTTTCATGCTAAAATGGGACCAAGTAGCTATAAACAATAGCCACCACAAATTTTCAAATGAAATATGACCCAGCAATTCTACCTCCAAGAATTTATCCTATAGATGCACACATTGCAATAGCTTTGCAATGGCTATTTGAATTTGAATTGCATTTGGAATGGCAAATTGAACGGATTTTGAATGGCTATGCCAATAGCATATTTGCAACAACAAAAGATTTAATGCAGCAAGCATAAGTATTCATACATTGAAATAATACACAGTCACAATAACAAAAAGAATGTGGAAAGTATTTATTTACTGACAAGGCAAGACCTCTAAGATATATTGCTAAATGAAAAAAGAAAAGCACATGTAAAACATTGTGTATTTTTCCAGATGTGCTAAAATGAATCTGTGATGGTTGCATGTGTGTGTCGCAATTGTAATACATGTGTGCAGAGGAAAGACTGCAAGTCTCGATATCAATGTGTAATTGTTATTATTTTTTAAAATATGTTTTTATTGATTTTAGAGAGAAAGGGAGGGACAAAGAGAAACATTGATGTGAGAGAAACATTGATCTGTTACCTCCTGTATGTATCCCGACTAGGGATCGAACCCACAACCTAGGTATGTGCCTTGGCTGAGAATCAAACCTACAACATTTACAGTGGAAAAACCTGGCAGATGCCATCTTAACAAAGTGATAAAAGTTACTCCACTAGCAATGAGACAAATTGGCCTTGTGTACCTTCTGACATGATGCTCTGAGAACACAAGGCCACCCTTTTGGTATTCTTTTCAAAAATGCAAGAGCTAAATATAATGAGAAAAACATCAGAAACCCAAACTTAGGAGCATTCTACAAGGAACTGGGCTGTATTCTCTAAGATTACCAAGGTCGAAAAAGACAAGTATTAGTAAAGACTGAGGAGCTGGTCTGGACTGAAGGAGACTGAAGACATCTGCACTAATAAAAGAGAAACATGCAAATTGGTGTCACTCTGCTATGCCCACCAGCCAATCAGGATGGGTATGCAATTAACCCAATAAATATGGCAGTTAATTTGCATATGCAGGCACAGAGCAAATACTGAAGACTGAAGATGACTGAAGAAGACAAGAGGTTTGACTTCTCTGCTGCGGCTGGAGCAAAGGCCTGGGTCCTGGGTGCCAGAGAAAAACTGGTGCCCGCAGCCAGAGGAAGGCCTTGTATGCATCCATGTCATAGCGACTGGTCATTTTGGTCACTTGGTTTTTATATCTATACTAATAAAAGAGAAACATGCAAATTGGTGTCACTCTGCTATGCCCACCAGCCAATCAGGATGGGTATGCAATTAACCCAATAAATATGGCAGTTAATTTGCATATGCAGGCGCAGAGCGAATACTGAAGACTGAAGATGACTGAAGACAAGAGGTTTGACTTCTCTGCTGCGGCTGGAGCAAAGGCCTGGGTCCTGGGTGCCAGAGAAAAACTGGTGCCGGCAGCCAGAGGAAGGCCTATTGCATGAATCTCTTCATGCAACAGGCCTCTAGTGCTATATAATAAAAGTCTAATATGCAAATTGTCCCCTCTGGCAGTTGATCGACCAGGAGTTTGGGAGACCAGGAGTTTGACCGCTTGCTATGACGTGCACTGACCACCAGGGGGCGGCATGGAACATGTCAGGTGTCAGTGACGCGGTGCTGGCAGCGGGAGGCAGTGGAGGCACTGCCAGCCCCAATGGGCCCCAACAAGAGTGGAACCGCGGCAGGATGGTGGAGCAGTTGAACGGGTGACGCCAGGTATGAGCCGGGGCCCAATCGCTCCACAGACAGCAAGCAGCGGCCCCGACTGATCGCCCCACAGGTGGGATGGTAGAGCAGGTGAGAGGGCAGCACCAGGCCAAGGCAGGGTGCCAGGCGGGGCTGCGGAGCTCAAGCTGGGGCCCAATCTCCACAGGCCACCCAGGGGACCCTACTCATGCATGAATTTGTGCACCAAGCCTCTAGTAACAAATAAATGCAGTGTGTGGTACAGGTGGATCCTGCCTCTACCAAGGACATTGTTGAAATAACCGGGCAATTTTAATGGAGTCTGGGGATTGGATGGTACTATTGCTTCAATACTAATTTCCAGATTTAGCTGGTTGTACTGTGGTTATGTAGAAGAATGACCTTATTCTTAGGAAATACATCTTAAGAATTTAGGCTGGCATGGCTCCATGGTTGAGCATCGACCTATGAACCAGGAGGTCACGGTTGATTCCCGCTCAGGGCACATGCCCAGGTTTCAGGCTGAATCCCAGTGTGAGGTGTGCAGGAGGCAGCCAATCAATGATTCTCTCTCATCACTGATGTTTTTATCTGTCTCTTCCTCTTTCTTCCTTTCTGAAATCAATAAAAAAAATATTTTAAAAGAAGAATTTAGGAGTAACAGGACATCATATCTGCAAGTGGTTCAGAAAATAATAACAATACAAGATAAATAGAAAGGCAAATATGGTAAAATATTGATAATCGGGAAATTGAGATGCAGGGTTATGGGGATTTTTTTGTTTTTTTCTTACAACTTTACTATTATTTTATAATCGATCAAAATAAAAAGTTAAAATGGATAAAAAGTTAAATAATATGACCCAGTAATTCTACCTCCAGGAATTTATCACAAACTATTAAAATAGTTAAAGAATAAAAAATTGAGGGAAAAAAAAACAAAGGAGACATCTGTAATACTTTCAACAGCAAAAATTATTAAAAATATAATAATAAATTAAAATTCTGAAAAATAAAATTGAGGAAAAAAACAAAGGGGACATCTGTAATACTTTCAATAATAAAGATAAAAATTTTCAAAAAGAATAAACAATTGAAAAATAAAATAGTTAAAAAATAGTTAAAAATAAGTTAAATAAAAATTATAGATAAGAACTTAAAGTTTTTAAAAACATCAAATTTTTATGGTAAATTTAAGAGATACAGGAGAAACTGAAATACAACAGGAGTCTTAAATGGACAGAAAAGTAAATTATGCTAATCAGTGGCGATCCTGATTAGCATAATTAATGACGTAATTCTAGTCCTTATATGTCAAATTTTATACCTTGAAACAAAATATACCTTCTCTTCTAGTGTCTATTGACTACTCACAAAATTTGATTGTATTACTAATTAGTCCGCAAAGAAAACCTCAATAGAGTAAATCTAGTTGAGGGTTATTTCAGTGAGCAGATGTAGTTTTGAATACACAGCCTTTAAGATCAGCTCTACCAATTAATTTGGGTTACTTTTGCTTTTAGGGTGTTTTGTCTCTGAAATAATGCAAATATAGAAAGCCACACTTTTATCCAAAAGTAAATTTTATTTCAAGCTGCTGTTACCGTCTTTGCCAGTGCAACGTGTTGGGTTGCTCTCAGAGGGCATTCCACATTAAGTTCTATGCCATTGTACTGGCAATTGGAATTGTTATTAGTCTTTATTTTCATCTGTGTGTTGGTATTTCTATTGTGGATGCCCGGAGTATTTTAAAAAGTATATTTGCTGGTTCTTTCCTCTTAAAAATGTAAAAATACAATAAGGTATGCCATATAGAATGTAAACATCTGCTTTTTTTAAAAAATATATATTTTATTGATTTTTCACAGAGAGGAAGGGAGAGAGATAGAGAGTCAGAAACATCGATGAGAGAGAAACATCGACCAGCCGCCTCCTGCACACCTCCCACTGGGGATGTGCCCGCAACCCAGGTACATGCCCCTGACTGGAATAGAACCTGGGACCCCTGAGTATGCAGG
>NW_006295821.1:1704478-1715243 GCF_000327345.1 Myotis davidii | reverse complement strand
CAGTCTTTGTTATTTGGATGGAGAGCAGATTTCGTTTTAAAGTCTATTCTTTTCTTAGGTGGAGACTCTGGGTCATGGGCAGCAGGAAGTGTGGCAAGGAAACCGCAGTGTGAAATTTCATCAAATCCTTGATATTTGGACTTAAGTTTCAATAACTGATTTTTTTTCCCTTGTGTCTAAGAATTTAACATGTATTGTGTTTCCAGTACTTCAATCTAATTTGGTCTGAATTCCAGGGTCAATCACAAGGTGGTTTTTCCCTTTCAGCCCTCTTCCCAAGACACCTCAAAGAGCTGGAGCCAGCCGACCTTTCTGTTTCTAGTAGGTATAGTTGGCTGTGAAGAGCGACTGGGTGGACGCAGCACCAGAAGAGCCCATGGAAATATACTTGCCTTTGGCTGCCTGGCAGTTAGCCTAAAAAACAAGGGTGACAGAGGAGGCCGAGTTAGAACAAACACAACTATGTGCTTCAGCCTCTCATTTGAAACCAGCGACACCTTCATTTCGACATTTCCCCCCGACATTGATTTGGCAGAATATGGAGTATTGCGGCTGATATCATTCCCCTCCTTTTGTAACATGTTATCTCCTTTATCCCAGTTTTCTGAGCATTTCTTTGGCAAGAGTGAGGTTTGTGTCAGTTACTGGGAAAGTCTCTTTTTTTATATATTTTATTGATTTTTTACAGAGAGGAAGGGAGATGGATAGAGAGTCAGAAACATCGATGAGAGAGAAACATCGACCAGCCGCCTCCTGCACACCTCCCACTGGGGATGTGCCCGCAACCCAGGTACATGCCCTTGACCGGAATCGAACCTGGGACCCCTCAGTCCGCAGGCCAACGCTCCATCCACTGAGCCAAACCGGTTTTGGCTAAACATCTGCTTTGTTATTTTCTATTCTTAGTTGCCTATCAAATAAATGCATGTTGCTTTTATAGTGAGAGAGAAACAGTAAGTGTTCTATTTTTTAAGTTATTTTCTGAACCTTTTGTAAGTCCATCAGTTACAAGGTGGGTCTGTACGAACCTTCAGGGACAGAGAGGTTTTGTAAGTGAGAAGGTTTTTCTGGTACGTGGTAGAGATCAGATCTTTTTGACTTGGAGGGGTCAGAACTCTTGCCACTCCTTCCACAGTCCCCTCTTGGCTGTTTCTGAAGGTCGTGCTTGCTTAGGCTCCCCAGCCGGGGAGGCCGCCAACATGTGCACGTCCTGGGATGGAATATTGATTGTTTCAACCTTTCAAAATGGGCTACGAATCCATTTAGAGTTACTCTTATGGGAAAAGGTTAATAGAAATTTTAATGAAACATTTGACTTTGACAGGATTGGCACGCAATCGCTTTGAATTTTGAAACAAAGCCTTTTCCTCTAAGACCATCCAGTTGCAGGTTTGCAGCTGTCCAAACCCACAGATGGAAAAGCAGTCGTGGGAGGCTCTCTGCCTTGACCCTGGTGCCGGCAGATACAGTGAGCACGACGAAGGAAGATTGACTGGTCACGCACCCCTGGAAGCCAGAGGCAGGCATTTCATTGGTAGTTACATCTTGAGACTTTCCAAAGGTCAGCTCTGCAGGCCAAGTTTATGAATGCTGGACTTAGCATAGCGGCCCAGTCCTGTTTGAGGCTTAAGTGTCAATAACCCTCTCTTCAGGAAACGGGGAGGTACACAGATGGCCTCTTGGCTGCTCGCATATCCCTGCATGTGAGCCAAGACCTCAGGGAGAAAGCCCTGTGCTGGAACAGCACAGCTTATTCCGGCCACAACACCCACAACACCGCAGCCATGCCAGGAAGTGGCAGGGAACCAGGATCATCTTACCACCAGCTAGCTGGGCTCCCATTGCTGGAGAAAAAAAGATACTAAAAATTAGTCCCCCCACTTACCCCCCCCTCTTTTTTTGCATAATCTCAATATGAGCCTTCCCTGGCCACTCTGAAATTGCCTCCTCAAGGACATACTAAAAGGAGGGAGGGCTCTCGCACCCACACCTGATTGGCCCTTATCTACACCTGACTCGGCTCTGTCGCCCACACTGACTTGGCTCTCTCGGCTCTATGCCCACACCTGAATGGGCTCTTTCATCCACGCCCTAGATGATTCTCTCATACACATCGAAGTCAGCTCTCCTCTGCACACTTCCGCTGGCTCTCTGGCCCTCACCTGAGTTGGCTCTCTCTCCCATACCTGAGTGTATTCTCTCGCCTACACCTTGTTGAGGAATCCTTGGATTATAGGATGTAGACCTTGGGGAGTTTCTAGCTTTAGAGAACATTGCAAAAATCTTGGTAGTGGCATAGAAGGGTCAGTTTCTACTCTGAGCAGGTCAGCCCCTCAGAGTCGGCTTAGCTCAGGGGAACAAGCAACCAAAGGGAGTCAGGAATCTTAGTTAACATACTAGTAGTTTGCACTCCAGGGTTTAAAGGAGTTCAGGGGCTTTGAATAGGAGCCAGAAAAGGTGGCTAGTTAATGACAGCCAATACAGGACAAAGGTGTGAGGAACAGAATTAGGGACTTCAATGGTGGGGCCCTTTGGAGAATATATTGATATTCTGGTCAGAAATAACTCTCTTCCTAAGGCTTTATTGCCAGTAGTGGAGCTAAGCAGAAAGCTGTGCTGGGTGGTGAGAAATCCTTGTGAGAAAGAGAGAGGTTTAGAGAAAGGCAGCCTTGTGGGAGACTTCCACGCGTGCTCTGCCTACTCCAAGGTGGTAGGAAAATAAGAGGTGCTCATGGTGGATATGTTACCCCTGAGTCCACTAGGAAGGTGGTGGGTGGCCGCTGATGGGGCTGATTATTTCCCCTTGTGCTCTGACTCAGTTGTGGACACACAGGGGAGGGTGCATGGGGAGATGGATTTGTAGGCCCTGTGCCCTTCTGCATTTTAAGGCCAGGCAATCCTGAGTCCAATGTCCCCTTTCTTTACAATATCTGCAAACATCCCTACCTATGGGGGGTTTTGGAGAACCGATTGCCTGGCTTGTTTCCTTCAAATTGCCAGGTTGTCCAGCCATGAGTTGCACTGTGTTTACTAGGCCTTCAATGGTGTTGATGTAGCATATGTACTTCAGAGAGGAAAACTTACATTGAGTTTTTAGATAACATCTCTACTTACTGGTATGAGATTTATGTTAACTTGTGAAGCTAGTGACTGAGGCAGACAGTGTTTGGGTGTCCAGAGTGAGACCACAGTAGTCCTTCCAAACATTGTAATCTATGCCCATAGTTAGAGGCCTGCAATCCTGTATCTTTGACCAATTGACTTATAAGGGAAGGCAGTGGGAATGGATTCGAAGTTTCTCTCCTATGGTTTTAATAAATGTTGGGGGTATTCTGATCTCCTGAAGGTCCTCTCCAAGAGTGGCCCAGTGGCATTTTCAAACCACTAAGTGGCATCCCCACAGTCCTCCAGACTACAAACACGTTGATATAAACCACAGGGCCCAGGCGAACAAGCCCTGAAGACCGGTCTGAATAGTTTGCTAAACTCTTCCCTATTGTCACGAGGGTCCAGAAACAACAGCATGTAAATCCGAATGAGAACAAGGCAGAAAGAGTGGGCACTTAGGTTATTGATCGACTCCCACAGGTGAAGAAAGCCAATAATAAGCACTAGGATGGAGAGCTGGGGAGGGGCAAGGAGGGTGACCAGGAGTGGTTAAGGGGGTGGGTTTTGGAGTTCTGCTCTGCTCCCACAGCATATGAGCCACCTGGGGTGGGCACAAGGCTAAGGAGGCCGTGAGGTGGGCGTGGTGAAATACTGGCATCTGAGTGGAAACTGGGGTTATGCCTGAGGGAAAAGAGAAAGGCTATTATGATGCATCCCTGGGGTGCACTACACCAAGACGACCCTGCAGCCACAAAGAGGAGCTGCTCCAAGCATAGACTAGAACTGTCAGTTCAGAAATGGGGTTTGAAGTTATGGTACAAAATGCTTCAGCGTAGTACAGTGGGGCCTTGACTTACGAGTTTAATTCGTTCCGTGACAGAGCTCGTAACTCAAATTACTCGTATGTCAAATCTTAAAGTGAACAAGTGAGACACGTGATGCTGGGCTGATGTTGTGGCGTTCACTGTGACGTTCGCTGCGCCAACTAGCGGTGGGGCATCTGAAACTGGCTTGTAACCCGAATTTTAGCTCACAACTCAAAGCAAAAAATCGGCCGAGAGACGGCTCGTATCTCGAAAAACTCGTTAGTCGGGACACTCGTAAGTCAAGGCCCCACTGTACTTAAATCGTATCACAACATGGTAGAAAACCAAATTACATCTCGGGTGGACTGGGTACAGTAGAAGATGATAGTCTAAAAATAAAATTGGCTGGTGTGGTGTGGCTCAGGGGTTGAGCGTCAACCTATTAACCAGGAGGTCACAGTTGGATTTTCAGTCAAGGGCACATGCCTGGGTTGCGGCTCAATCCCTAGTGTGGGGCATGGAGAAGGCAGCTGATTAGTGATTCTCTCTTGTCACTGATGTTTCCATTTCTCTCTTCCTCTCCCTTCCTGTCTGAAATCAATAAAAATATATTCAAAAGAATAAAAAAATAATCAAATTGGCAATTTTTCAAAAATTAGAATATCCAGTGTTGATGATATGAACTCAGGTAAACAGGTCTCTCAAAAAATACAAAGGTAAGTTGATTTAAAAATTTCTCTAGGAAAATTGGAATATACATTTCAAAAGCCTAAAAAAATAATATCATCATTTGATTCAGCAATTGCATAATGGATACTTATCCTAATAATAATAGCCAACATTGACTAAAGGCCACAAGTGCTATTGTGAATTCTTTGTGTATTTGTGAGTTTAATTTTACAGCAACATTATGAGGTAGAAATTGTTATTTTCCCTATTTTCCAGTGAGGAAACAGAAGCACAGCGCAGCCAGAGCACTGGAAAGAAGCCATCAGTCAGGGTGCCCAAATGCTGATGGCTCAAGCCCCTCAAATTCTAATAGAAGTTGGAGTCTAGAAAGTCGCAAAATTCTGAGGCTCAAATACTGAGTTGCTGGCCGGGTGGGGCAGAGGGATGTGGGAGGAGGAGGCTGGGGGGTTGGATATCATCAACCCACACGTTTATCAGGCTGTGCAGGAACACTTGGAGGGCAGGTGACAAGGAGCTTGGTTGATTCCCTTGCTGTGTGTCCTTGAACTGTAATGAAATACAGACCGCCACTGTCAGACGTGATTCATGAGGTGTTTTCTGGTCCTTGTAGTTTAATCAGAGACAGCATTGACACATCGAAGATTTTTTCCAGAGGTTTCATTAATTGAGTTGTCATTCATTGTGGGGTTTTTTGTTTGCTTTTCATTTATAACCTTGCTTTTAAGTGTTCGTATTTTGTTGCCTCTGACTTCTCAGAGAGCTCTAATTTTATTTAAAAAAAAAAAAAAGATGTCTTGGGTCTGCAGCAAATGGGATTTTCAGTTAACTGCTTAAGGCTGCCAGTTAGTTAATAGATGACAGGAGAACAGAAATCTTGAATCTGATTCAAAGTGCTATGCTTTATTCTTTGGAGGAATAATATCTATTGTAAAGAGATGTTTTTTTTTGCCCTAGCCGGTTTGGCTCAGTGGATAAAATGTCAGCCTGCAGGCCAAAGGGTCCTGGGTTTGATTCTGGTCAAGGGCATGTCCTTCAGTTGCAGGCTCCTCCCCGGCCCAGGACCTGGTCAGGTCTTGTGCAGGAGGCAACCAATCGATGTGTTTCTCTCACATCAATATTTCTCTGTCTTTCCCTCTCTCTTTGACTCTCTTTAAAAATCAATGGAAAAATATCTTCGGGTGAAGATTAAAAAATAAATTAATTAATTAAATAAAGATATGGTTGTTTTTCTTTAATAACATTTTAAAGTGTATATTTGGGTGTGGGAAATGGAGAGCTAAAGCTTAATGGACCATTCAACTTGGGAAAAATAATAGGTAGAATTAAAAAAAATATGAACAAGTCATGTTGCACTCCCTGGGTTTGTTTTCATCCACTTTATTCATCTGAGGACAACCCTGGGCTGCTCCAGAGCAGCGGTCGCCAACCTTCCCTACCTCTCGGACCACCAGTAGTGGCCGCTGCTTCAGAGGTCCCCAAGCTTCCTCAGTGCAGGGCCCCCTTTCTGTGCAGTGGGAAGTGTTCATGGAGTCCCTTGGTCAAAGTAAATGCCTGGCCACCCTGCTTCTTTAGTTGTAGCATCTACACAACTTAGGAAGTCTTTGTAGCCTCACAACTGGGTAGCCGTGTGAAAAACTAATACACATGAATCGAAATAAAAAAAAACAATATTTCATGTCACCCTTCAGTAACCATTCTTCCTTGCTAATGGGCCAGCACACCTAGAGGTCACTGCACAATTTCTCAATCCTCAGAATCATTGGACACAACACCCTCCTTTCCTGTTCCACATGGATTTTCGCCTGTTTCTTGCTTTTTTAACTTTTAATTTTTTTCAATTACAGTTGATATACAGTATCATGTAGTGTCAGGTGTACCACATCATGATGAGGCATTTATATAACTTACAAAGTCATCATCCTGATGAGTCTAGAACCCAGGCTGGTTCTTGCTTTTTATTGCAGCAGCTGAAAACCCCCCCAGCTCCACAAAGATAAGATGTCAGCTGAAAAGGCACATATCTGCAATCTAACGTTGACATTGTGAACTCTTAGTTCCTGGGAACAAAGTGTCCCATAGCATACTGGGGGTTTAATGGTTCCTCCAGGGTTCCTCAGTGCACAGTTTGGAAACCACTGGAGCAAGCTCAGTTTCAAATTTGCAGCTACCACCTTAGCAGATGTACAGGCATGAAATTCAACAGAGGAAGGCTCCTCGTCCATTGTTCTGTGACTCTAAAAGATTTGTCACTTTGTAAAACGCTTCAGTGGCAATAAAGGTCAATCAAAATTCTCTGCTTCTTCATGCGTCTGCCTGCACATAATATGAATTAATTGAGGTCTTCCTTCTGTGGTGAAAACGATCAAGTAACAATGAAAAGAATATTCTGACCTTCGCTACCTTTTCCCGTGTGCAGCCCCACACTGAAAGGCATGACCCAGGTTTCTCATTCTGAAGGCAGCGGGGAAGGCTGCTCGTTCAGTGACTAGATTTAACAATTTAGCCCCAACGGTGAGCACTGGCCAAGCAGAAGGCTTTCTTTCTATCTAGCTATCTTTTTTTTAAAAAAAATAGTTTTAAATATTTCATTTATGTTTTACTTTCGTCGTTGTTAATTCTCACCTGAGGATATTTCTCCACTGAGTTTTAGGGAGAGTGGAAGAGAGAGGGAAAGACAGAAACATCGATGTGAGAGAAACACATCGATTGGTTGCCTCCTGAATGAGCCATGTCAGGGCTTGGGGAGGAGCCTGCAACCAAATTACATGCCTTTGAGCGGAATCGAACCCAGGACCCTTTGGTCCACAGGCCGATGCTCTATCCACTGAGCCAAACTGGCCAGGGCCAGAAGGCTTTCTTACACCCAAAGCAGGAAAGTCTCCACATGATCCCTAGAGGACTGTGACGGAGTTCCTATGTCTGATAAATACCATCGGAAATTATCATGCGATAAAGGTAATTAACCCCTATATAAAGGCTTACTCCTATTTTTCCTGACTGAAGACCCAAATGGGTCCCTGAGGGACTTAAATACTGGGAGCTGCAACGATTTGAGCATCTGCACAGGATGGTCTATGTGAAAAAATACCCGAATTCCTTGCCTGGGTTTTATAAAAGGAGATTCTGGCCGATGGAGTCTCTCATATTCACACTTTGGGGGGAAATTAATATTATTTAAATGATTTAAGCCTTCAATTGGTTATAAAGCTCTCTTAATCCGTGCTTTTAATTTTATTTTTTTTTCTATTGACCAGACTTTTGAGTCCTTTTCGATTTTGGGAACCTTTCTTCTATTACCAAATGCTCCATGACCTCAGTGTAGATGTGTCTGTTCCCCTCTCCTTAGTTATAAGTTAGAGTTCCCCACTGTGAGAGGAAAAGAGATGGCATTGGTACGTGAACATGTGGAAATCCCTTACTCTTCATACATTTATGATGATTCTTAAATGTGAGATGGTGAATACATTTGCATGGAATTCCATTTAATACATGATCTACAACATTGGGGAAAATGGAGAGAAAAAGAAGATATTTCCTTAATTTAAACCCAAAGAGAACAGCCAATTATATACATTTTGATTCTCACCTGCTTTTAAAAACATGTAAACTTTTTAGCTCTGGCTGACTGACAGTTGAGCATCGTCTATATGCCAAGGTTGGGGGTTTGATACCCAGTCAGGGCACAAGAAACAAGCAACAAATGCATAAATAAGTGGAACAACAAATCAATGTTTCTCAAAAATAAACCTTTTATTTTGAATAGCTTTTGATTTATAATAGTTCCCTCTTGGAACAGAGACCTCCCAAACCCATCAACACTATGTTTTTTCCTATACATGCATACCTATGATAAAACTTCATGTATAAATTAGACACAAAGATGAACAACAACAAATAAAATAGGACAGCTATAACAATAAACGGTACTCAAAGTTATGAGAATGTGATCTTGCTCTCAAAATATTGTACTGTACTCACCTTTCTTATTGTGATGATGTGTGATGATACAATGCCTGTATGATGAGAGGAAGAGAGGGGAATGAGGTAGGCATTGTGACACAGCGTTAGGCTACTACTGATCTGACAATATGTCAGAAGGAGGATGGATCTTTGAGCCATGACGATGTCCATGGTTGGCTGTCAGGAACAGACAGTGCCGATGGTTGGGGAAGTCCCACTGTGGGTAAGATGAGGACTACTGCCTATAAAAGTTGCACAGGAAAGTATTCAGAGCATTCCCACATCGCCCTTACCCATTTCCCCTATTTGTTAACGTGTTACCATACATTTGTCACAACTAGGAAAGCAACACTGATTCCTTACTGTCCATGGAGTTCTTTCTATCATTGAATTTCAATCTATTTGCAGTTAAATATCCTCTCCTACTCTACAGCTTGGCTTCTCGATCTCTTGGGTTTCTTACGATGGACAGAAGTTTTTCTGTGTGTGTGTTTTAAATATATTTTTATTGATTTCAGAGAGGAAGGGAGAGGGAGAGAGAGACAGAAACATCAAGGATGAGAGAGAATCATCAATCAGCTGCCTCCGGCATGCCCTGCACTGGGAACCGAGCCTGCAACCTGGGCATGTGCCCTGACCGAGAATTGAACCATGACCTCCTGGTTCACAGGTCAACGCTCAACTGTTGAGCTATGCTGGCTGGGGCTGAACAGAAGTTCTAGATACACCTTTTCTTCATGGTAGTGTTTTTTTGTGTCCTACTTAAAGTATCTTTCCTACTTTCTGGTCATAAAGACAGTTTTAATATATAGATATATTTTAAAATATATTTTATTGATTTTTTTACAGAGAGGAAAGGAGAGGGATAGAGAGTTAGAAACATCGATGAGAGAGAAACATCGATCAGCTGCCTCCTGCACATCTCCTTCGGGGGATGTGCCCGCAACTCAGGTACATGCCCTTGACCAGAATCGAACTTGGGACCCTTGAGTCTGCAGGCTGACGCTCTATCCACTGAGCCAAACCAGTTAGGGCAATATATTTTTTAATCGTGATGAAATACACATAACATTTATCTTTTTTTAAGAAAAATTGTCACCCAAGGATATGTTTATTGATTTTTTCTTCTTTAGAGAGAAAGAGAGAGAGAGAGAGAGAGAGAAACATTGATGTGAGAGAGAAACATTGATAGGTTGCCACAGTATGGACCTCGACTGGGGATTAAACCTGCAACCTTTCCATGTATGGAATGATGCTCCAACCACTGAGCAACACCAGCCAGGGCAATATTTACCATCTTAACCATTTTAACTGTACAGTTCAGTGGTATTAAACACATTCATAATGTGCAACTGTCACCATCATTCATCTCCATTGCTATATATATACATATATTTTTCTAAAGTATATTTTTATTGATTTTGGAGAGGGAGAGAGAGAAAAGCATCAATGATGAGAGAGAATTATGGATCTACTGCCTCCTGCATGCCCCCTACTGGGGATCAAGCACACAACAGGAGCATGTGCCCTTGACCGGGAATTGAACCTGGGACCCTTCAGTCTGCAGGCCGACACTCTATCCACTGAGCTAAACCAGCTAGGGCCATCCCCATCACTTTTCATCTTGTAAAACTAAAACTCTGTCCTCATTAAATAATGACTCTTAATTCTGCTCTCCCTGAGCCAGCCCCCAGCAAGCACCATTCTACTTTCTGTTTCTATGAATTTGACTACTATAAATACCTCCTCTGAGTGGAATCATGCAGTATTCGTCTTTTTGTGACTGACTTGTTTCACTTAGCATAACGTCCTCAAAGCCCATTCATGTTGTAGCATGTGTCAGAAATCTCTTTCCTTTTAAGTCTGAATAATATTCCATTGTATGCACATACCATATGTTGCTTATCCATTTACTTATAGATGGATACTTAGGTTGCGTCCATATTTTAGCTATTGTGAATAATGCTGCTATAAACATGGGTGTACCTTTTCAAGACCCTGCTTTCAATTCTTTTGGGTATATACTTATAAGTGAGGTTGCTGGATCACATGGTAATTTTATATTTAACTAGATTGTCACTTCCTAAATATTTTACTGTTTATAGGCCTTTGAGGTTATTTTGATCTATGGTATTTACAATGTAGAAGAAATTTTATACGATGTTGTGGTCCTATACATTTCTTCCCAACTCTGCATTATC
>NW_006295821.1:1697044-1703712 GCF_000327345.1 Myotis davidii | reverse complement strand
TGTATTGGATACAATGTTGTGGTCCGGCTGGCTGAAGCCCATATAGTTACTTAGAATTGCAGCTGAGAGGCCAGCAAATCAGGCAGGGAACGTTGGAGTCCTCCATCACTGAAGCAAGCAAGCCTCATGTTAGTTTCAAGCTGCCTGGCTGCCGGCTGCCATCTTGGCTGCCAGTTAATTTGCATATCTTGGCCCTACTCTGTGAGTGACAGGGGGATTAGCCAATGGGAAGGGTAGCGGTCGTACGCCAATTACCAAGTTTCTCTTTTATTAGTGTAGATTTTTTTCAGGAACCACCATACTGTTTTCCAGAGGGGCTGTAACCATTTTACATTAGCACCAACAGTGCATAAGTAGTTCAATTTCTCACCAATATTTATTTTCTGTGTGTGTGTGTTTTTAATAGTCATCTTGATGACTGTGAGGTGGTAAATCATTATAGTTTTAATTTGTATTGCCATAATGAATATTGATATTGAGCCTCTTTTTATTTGCTTATTGGACATTTGTATATCTTCTTTGAGAAATGTCTATTCAAGTCCTTTGTTCAGTTTTTAGTCAGTTTGTTTTTTTTCCCCTTGAGTTCTCTAAACATTCTGGATATTAATCCCTTGTCAGATATATGATTGGCAAATATTGTCCCCCATTCTGTGGGTTGCATTTTTTGCTCTGTTAATCACATATTTTTAGCATTTATTCATGTTTTTAGTAGGTCATAAGATCTATTCACATTTTAAATAGATACACGAAGATAAAGATTATTGTCTTAATGGCTATAATAACATTCCATCTAAGGACTATGTGTCAGTTTATTTATTTTTTCCTCTATCACAACTTTGCTTGCATACATTTCTTTGTGTCAGCTGTGAGTATTGGTTAGAGTGTATCTCAATGGACTCACTGCTTGATTTTACGACAAATCCATTTATATTTTGTGACAGATTGCTGACTCACTTCCCAAATGGCCTTCAAATGTATACTCCCACCAGCAGTGCAGGGAAGCACTGTGACTATTACATGATGTGGAGAGGCAGGAGATCGGATGTTTAAGAGCAAGATTCTGGCACTACCGTGCTTGGGTTCAAACCTTGGCTCTGCCGCTTACTACACGTGTCACTATTATCCTTCTGCTTCATTGATGAGTGGCATTTCATGGTATTTGTCTGTTCTCCATAGAGAGGGCCTTTTGGGCAACGCCCGATTTTTGGCTGTTACAAATAAAGCTATTGCCCAAATCCTGGCACATGTCTTGGTGACCACATGGGTACCTATTTGTTAGGTATAAACCTAGAAACAGATGTGCTTGCCGTAAGGTAGGCGTTTGTTTAGTTTTTGTAGATACTGCAATGCACTTTCTCAAAGACATTTTATCAACTTACATTCCACCAGGGAGTTCCAATGGCTCCACATCCTTGCCAACTCTTGGTATTGTTAGTGATGGGCTTATTATAGCTTTAAAGAAGTGCTGCTATGGAAGACTGCAGCAAAAAGAACCATTGCAACAAATGTTACCAGCGCTCACCAGCCCCTGCCCAGGGGAAATGAGAGTCTTAGGAAGTTGACTTGGAGTTTGTCTCATGCTTCTGGCAAGAGAGAGGCTTAGCCAGCTGGGAATGAGTGCCTGGGAAAACTGCAAGTCTAACCGCAAATTAATAAATTGCATCGCTATCCTGACTTATGAATTTGGTTTTTATACATCTGACTTATGAATTTGGTTCTTATACATCTAACTTATGAATTTGGTTAACATTTCTCCTCCTGAGAAATCAGTTATCACATAGTGAATATCTGGGTCATGGGGAGAATCAATGTTTATAGAAATCAGAATAGCAGCTGCCTCAGGGCAGGGTGGTTAATGGACTGGGAGGGTGTGTGAGAGAAAATTCCAGGTGCTGAGAATGTTTTAGATCAAGCATGTCAAACTCAAAGGCTAACACAGGCCAAATAAACAAGGTTTTTAAGTTTATGTGAGCCGCAAAAAAACAAAAGCTTCAATTTTCACAGATACATAGGTTTATTTCAATAGAGGCATGCTGAATACAAAGGGCTGAAATAAATGAGTAATCATGAACATAAAATAATAGAACATTTTAATAAAAATTATTTTTTCTTAAACATTAATTGCTTACAGTAATCAGTCATTAGCGAGCTTTGTAGTTCGTTATTAATAATTATGTATAACAGGATATTGTAAAAATTAAGTTATGAGATTTTTATTAAAATGGTTCTTACATACCGTTATATTGGCTTGGCCGCAAAAATATTCTTTGTGGGCTACATGCAGCCCCGCGGGCCACAAGTTTGACATGCTTGTTCTAGATCTTGGCCTGGTGTTTAACACGGGAAAATCACCAAGTTGTGTGCTTAAAATTAGTGCACTTTTTATACTGTGCTCTGTGTGTGCAGACCTCCATTTTTTAAAAATATATATTTTTATGGGTTTCAGAGAAGAAGGGAGAGGGAGAGTGCTAGAAACATCAACGATGAGAGAAAATCATTGTTGGTTGCCTCCTGCACGCCCCCCACTGGGGATTGAGCCCGCAACCCTGGTTCATAGGTCGATGCTCAACCACTGAGTCACACCCGGCTGGGCCAGACTCCATTTTTTAAAAGTAACTTACTTTTCTTCAACTGTTGGACAGAGACCACTTTCCACTTGGCACCATGGTTTGACCAAGGAAGGGAACTTCGGTATCATGACAGAGAGGTTGATTGTCAGCTCAGGGGTTGTGGCGAGGGGGTTGGGCGAAAGGTTTGAGGGACTAGGGGACAGGCTGCAGACAGCACCAGGCACCCCGCCCCTGAGCTGGTGGAAATGCCCTCTAGTGCTAAGGGAACTGTAGGACCACGCGTGGAGGAAAGCATATAAACCCTTCTGTTTTCCGACGTGTCAGCAGAAGGAACAAGTTAAGAGAAAGGTGTTAGTTTCAGATTTATAAGGCACCATGCTGGGTTTGCCAGTAAAAAAAAAAAAAATCCAAAAAAAAAAAAAAAAAAAAAAAGAAATACCCAATTGCTCAGCCAGACTTTGAACAATATTATTTGGTCCCTGAGTAAAAACAGATGTTGTTTCCTGTAACAGAAATCAGCTATACGTCTTCCAACACCCACCAGCAGCAAGGCGCTCAAACCTCCCATAATTCACTCTCCTGCAGGATCAGATCCACAAGGCAAATGCAAATGAAAAGAATTCCCACTTCATCACCTCCTCTGTCACGGCCTTGTGCAAAGTGGGCAGGAAAGATATTTTTCCTACCGAACTATTCATGTTTCCCTCTCCTCGCCATTGCAGCCGGACGCATAATGACTCCTCTCCTCAGAGGGGGGCTCCGGAGGGAGACATTCTTCGGAGAAGGACTCTCCTTCCCGTTCAGGTAAGGGTTGGACTGCTGGGTGATTGTTTGATAGCTTCCTCGGCTCCCGCTGATCCAATTTTCCCACCTTTGCAAAGCGGTGTTTGCCTCCTCACCCAGGCAAACAGTCATTGATGCTGGAAATATAGGCCGGCATATGCCAATTTCATGCTGTCAGTCACCTGGAAAACCTGGGGGGCCAGTTCTTGGCTGAATTGTAAAGCGGCCCTAGCTGGTTTGGCTCAGTGGATAGAGCATCGGCCTCTGGACTGAGGGGACCCAGGTTTGATTCCTGTCAAGGGCACATGCTCGGTTTGCGGGCTCCATCCGCAGTAGGGGGCATGCAGGAGGCAGCCAATCAATGATTCCCTCTCATCATTGATGTTTCTATCTCTCTCTCCCTTCCTATCTGAAATCAATAAAAAACATTTAAAAAAATAAATTGTAAAGCGGACCGTTTCTAAGGTCATGCTTCACCTCTGTCAACTCTTGGTTCTATTTAAAGCAAGCATGTGAAACTCGCGCCCCGGGCTGCCTGTGGCCCACAACGAATATTTTGCGGCCCAGCCAATATAACGGTATGTAAGAAACGTTTTAATAAAAATGTTGTGGCTTAATTTTTACAATATCCTGTTATACATAATTATTAATAATGAACTACAATGTTTGCTAATGACTGATTACCATAATGTTGCATTCATTTCCCTTACGCACCTTACGTGCAGGCGCACCATTTCTCTCCACTAACTAGCAGCAAATATTTCAGCAGCCGATGGCCATGTCATCAGTCTTGGACTGACTTGTTTGGTGTGTGCAACAGGGAATATTTTGCTTTCGGAGAACAAGAAAAATAGGTTTATTGGCGCTACGCTTATTAATTTGTGCAGTCATTCTGTGTCTGGAAAGTTAATGTTCAAGAAAAAATACTAATTTTATTAAAATGTTCTATTATTCTATGTTAACGATTACTCATTTATTTCAGCCCTTTGTATTCAGCATGTCTCTATTGAAATAAACCTATGTTTCTGTGAAAATTGAAGCTTTTGTTTTTATGTGGCCCACATACTCTTAAACCTTGTTTATTTGGCCTGTGTTAGCCTTTGAGGTTGACATGCTTGATTTAAAGAGCCACGTGTGGCCCTGGCCAGGCAGTTCAGTTGATTGGAGTGTCATTCCATACACCAAAAGGTTGTGGGTTTGATTCCCAGTCAGGGCACAAACCGAGGTTGCAGGTTTGATCCCTGGTTAGGGGTATGTACAAGAGACAACCTATCGATGTTTCTCTCTCACATCGATGTTTCTCTCTCACATCGATGATGTTTCTCTCTTGCTCTCTTTAAAAATAAAATTAATAAACATATTCTCGGGTGAGGATTAAAGATAATAATAATAATAATAATAATAATAAAAGAGCCATGTGTTACTAAGGCTACCTTATTAGACAATGAATGTGGCCTTGAAGAGTAAGGAGAAAATAATCTGGACTTCTAGTGGTATTTATTTTTATCTAAAAAAATAAACTAACTTTAACCAGCATTTAATGTTCAGAGTGTCTCCGGGGCCCTTGCTGAATTAGTCTCTCAGATGGTCACCATCACCTGAACGTAAGGGTGTCCTGGCAGGAAGTTCCCAGTCAGAGGGTTGAAGTGACACCTTAGTGACTTTTGTTCCGAATCTTAAAAATAGCCTAGGTGTGTCTGTTTTACTAGATTGTCAAATCATCTGGTTTTAAGGAAAATTCATTTTTGACAAGTAGAACATTGACTTCAAAAGGATCCTGCACAGAATCACAGCCTGATAAAGCAAACCCAAGCAAACAGCAAGATGGCAAAGGTCACTTCTACTCACAGCCCAGGTTTCTGTGGGCCAGGCTACAGGTAAAACAATGTCGACCTACTCAAGTCTGACAGGGCCATGTATTCCGAATAATCGAGATTGTTTGAACAGCCCCGCCAGAGTGGCTCAATGGTTAAGTGTCGACCTATGAACCAGGAGGTCACGGTTCAATTCCAGGTCAAGGCACATGCCCAGGTTGCGGGCTCCATACCCAGTGGGGGGTGTGCAGGAGGCAGCCCATCAATGATTCTCTCTCATCACTGATGCTTCTATCTCTCTCTCCCTCTCCCTTCCTCTCTGAAATCAATAAAAATATTTTTTTTTAAAAAGTATCAAAATCAACCATTAACAATGAGACCTTCAAATGCTGTCTCAAAAATTGTTAAAGAATCAGAAATAGTGAAGTGTGTTCAATCATATCACTCTCCACTGAAAAGATATTTATAGATAATAGTACTGTTTTTGAGCTCTTAAAGGTTCCTGTACCATAAATAAATAAAACAATACAAAATTACTTTAAAGCATTATTTTTAATCTTTATCTTATTTTTTAAGCATTTGTATTATTGTGTAACATAAGTAATATGTCAGCATGGTAGTACTTTACATATAGTTTGTAAATACATACATACACACTTTGAATAAGTATAAAGGCAGTGCTTATTAAAATATATTTCATTTTCAAAATGTAATAGAATCCACAGACAGTGCGTACATACATTTTGGGGAGACCCTGTATTTATGCACTGGGAGGGATTGCTCAATGGGATGCGAGATGAAAATTGTAGACCACTGCTGTGCGTTCACAATCTGACTGTGCTTCAGAGAGAGTATTTTACATCTAATTTCATCTAATGCCCACAACCTCTAATGAGAGGCAAGTCTTTTTAGTGAAATGACCGCTATCCCTCACTTTTAGTTCAGGAAACCTGACACGGAGAGAAGGTGGTGTAAAGCAGTCAGGGATTTACGTGCCAGAACGGAAAGCAGGACCTGGGCCTCTTCCACTCCATTCGTCTGGTTCCGAATGGAAGTCGCCCTCAGGGCTTTCTGGCGTGTGTTCTAAAATGGGCTTTCCTCTCCATACGGACGCTGACATAGGAAAATCATTCATCCTTAAAGGAACATTCGTGAATGCTGTCACGCACTGAGTGTCCAATAGATAGAAGTGGGACTTGAATTTGCATAAGCAGACCCTGTAAATATACACCAACAAATAATACAAGTGCAAAGAACTGGACAGTCTGCCTTTCCCTAGAGAAGCAAAACCATCCTAACTTGTAAATGCAGTAGCTGGGTCCCCGTGTAAGGTCACATTGGCATTTTAAATTAGAGTGTGTGTGTGTGTGTGTGTGTGTGTGTGTGTGTGTAAATATTAGTGGAGGACCTTCACATATATTGGCTCATCCAAGGGCCCTTAGACGGGGCGTTACTTACCCTACTTATAGAGGAGGAAACCCAGGCATGGCGAGGCCACTTG
>NW_006295821.1:1684887-1696995 GCF_000327345.1 Myotis davidii | reverse complement strand
CTGGGCCTGGGCACCGGCGCTCTGGCTGGGAGCCTGCACATCTCCCAATCCCGGCGCAGCAGAACCAGCGGCGTCTCCTACTAGCCTGCAGGGCCTCGGGAGAAAGGCTCCTTTTGGGTGTCGTGAAGTTCCTCTCTGGGAATCTCTCCTTTGGGAGAAGTGGAGGGCCTGCTGTCACCCATTTTTGCCGAAGTATCATTTAACCGATTAGATTGCTTCCCACGTGGTCAAACGAAGGAAATTTTGTGCCAGGAAAGTGAGCCGTGAGCCATGTCCCTCGCTGTGCACGGTCATGCGGGCAGGGTGGGGAGTGGGGCAGGGACGCCGAGTATTGCGGCTTGTTGTGTTTATAGGGCTCAGTGGGGTTTGAGGCTCAAAAGTCATCTCATGAGCTTGATCACGTTTGGCATTTACACCAAGTGGCAGAGGGAAATAGGTGATTCCGAATCCCTGTTGTGAATGTTCCCCATGTCCCCCGTGGTTCAGGGTTCAGGATCTGGAGGAGGGGCTGTACGCAAATGAAAGAGACGTGACAAGAAATAATAATTTGGAAATATTGGGGGCCAGGCGAGCAAGCCCAACTCAAGAGAAAGGACTTCCACTGGTGCCCAGGCCACACCAGCCTTTTATTCAATATTGGATACACATCTAGCTCTTAGGCAGGTAATTGCGGTAGCAGACAGACTATCTTAAAGGTCAGTAAATATTAGAAGGATTTACTCTGAGACCATTTGATCAGGAAATAACTTGAGCCCCCATTGTCAGGACTAGACAATCGGTGCATAACTCTGGCCCTTACCATGGGTTCAAGGTTCACCAACATTCTGGGATCCTTGTTTGCACTTCTCTGCTAGTGAAGGCAATGGGCGGCTTCCTGCACCCCGTCTTACAGATAAATTGAGGCAAGAAGGAGAAATTGTGACCTTCTCAATGTCACACAACTTGTAAGTGGTCTCTCCAAAACCCACTCTGAATCGACTCTTCCTTTTTATCTGTTACTAACGCTGCATTTCCGGGGTGCTTCCCAGGGGGGTTCTGCCTTCCAGGAGCTGTTTTGGGTGTCTGTGGGGAACACCTTTTGTTGTCTCAGGGATGGCTGGCACTGCTGGCATTTAGTGGGCAAGGGCCAGGGATGGTAAAGGCTCCATGAGGCTGGGTGTCCCCCCACAGTAACTGTCGATGGCTGCCCAGCTTGACAGTGGCCAGCTGGACATTTGCGAAGCCGGGTTTTACTGTTTGTCGTGACCGGAGCCTAGGACGCAGCGCTGCTTTAAAGGTGCAGACGAGCATAAAGGGTGCCAGTCCTGCTCCGTGGTTCACAGTCGGGACCCAGGCCTCACTGGGAAATGGTGCCGGGGCCCAAACTGCTGGGGAAGTGGGTGGAGAGTTCTGTGTACATTTCCCCTTTTCACATGCTCGGTGGCTCCTTTGGACTGCCTTCGCCTTGAGAGTTGTTGCTCTTTACCTCCCCGACTACATGCAAAAGCACGTTTTAAAAAGCCATGATATTGCCGTAGCCGGTTTGGCTCAATGGATAGAGCGTCCGCCTGCGGACTGAAGGGTCCTGGGTTTGATTCCAGTCAATGGTTGTGGGCTCGATCCCCATGGGGGGAGCATGCAGGAGGCAGCCAATCAATGATTCTCTCTCATTGGTATTTCTCTCTCTCTCTTTCCCGCTCCCTTCCTCTCTGAAATCAATAAAAATATATTTGAAAAAAAAAGAAAAGCTATGATGCTGTCTTGGGAAGTTTTGCCATTGGAGGTCCCTCAGCTCTAATCCTGGTTCTCACACTTTCTTGGGCAAGTTTCCAAACATCCCTGGCCTTGGCTTCTTATTTGTAGCATGGAGTAGAGTCCCTGCCTCACTGGGTCATCCAGGAAGTCGGATGAGATGGTGCCTATGTCTGAAGCACACAGACCCCTCTGCGCCTTCCTCCTTCCCTCACCCCCTTCTTTCAGCGAAGAAGGATACCTGTTCCCTTCCCGTGGCGTCATCTTCATTTAAACAGGAGCAGCGTGTTTAGCATTGAGAATACCTTTCTTTTTGTAGCTCTCCTTGTTTAAAACAAACAAAAGTAAATACACGCACGCCTACCTTTTTGAGCATTTTGGGGGTGTGGATGGCTTTGAGATTCTCCACCCGTGCACAGACAAACCTGCCCATGCACTTTCACACCCCAGCCGAGCTCCACCCAGGAAGGGAGCTGGCTGTGGGCCCAGAGACACGTGAAGCCCCATTCAGTCCGGGAGGGCTGCCCCCTGTGGTGCATGAGGACCTGGCATGGAATCTGGGAACCTGGGCCCAGGACACAGGCAGGACGGGCACGGGGCTGACTGGCTGTGAGCACGGGGCACGGGCAGGCGGCTGCTCTCACACAGGCAGCCCAAAGCTTCCAACTCACTCGCAAGCACACATACTCCCAGGGCGGATGCCCATCGCCCTCCCTCCTGTGGCTGAAGTCTCCCCTGAGGACGCTGCTGTGGTCAGGGAGTGTGAGTAGCTGTCACCTCCGTTGGCAGTTTCACCACTAAAAGACCACATTAACTCAAGCATTTCAGGGTGACCAAATAGAGGTATTAAAGTGGGGGATTTCCAGTCAGGTCTGCCTTAGACCATGACCAAAGAAAATCATGTCATCGACAGCTACACGCTTGAGTTGTCCCACTTCAGAAGTTACCTGTAGGCAGAAGTCATGATTCTCCTCCCACGGAACAGCTGTACTGTCCGAATGGCAGGAACCTCCCGATTGCACATTGGACGCGGTGGGTTGGGACGGCTCAGACAGAGAAACAAGACAATGTGCCATAAAAATAAAGCGTTGGCAGAGCCCGGAAAAAGTACCTGATTTTCCAACTGGAAGTAACCCAAAAGTACCATTTGGAATCTATATTGATTTTTTTAAGGTCTTTCCAGGAAAAGAAATTGAAAGTTCAGGTAAGCTCTTTTCAAAATGAGGCCTGTGACTCTTTTGTCTCAAAAAGAGATGTTGCTGTGGTCACTGCAGGTCCTTCCTGGTGGTTTGCAACACAGGCTGCCTGGCAGCTCTGGATGCTGAGCTAAAGGGCTCTGTGGGCAGGACCCACACACAGACTGCTGCTACCCTGCCCTGGTCACATGCAAGCACAGTGAGTCTGAGAAAACAGCCGGGAAAGAGAGGGACGTACTCTGGTCATGTGCTCCCTTGTCCTTGTCCTGGAGAGTGTGTGTGTGGGAGGGTGCGGGGGCCTCTGGTGAGGAGATGTCTACCTGCAAGGCCAGGATGAAAGACCCTGACTTTTAGTCATGGTGTTTGCTTTGTTTGTAGAAGCAAAATGATGGAAATAGTTTAACACCAGTCAGTGGGCTGGTTAAATAAAAGTGGGTACAACCATATAATAAAATATATGAAACCATTTCAAAGAACGAGGATACTCTATATATGTACTGAAATGAAACAATTGCCAATCCTAGATAATAAAAGGGTAATATGCAAATCAACTGAACGGTGGAACAACCAGTTGCTATGATGTGCACTGACCACCAGGGGGCAGACGCTCAACACAGGAGCTGCCTCTAGCCCACAGGCCCCAATCCAGTGGGGCCTGCCCGCCAACCTCTTGGTCCCTCCCCGCAGCCGGCAGGCTTTGATCGCCTGATGGTGGAGGGGGATCTGGGGGTGGGTGGTGGCAGGGGGGCGGGGCTGGCTGCTGGCAGGGGAAGATGGCCCTGATCACAGGCCAGGCCTAGTGACCGTGCCCGTGCACAAATTTCATCACTGGGCCTCTAGTATATAAATTAAAACAATAAAAACGACATGAGACCTAGCCGGCACAGCTCAGTGGTTGAGCTTTGACCTATGAATCAAGAAGTCTTGGTTTGATTCTCAGTCAGGGCACATGCCCAGGTTGCGGGCTCAATCCCCAGTGGGGAGCGTGCAGGAGGCAGTTGATCAATGCTTCTCTCTCATCATTGGTGTGTCTATCTCTCCCTCTCTCTTCCTCTCTGAAACCAATCAATCAATAAAAATAAATAAATAAAAACAACATGAGGAAATATGTGTAGTGAGCTCTCATTTATAGAAAATACATTGTACAGGTGTATGCATATTAGAGCTATCTACAACTACATTTTACATAGGTAAGGCATCACGCAGGCACTCGCATTGCCAAAAAGCCTGGTAACATAACAGTTCTTGTCTCTGGGAAGAAAAGGCAAGAGCCGGAGGAACAGAGGTGGTGCTGGTGCACATAGTACATGTTCAAAGACTTGCAACAACAAAGAGTAAAATAAAGTAATTTAAAATGTTTATTTATTCTTTCAACAATGTTTCCTAAGCATCCCTATTGCTTACCCTGTATTACGTGACAGGATAGACAGAGAGCAAGTCAGACCAGGTTTAAAACAAAAATACAACTAGAGAAGCAAAAATGGAGTCCTGGATGGAGACGTTTTACTGCGTGCCAAGCCTCACGCCCAATCCAGAGCACCATAGTTGGGGGGGGAGGGTGCAGGGGAGGGGAGGCCCGGCGGGCTCTGCTCCACGTTGGGAGGGAAGCTGTCTGACCTGCGCTCCCTGTTGGGGAGCACGGGGCGGGCTGGGGTCTCTGCAGCCCTGGGCGTCGCACCTGAATGTGTCGGGGTTGGCTGGCCTCGGTGTTGGTTTGACACACGCGGGTGGCTGGCGGAGTGTGTCATGAGCACGAATAGAATGTTTTAGTTAACAGACAGGCTTTCATTGCCTGCATCACCTGCCAATTTGCAAAGAGGGTAACAAAGCGCCTTCAGCACATAAAATTTCCTCTAGCTTTGATGATTCAGAAGACACCTCAGGGCCTCAGGGGCACCGTTAGAAATCAATGCTGGTTTTACGAGTCACCAAAAGCTTGGCTATTAAACTTTTGCCTGGAAATGGGGTGCCTGCCTCGGGGAGTGGCCCCGTGCCTGGGCCTCTCTCGGCTAACCAGAGCAAGGGCAGATTTCCTTGAATCAAAGTGGGAACACTGCCAAGTGACACACACCCCTCAGGGGAAGCCAGCAGCAGTTCATTCATTTTAAAAGCTTTGAATCTCCAATCCCCAAAGCGGACTCGTGTGGGTGGGTTGTGGTTTCCAAGCCCTGCTCTGAAGTGAAAGGAAGCGGGTCTCCATCCCGGCCCTGAGCTGCTGGTGGCTCTGAGACTCACGTGCGTAACTGAGACTCACGTGCGTAACTGGAGGGCAGCCACCTGGCAATGCCGCCTGGGTAACAGTCGGCTTCCCAAGGAGCTCGTAACTCCTTCGACTCTCTCTCTTGGAATCTACACTCTGGAACATTATTCATCACAGCTGCCTCACGGATATTAGTTAATTAAGTGCTTTAATTACCAAGTGCTCTGAGCACCGAGGGGAGGGTAACGCAAGTACTACTCCGCATCAGGCAGGCCTTCCTCTCTCCCTGGCCGGGTTGTGACTCACTTTAGGAATGTCAAGTGCATTTACCTGGTGTTTCGCAAATACTTGTAATCCCCACAACAATCCTTAGAAGTGGGTGTTATAATTTCCTTCCTGGTGCAGGTGCAAGAAATAACTCAGGAAGGAAGGGTGCACCTTGGTCTGAGGCCACACAGCTGAGAAGCCGCGGAGCTCATAGGCCACCAGGCCAGGGGTTCTCAACCTGTGGGTCGCGACCCCTTTGGCGACCCAATGACCCTTTCCCAAGGGTCACCTAAGACCATCCTGCATATCAGATATTTACATTACGGCTCATAACAGTAGCAACATTACAGTTATGAAGTAGCAACGAAAGTAATTTTATGGTTGGGTCACAACATGAGGAACTGTATTTAAAGGGCCAGAAGGTTGAGAACCACTGCACCAGGCCTTTGGAGGCCAGAGCCCTCGAGAGCTCCACTCCCGGCCCCCCTGAGCCGCTTCCAGGTAAACGGGGCCACGGCACACTAGAGGTGTTTAGGAAACGCACTTTCACACTTTTCATGGGACAGACTGTCACAAACTTTCCCCTCTGCAGCCCATGACATTGGTGTAAAAAGGGTGGGGCCTCCAGCAAAACACGGCAAAGCCCAGCTCTAGATCCCTGGTTCTTGGATAAATGTGAGGGTCTCCACTGAGCAGAGACCCCTGCATCCTGGGCCTCCTGTCAGGCAGGGGCTGCAGCGGTCATTGCTGCCTCAGCGAGAGCCAGCTCAGAGTGTCCTATGCCCCACCTGGGGACGAAGGTCAGCAGGCCACCAGCGCCTGGTTGGTATCCTTCGCGGAAGGGCCTGAGCAAGCAAATCTCGATGGACATAAAGAGAGAGATTAACAATAATACAGTAATACTAGAGGATTTTCACACCTCATTGATATCAATACATTTGCCAGACAGAAAATAAGCAAGGAAACAGCAGCCTTAAATAACACACTAGAGCAGCCGGGGGCAAACTATGGCCCGGGGGCTGGATCCAGCCCGTTTGTAATGAATAAAACTAAAAAAAAAAAAAAAAGACCGTACCCTTTTATGTAATGATGTTTACTTTGAATTTATATTAGTTCACACAAACACTCCATCCATGCTTTTGTTCCGGCCCTCCGGTCCAGTTTAAGAACCCATTGTGGCCCTCGAGTCAAAAAGTTTGCCCACCCCTGGTTTAAGCCCAGCTGGCTCGTTGAAATCTTCATTCTTAATTACCCAGAGGTCCCCCTCTGTGCTTACATCTGTCCACTTCTCCCCTATTCTGTCCCCACGCCTCCCAGCCCATGCCATTCCGCACCTGCTATTCTCGCTCTGTTTTGGTAAAGACCATTGGATGACCTGTCTCTGTGATTCTCTTCCTCTGCCTGGGAGGGAGCGCGCCCACGCTCACTGTGTGTTCTGTTCCCTCAGCTCCTCCCCCTGGAGTTTGCTGGGTCTTTAGCGGAGGCAGCTGGCTTCCTACAGACAGCTCCTCTCAGCAGCACGCTTGCTGCCCGTCCGTCCTGCAGGAGTGAAGGCAGTTTAAGGGCATTTACAAAGGGAGCGGATCACAGGGAACCTCCAGAATCAGAGGCAAAATAGGGCAGGGCAGAGGGGAGGACATGCAGACAGGTGGGGGCTGGAGGGGCAGTGAGGCACCAGCTCAGAGACAGGGGGCTGGGAAATAGGGAGTCCCAGAGAGAAAGAGGTGCTCACCGTACAAAGTGCCCCTCGGGGGCAGGCTAACCTTACAGTCTCTTCCTGACTATTGATTTCAAATGTTCTTACCTCTAGAATAAGATAGTCACAGAACCTAAAAGGACCTTAACGATCAACTGTCTTACAGATGAGGAAACTGAGGCTCAGAGACTTCAAGTGATTTACCCAAGGTCACCCAGCTTGGCAAATCAGCGGCTTGAAAGCGGGTCTCCCAGACCCTGAGACCCCGAGCTCCTTCGCAATGCCCTGTGGTCCTCCCACACAGAGCAAGGGAACTCTGGCTGGGAATTTTAACCAGGAGCTTCTTCAAACGAACCAATTAACTTTCCAAGATTTCCACCTGCTTCTGATGGGGTCCACCTCCTAGGCTAGACTGACAGGCAAGCACCTGCCCTGTGCCACCCCAACGTCTACTGTAGGCGTGTTCATTTCTCCCCTGTCCCCCAACAACCCAGTACCTGGTGGGGGAAGGGAGGGTGTTAATCCCCTTGGGGGAGCCATGCGTGTGGAGCTGTAGCTTCCTGGGTGACCATGCTTACCATGTCTGACTCCCCTCTGCTTTCTTTCCTTTATTCATGTTAACTAGCCAGTGACGACGATACACAACCTGGCTCTTCTTTCCGAGGGTGTCCGTTACATGTAGTCCTTCATCTGCTCCATGTAAGTTTGAGAATCAGCTTTTCAAGAAAACAAAACCTCACTGTGTTTTAAACGAAATTCTATTGAATTTACCAGTGTTTTTGTTGTTATTTCCTTAAAGTAACATTTTTATTCAAAAGCAAAATTCAAGCTTCATGTAGAAAACCGAGAAACAGCAAAACAGAGAGAAAAAAATCACTAAAACAACTCAAATTCCACCACCAGAGATAAGCACTGCTAATATTTTAATAAGCCATTTTATCATCTTTTTAAAAAATATGTTTTTAATGATTTCAGAGAGGAAGGGAGAGGAAGAGAGAGATAGAAACATCAATGATGAGAGGGAATCATTGATGGCTGCCTTCTGCATGCCCCCCCACTGGGGACCAAGCCCACAACCCAGGCATGTGCCCTTGACCTGAATCGAACCCGGGACCCTTGAGTCCACAGGCTGTCACTCTATACACTGAGCCAAACCAGCTAGGGCCATTTTATCATCTTTTTATATGCATTCTATTATATATAAAACTAGAGGCCCCATGCACAAAATTCGTGAGGGCGGGGGCGGGCGAGCGGGGAGTCCTTCAGCGGCCTGCACCGCTGGCTCTTAACCACTTGCCTGCCTGCCTGCCTCATCACCCCAAACTACTCTGCCTGCCTGCCTGATCACCCCTAACCACCTCTGCCTCGGCCCCTGCCACTGCAGCTTTGTCTGATGGTTGACCCAGAAGATGGCCAATCTAATTAGCTCCTTTATATGTGCTACATATCATATGGTATCAGTTCTAAGAGGTTCATTTTTTCATATTTTATGGTCTCTGAATTCAGGACACTTCATGTAGTCGCTCTGGACCAGGCAGAAGCCTTGACTCACTGCGTAGTCCTCTCATCTGTGTAGAACCTTGCAGGCCGAGCCTCTGTGGAGTGGGGAGAGGAGCACCTTCATCGCCTACACGCTCGGCAGTGCTGCTGGCACAGGTGTGGCGTGAGGAGCCTGACAGGCGTGTCCCTGGGTAGGATACGATTCAGAAACAGACTCTGAACCTGAGAAAGCACAAAGGAATTTTAACTAATTGTTTCTCCTTGTTTTCCTAGCTATATATCCAAAGAAACGATATTTGACACAAACCTATTTCTAAACAAAAGCCAAAAATAGCTCTTTTGACAAATATGAAAGAAAAATTCTCAATATTGAGAAAACAATATTGTTTTTTAGTTTATTTGTGAATAGTTTCTTTTCCTCAACTGGGTATAGAACAACAACAGTTCACACTGACTAACCCTGGGGCCAGCCCTTCCTGGGTGTGGGGTCTTGGGGGAGGGGAGGAGATGATACCTTCTGCTGAACTGCTCGGTTCACAGCAGGTAGAGGGCCTGGAACACCTGACTCTCCCCAAGGAGTTGAGAACTGACTGTGGTTTTGTTTTAGGGAATTATTAGTGACTTTCCCTAATAATCATGCCTGGGTTAATTGAGGTTTGAAATTGTGTCTTAAAGACCATATGTATTATTTTCTCAAACATATACCCTAAACTCACTTTGCCTCCAATGCCCTTTCTTTTGGTACGTGAATTCAGTGGGGGGTTAATAGATGGCCAGGAAGGTGATATGGGTGGTACTGCTGCCCCCTACTGGTGGAGGTAGTCATTGTAAAACATCCCAGCAAAGAATCTGTGGGTACCTCTCTCCCACGGGCCACAGAGCTAATCAGAAGCAGAATCTGGAAGTTTCCTACATCTAATATTTGAAGTGAATGTCTGGATACATGACTCCAACGCAGTGGTGGCATTGCTTCTAGGTTCAGGCTAGTTTTAAGCAGAATTCTCCCTTTTCCCTACTGTTCACCAGATATTGAATTTAGTGAAAATGTTGCTTTTCCTGGATACCTGACGGTGTAATGATTTCAAGTGATATTTTGTTCTATAGCATGTATGCACTTTTATTAGAGAATGTTCTTATTTACAGGTACTGTGGATACCTTTTCTAAGAATCATTCCAGCTTATTTTATTTTGCTTTGTATTTGGTACCAATTTTTGGTAATACATTTGCTTTGGCAAGTGACTTTTACATTAGATTATCTTATATTATGGCTTGCTTTTTATTTACTGATTAGTTCCTGAAATACAATTTCTGTATTGGCTCTTCTATGGTATGTGAAATATTTGTAAACTTACTAGTACATATGCTGTGTTTAGGTGTATTCTTTATAACAGTACTTACAAATACAATACATTTCTTTTTAGCTATGTGGCTTTCTATTTTCTTTTTCAGGGGTAGTAGAAAATTACCACACATCTAAAATGTTTCATCTCAATTGGATTCTAGTGTACAGTATAACTTTATTTATGTCTGTTTACAGCTATAATACCACTTGAAAACAGCGTTCAACACATAAATGATAAAAAATGCTTAACGTTGTATTTTTTAAAAAACATCCTTGTAGGTTTAGGAGCATGTCTGAAACGCCAAAAAACAAACAAACCAACAACAACAACAAAAACTTTAGATAATGGTAGGCTGGCCAGGAAGTCCTGCTGCAGCCCCCGCCTTAGTTATTATGGGGAGATGACTTCTGACTGAATGATGGGGTTGTAAATGGTGACACAGTGACTTTTAAGGACTGGCTCCCCTGTTAGCTCTGTATTTAAACGTTTACATGGAGTTGCCCCCACCTCTCCATCCCACATCCACCTAACAGATCTTTGGAAATAAGGGATTCCTGTTGCTGAGTGTTTACTGTTTAGGATGAGATAAATACAGACTGAACCAAGTGCACGGAGCTTTTCCAGGGGAAGGCTGCCTAGGAACGCAGGTCCCTTTTTTCTGTGGGGAACGGGCTCTCTGCTCAGAGTTTCCTTTGTTTCAGGAGTGCTCTGTCCCTGGCAGCCCTTGGTGCTCTGGAGGGCCCACTTCCCACACCTAGGGGACTGGACCCGTGCAGGCGCTGCTGGGAATTTGGAATAGGGCTTCACCTTTTGCCCGCTGATCTCTACATGTGGTTGGAACTGGTCCATGTAAATCAGAGATGAGTGCAAACCAATGGTGAGAGAGAGAGAGAGAGAGAGAGACTGAATCAAGCAATTGGACAGAGAAAGGCAGAGATGAACATAGAGAAACAGAACTCTGTGGTTTCTGCAGCTTCTGGTTTGAGGTGTTTCCTGAGGCTTTGGGGCCTTCCAGCTTTTGTGTTCATGAAACAGTCCTTGTACTAAATGTCTTTGTTTCCTTTTCTTGCCTCAGCCAGCCTGTGCTTGTCTGCATTTCTTACAACCCAAGATTATGAATGAATACAGTGGATAGTGCATATCTGTTTGCTGTTATAAGAAATGTGCCTTGTGCAGACGAATATCACATGATCTCACTTATATGTGGAACCTAATGAACAAAATAAACTGACGAACAAAATAGGTTCAGAGATATGGATACATGGATCAGAATAACAGATCGGGATGGGGGGGCAGAGAGGGGAGGAAGAGATTAACCAAAGAACATATATGCTTATATGCATAACCCACAGACAACTCATGAGGAAAGCCTGGGGTGGGGCAGTGGTTGGGTGGAGGGAGGCAAAAAAGGGAGAAAATGGGAGATATCTGTAATACTGTGAACAATTTTTTTAAAAAATGTGCCTTGTGTAAGGAATCAGCTAGTTTAAACCTTGTCTAGTCTCATTATTAGACTAGAGGCCCGGTGCACGAATTTGTGCAGGGTGCAGGGGTGGGGTACCTTGGCATAGCCTGAGGGGATTTGGCCCAAACCAGCAGTCCAATGCCACCTGCCACTCCCGCTCATCCCGGCCCTACTGTGCCTGCTGTGGGCTTGCCCTCAGTTAGTCCTGATCAGGAGAGGCTCGCGCCACAGTAGTGTGCTCCTCAGCCATGAGCCCTGTGTCTGGCGCCCCTCCCGAGGAGGGTGGGGGGAAGCTGGGACACCCTTGCTGGCCTGGGATGGGATCTGTCCTGTTGAAGTTTGCACCAGTTGTTGGGAGGCACCTGGTGACCACTTTTATATCTTTTCTTCCTTGTGAAGCTTCTAGGGAGGGAAAGTGGCCACAGTGCCCGGGGCCGACTTCCAGGAGGCTGGCTGTGCTGTCGGATCGTGCTGGTGGCGTCAGTCTGTCAGTGCGTGGCCTGTTCTCTGGAGGCTGGACCTGCAGGACTGCTGAGGGAAGGAGTGGCTGCTGCTGGGCTGGTGGACCACTAGGACAGGTCAGTCAGCTGAGTGGTGCTCCCGCTATGGGAGTGCACTGACCACCAAGGGGCAGCTCCTGTGTTGAGCATCTGCCCCTGGTGGTCAATATGTGTCATAGTAACCGGTCATTCAGTTGTTCAGTCGTTTG
>NW_006295821.1:1652224-1684856 GCF_000327345.1 Myotis davidii | reverse complement strand
TATATATATAGCAGCATCAGCCCAGATTTCCTCTGCATGGAACTTCTTCCTCTGGAAAATCTCCCCTGACAACCCCAAACCACTCACCCTAGGTGTTATCTCCTGTGTCACCCGTAGTCTGCCCTCGTAGCACCAAATTGTAACTCCCTGTTGAAAGGAATTCTAGGGACAAAATAGGCAGGTTTAGGGAGTCTTAGGAATAAAGAGGGTCCATGAGGGAGGAATGCATAGGTGAGGGCTTGGAGTCACCAAAGGCATACATTCACAGAGAAGAAAAAAAATGCCACAGGATAAGAATGCATGTATTCACAGAGGATCAAGAAAAGTCACAGAGTACCAGGAAGAAGGAAACATACTTTCACAGAGGATAGAGGAATGTTGCAAGATAAGGGGGAGAGGTAGTGGGGGTCACCACGTGGGCTTTGGCCTTTGAAACTGATATTATGTAACAAAATGACCAAGGAGGAAAGCATGGGGGTCCTAAATGAAAAAGGGTCCAATTAGAAAGGGTCAGGTTCAAACAAACGCCTAGAGCATATAAAAACTGGAGACAAAGGACACACGACATATTTTTTTAGATTATAGACTTTCAGATTTTTAGATTTTTGGATTTAGATTTTTTTCCATAGAGAGAGAGAGAGAGCGAGAGAACAGACTTTTTTCATTTGGGGGCCCCTTCCCAGGGGGTCCCCTTTGGTGATACCTTTGCCCAGATGGAGTTTGTATATCCTTCCAATAAACTTCTACATTGTTATTAAAGAAATCTATTAGTCCACAAATTTATTCTTCATCTTCGTCGGACAAGGACCCACGAGAAAAAGTCTGCACCCCCAGCCCCACGCTTCACTGTTAGCTACGTGTCCCAACAGAAAGGTAAGCTCCATGAGGTATGGGACAGGTCTGCATTATTTACCCATGTGCCTTATGTGCTGCACTACAAGGTGCTTAAAACAGAGCACATGACTGACTTTCCATGGTGCCCTCTGTTCTTGTCATCTTGGTTATCATAAGCCAGCATCCTCAATGCAACCTCTTTGGGTTCACTCACAGAAGGACTTGGCAGCCCTGCCGTGGACGGCTGTGGGCTCCACCCTGGAGCAGGCACCTTCACCCAGGCAGATACACCTCAGGAGGTCCTAGATGCCCAGTCCTCATGACACACTTTCATTCAAACCTCTACCGACTTATACAGGGTTTGCTTATGAGCAGGTTTCTGACAATGTTTATGGAAATCTGATGAATAATTGTCATGTTATTATACCATCTCCTGCATTCTGGTGCCCCCAGTACGTACTTGGGCGGTGGAGACGCAAGGTGCTGGATAAATATTTGAGAGGCCCAGTGCACAAAACTTGTGCACGGGGGGTGGGGTCCCTCCAGCCTGGCCTGCGGCCTCTCGTAATCCTTGTCGGGCCTAAACCGGCAGTCAGACATCCCTCTCGCAATCCGGGACGCTGCATGCACCAGTGACGAGACTTTTCATACAGGTGAAAGGCATCTTGCTGTTGTATGGGCAGCTACCTTTTTTTGCCCTGATTATAAGAAGTAATACATAACATGATCCTTCTGAGGCAGTAGTACCATTTTCCCCATCTTATGGGTGGAAAAACTGAAGCAGAGAGAAGCTAAGAAATTGGCTTTGTCACACAGTTGTAAGTGTCAGAATCAGGGCTGACCATAAAATGTGCAAGCCAGAGTCCATGCATGTCATCGCTGCATCATCCTGTTTTTTCAGTGTTAGAGTAGCCTTGCCAGGTTTTGGGGTTTTTTAAAATATATTTTACGGATTTTTTACAGAGAGGAAGGGAGAGGGATAGAGAGTTAGAAACATTGATGAAAGAGAAACATCGATCAGCTGCCTCCTGCACACCCTCCACTGGGGATGTGCCAGCAACCAAGGTACATGCCCTTGACCAGAATTGAACCTGGGACCCTTGAGTCCACAGGCCGACGCTCTATCCACTGAGCCAAACTGGTTAGGGCACCTTGCCAGGTTTTAATTTTTAAATCTAAGAGACTGTTCCCAATATATAGGGTAGTGTCCCTAGGCCTGGCTGGTGATCAGGGTCATTTGTGGGGCGACTAGCAGGCGAGGTGATCAGGGGGCCCCTGCTGGCACCCGCCTTGGCTGGTAGCCTGGTGCTGCCCACTGGCTGGCCCTGCCCCTAATCGCCCCCGGTGCTCAGTGTGTGTCATAGCAACCAGTTATTCTGCCATTTGGTCGATTTGCATATTAGGGTTTTATTGCTCAGAATTTTACTCCTAAAAAGAAAAAAGCTCAGAACCACCTGAATGGTTTATTCAAGGCCCCAGCTGGCTTCAGGCTGAGGTCAAGCCAGTTGACCAGGAGGCTGCTGCCTGGGGACTGTCTTAGGGTGGTCTAGGGAATACCAATAGGATATGTGCATAAAGAGGTTTATTATAAGGAATTGGAAAAGGAAATAGAGTGGTAATGCATCCTCCTTCTAAGCCCTCATTGTCACAACTACTGCGTCCGCCTGTATTCTGGGTGTTCAGTTTGGGGGTTCAGTTTGTTCATGGCAAGCGCCACAGTGTGGTGTCTACTGATGACTCCATTTAAAGGGGGATGCCCTGAGGCTCGTTTAGGACACCTCCCTACAGCAGGCTGATTATGATAGTGGGGTGGAGACTAGCGTTTGTGGAGCAATTTAATCCACGTTCAGTCGTGGTGGGTGGATATGATTTTCTCCATGTCAGGGCTAGGAAGCTGAGCCCTGATTCTGAGACACCAGCCCCAGTGGTGAGGGATGGAGTACAGACTGAATGCAGCCCCGCCCAGCGTGGGAGCACGCTCTTTAGGAGTAACATGTGAAGCGAAGGGACATTTGGGGTTTGGGGAGCTCCCAGTGTGCCAGGCTGATGTGAGTCCCACAGAAGGAGACCTGTTTTCCAAGCGGTCGGTTCTCCTACCCGTGGTCAGCAAACTGCGGCTCACGAGTCACATGCGGCTCTTTGGCCCCTTGACTGTGGCTCTTCCTAAGCCTTAGGAGTACCCTAATTAAGTTAATAACAATATACCTACCTATATAGTTTAAATTTAAAAAATTTGGTTCTCAAAAGAAATTTCAATCGTTGTACTGTTGATATTTGGCTCTGTTGACTAATGAGTTTGCCGACCACTGTCCTAAACGAATCTTTGTACCACCTGGGATTGCCTCCGGTAGCTCATCCCTATGACTGAGGCCCCAGCCAGTGGAGGTGAATTCAGTCTTTTGGGTCAGGCGCTGGCAGGCAGGCTTAACATACATCGCAGAACAATGGCTTTCAAAACTGGCTACTTGTAGGAGCAATCAGCTACCTACAAAAATGAACTGATAACCTCCTCATATTATGTCCCCCAGTAGAAAATAAGGGTTCAAATCGCTAATGTTGAATTTGATAATGTGGGGTTTACAGATGAATTCAAAGGAACATGACTGAAATCCTGAGGTTCATTGAGCACGTAGAGCAGTGGTTCTCAACCAGTGGGTCGCGACCTCTTTGGTGGTCGAACGACCCTTTCAGAGGGGTCACCTAAGACCATCCTGCATATCAGATATTTACATGACGATTCATAACAGTAGCAACATTACCGTTATGAAGTAGCAACGAAAATAATTGTATGGTTGGGTCACCACAACATGAGGAACATTTAAAGGGCCGGAAGGTTGAGAACCACTGCCTTAGAGGGTGCTTGCTCTCCGTCAGCCGCTGTTGAAGCACTTCACTCTTATTAACTCATTTAACCCATGCCACAATCCCATTATCCTAGTTGACGGGTAAGGAGACAAGGGACACAGAGAAGTCAAGTGACTTTCCCAAGGTCACACAGATGGCAAATGTCAGAATTATAATTTGAACCCAAATTGTCTGGCTCTAGGATCTTGACCATGGTTTGAGGCACCTACCAAATGCCCAAGGAAAGAAGCCACTGCTGAGAGGAAAAGAGGTGGAGAATTAGGGGGGCGTGGGTAAAAGCTTTGGGGTGCTGGTTAGAAGATACTCTCAAGCATGTCAAACTTGTGGCTGGTGGGCCACATGTCTCATTTCATGCAGCCCACCGGCAGTGAGTTTGACATGCTTAGCCTGGGGCACTTTGCAAGGTCCTCCTGGACTGTGGGCTCCATAGGGGCCTTCCATCTCCTGCATTCTGGTGCCCCCAGTACGTACTCGGGCGGTGGAGACGCAAGGTGCTAGATAAATATTTGAAGCTCCAGACCTAACTGGTTTGGCTCAGTGGATAGAGTATCAAACTGCGGACCAGAGGGTCCCAGGTTCAATTCAGGTCAAGGGCTCGTACCTAGGTTGCAGGCTCCTCCCCGGCCCGGGCCCTGGTCCGGGTGCAGGAGGCAATCTATTGATGTGACATCGGTATTTCTCTCTGTCTTTCCCTCTCCCACTCTCTCTAAAACTCAAGGGAAAAACAGCCTCAGGTGAGGAAAAAACATGTTTTTTGAAGATCCATGCCAAGTCTGGGGAAACATGGAGGTATGTGTACGCCCTGGGCTCCCTTCTCATCTGCCATAACCTTGAAGGTTCATGCCAAGCTCACCCTCCGGTCAGCATCACGAAGGCTCCATAGGAGGGTGCCCCAGAGAACGACAGAGTCGCCAAACCTTTGGGTTTTGTTTTCTGGTGGTTTCCTGACAGAAAATTTTCAGGTTGAGAGGGAGAAGGATCAGGTTTGATAGCTTCTGACTAATTGCATAAATATATTTACACTTCAAGCCCACTTACTGATCAAACATAAATCTCACTCAACACCTCATTACAACATGAAACTCGGTAGAAAATGCTCCGTCTGAGGATGAAAACTTCAGATGTGACAGCTCCTCACGGTGTCATTTCTTGTCGCTGTCATCACCCACAAAGCCATCGCTGTGGGGAGCGAGTTAGCCCAGCGAGGCGAGGCGCTGGCTCTTCCCCTGCCCTTTCCTCCCTTCGAGTCCCGCGGCCGGTCTGCTGCTTACATACAAAGGAACCTGTTCCCTGGGCACCTGAGAGGACGGGTGTTGTGTCCAGTGCCCAGTGAGGGTGGACGGGCACCGTGCCTACTGTGTGCGGGCATCATGTCCAGTGCCCAGTGTTCTGTGTGCAGCCCTCCTGATGGACAGGAGCTGTAGCGAGTGATGGTGGGCATCTGTCCGCGGGTCAGAGCTGCAGAACCCCCGCTGTGATGGAATGAGTTTCACGATCGTCCAATCCTCTCATTCTTCTTTCCACACTGCCCATCCTCCAAGCAGAGGGATTTCTTCCCACCATACTGCCCCCGTGCCAGGGGCGCCGCCTTTCGACATCCCTGAGAAAGCGTAGGCTCCTTAGGTGCTGGTCTCATTGAGCACTAGATCCCCAATCTCTGGGATTCCCGCCCTGTGCCTTACACAGGGCTGGTCCTCAGCAGCTTTAATGGTTGCATGGATGAATGAATGAATGAATGAATGAATGATGCAGCTTTTCTTATATTTATTACTAGAGGCCTGGTGCACGAAATTTGTGCACTTGAGGGGAGCTGTCCCTCAGCCCGGCCTGCATCCCCTCACAGTCCAGGAGCCCTCAGAGGAAGTCTGACTGACTGCTAAGCCAGTAGTCAGACATCCTTAGCGCTGCCATGTGCTTGCCAGCTGTGAGCCCAGCTTCTGCCTGAGTGGTGCTCCCCCTGTGGGAGTGCACTGGCCAACAGGGGGCAGCTTCTGCATTGAGCGTCTGCACCCTAGTGGTCAGTGCACATCATAGTCACCAGTCATTCTGTGGTTCAGTCAATTTGCATATTAGCCTTTTATTATATAGGATGGGTGAGAGGGAGAATTACCTTCCCCAAATCCAAATTTCTTACCACGTGGTCCTGAAAGTTATTATAAGAATCAAACACAACTGGCAAGAAAGACAGAGCTGAAAGAAAGGGAAGGGAATTGACACCCTCTTATCCTCCAGGCCCTGAGCTGGGACCTCCATCCATGTATCTTTTTTTTAAATAAAGTATTTTTAAAATTTTTATTGATTTCAGAGAGGAAGGGAGAGGGTAAGAGAGAGAGGAACATCAATGATGAGACAGAATCATTGATCAGCTGCCTCCTGCACACTCCCAACTGGGGATTGAACGCAACCCTGGCATGTGTCCTGACTGGGAATCGAACCGTGATCTCCTGGTTCATAGGTCGACGCTCAACCACTGAGCCACACCGGCCGGGCACGTCATCTTCTTTAAGTCTCACCACAAGCCTGGGACAGGCTCACCAGATGTTCAGTGTGCACACCAGCAGGGCCTTCTGGGGGTTGCCATCAGCAACACCCCTGGACCCTGAGCCCCCAGGACTTGCTGCGGGCTCTGCTGCCCAGATCCTCATCCTATTCCTGCCCTGTTCCTCGGGCTGTTGTGGGGCTGGGTTAGTGAGGATGGGGGCCCTTAGCTTACAAACGTCCCCTTTTCCGTGTGACCGCATAGCAGGCACTGCGGCAGCTCTGTCATTCATCAAACCCTGCAATGCCAGACAGTTTTATTTCTTTCAAAGAAAGGTTAAGCAAATCAGGTTTTCACGGCCCACAGCTGAACTACTGACAGGCACAAATTGCTTAAGGAGAATTCATCTCACTGCGGGTAAAATCAATCAGTCCGGGGTTAGTTCCTCAGCGTCTCCTGCCAGGAGCACGGACCGGCCGGGAGCAGAGAGGATGCAGCACGCTTAGAGCCCACCAGGTGCTCCACCCCCAGGGCCCAGGCCCTGCTGCAGGAACTTCTCCAGGAAAGAAGTGTTTCTTGTTGGTGTTGGGACCCCAGCCCCTCTCTCCATGCACCCAGCATGAGTCTCAAATGCAATAAAGCATCCAGTACTAGTAGCTATCTGCTGAGCTGGATTAAGGTTTAGGCAACTCCTGAACCATATATGGCACCCACATGGGACTACTGCCCCTGCTCTCCTCCCTTCTGGGGGCCCCTGCTGTGCTCCTCACCAGGCACCACCTCTGGTATAGCCCCTGGGTCCTCCTCACCCTACAGCCCAGCCCTGCACACATCCTGGCTTTGCCCACATCCCACACCCTGCTGTCCACTCCCAGCTCTGCTGGAGGCCACAACTCCTCCGCCTGGGTAGCAGGTGCTCCCTGGTGTCTCCCCTTCCCCAGGACCTCGTGTGCTACCAGCCCCTACGACAGTGATGGCGAACCTAAGACATGCGTGTCAGAGGTGACACGTGAACTCATTTTTTTGGTTGACTTTTCTTTGTTAAATGGCATTTAAATATATAAAATAAATATCAAAAATATAAGTCTTTGTGTACTATGGTTGCAAATATCAAAAAATTTCTATGTGTGACACAGAGCACCAGAGTTAAGTTAGGGTTTTTCAAAATGCTGACACGCCGAGCCCAAAAGTTCGCCATCACTGCCCTACGAGGTGCCTCCCTCGACTTGGTTCTCCTCCTCTGGTGACTGGACCTGAATCTGATCGCTCCCGAGCCATCTCCAGCTTCTCCCAGGGCTCACAGGATGCAGGGAAGAGCCTGGCGTCAGGGCCACGCTGGCCAGGAGGGGACCAGCTGGGCACTTTGAGCCCAGAAATAGGAAGCAGGAGGCGAGATGACAGAGCTGAGCCGTTCTTTGGACAGAGCAAGAGGCAGGGCGGCCATCCCACAGCTGAGGAGTGACGGATGTCGGCCTCCCCAGGGGGCAACCCTCATGGAGCATGTCTCCATTCTTTCCACTAAATAAACTGGAGTTGGGCTCTGTGGCTTGAGTGACAGGGATGAAAAAGAGTGCCCGAGTAGGCACAGCCCCCTGCTCCCCATGGTCCCCTGCCCATGCCCAGCAGGTGGATTCTCCTCTCCGCCACCTCAGGGCCAAGGGAGGGTGGGAGATCCAGGGCAAGGCCGGGCCTGGAGAGATGAAAGAGAAGCAGATTTGCATTAACACGGCAGGAGAGTGTCTGGGGCAAGACAAGGCGGTTCTGGAGGAGAAAAAATGAGGCAGACATGGCAAAGATGCTGGGTTTGGGGAAGAGAGAGGCTTTCTGTCCAAGGATGTGTCTGCATGCAGGGAAGGTTGGTTGTGATGAGAAACAACTCCCCTCTGTCATTCTCGGCAGAGACCCTCATGATGGCACCTGTCACTTTGGGGTGCTGGACTGTCGTTGCTAGGAGCACAACCCCATGTGGAACCGCAGCAGATGTCAGCAGGGTTTCATGTGTCTCACTCACAACCTGATTTGATTTACATATTAGCCTTTTATTATATAGGACTAGAGGCCCAGTGCATAAAATCTGTGCTTGGGGGTGCTGTCCCTCAGCCTGGCCTGCACCCTCTCCAATCCAGGACCCTTCGGGGGATGTCCGACTGACGGTGTCCTAGCAGTCAGACACCCCTCTCGCAATTCGGGACCACTGGCTTCTTTTTTTTTTTTTTTAATATATTTTATTGATTTTTTACAGAGAGGAAAGGAGAGAGGTAGAGAGTTAGAAACATCGATGAGAGAGAAACATCGACCAGCTGCCTCCTGCACACCTCCCACTGGGGATGTGCCCGTAACCAAGGCACATGCCCTTGACCGGAATCGAACCTGGGACCCTTCAGTCCGCAGGCCGACGCTCTATCCACTGAGCCAAACCGGTTTCGGCGTGGGACCACTGGCTTCTAACCGCCACACCCCTCTCGCAATTCGGGACCACTGGCTTCTAACCGCACACTTGCCTACCCACCTGATTGCCCCTAACCACTTGCCTGCCTGCCTGGTCACCCCAACTGATCTTCCCTGCTGGCCTGATCGCCTCTAACTGCCTCTGCCTTGGCCCCCGCCACTGTGGCTTTGTCTGGAAGGACGTTTGGAAGGACGTCTGGAAGACATTGGTCTAATTAGCATATTACCCTTTTATTAGTATAGATGACTAATGTCTTTATAGGGAGCGAAACATGCCCACATGAAGACAGAGACATGGAGAGAATGCCCGAGGATGATGGAGGAAGATATTGCAGTGATGCATCTACAAGCCAGGGAACCCTGAAGGTTGCCAGCCACCAGCAGAAGCTGGAAGGATTCTGCCCAAATTTGTGTGGAGGATCTCAAAAGTAAGTATCAATTGATGTAGCTCTCTCTCCCTGACTCTTTGCCTTTTCTCTCCACAATTAAACCACCATAAAAGAAACCTCCAGTGCCACCAGGCATTTTGTCATGCCTAAATCAGAGAGAAAAGTGTCAAAATCCTGGCTTTTGAGCTCCATTGGAAGAATCTAGAACTTCTTGCCTGGCCTCAGGCCTTACCCCAACCCACAACTAGGTTGTGGCCCAGCCCCACAGATCACACCAGAGGGCATTTGATTGGCACAGATCTCCAAATCGTTCAGTAATTTTCCACATGGTAATGTTACAGGCACACAAAATAATTTTACATGGTGTCTGGGGCGGCAGTCTAGCATGAAGTGGTTCATTTGGCTAAGATGAGATATAGTAGACACAAAGATACTGCTATTTATCAAACTACACTTTTGTCTGCTTTTAGGTAAGGTTCTTGAATTGTTTGATGAAGGATTCAAGAACTGAAATGATGGGGAAAGGAAGGAACATTTACTTAAAAACTAATTTTCATCTCAGGTCCAAGTGCAAAACTATAGCTCAGCGACATGTTTCTGGTCCAAGCAACACACAGTAAGTGAGCCTCAGATTGCTCTTCTATTTCATAGCGCGTTTGAAGCATTTTGCCAGAAACATCTATTACCTAAGTTGGAACGATGACAGCTCAATTATGTTGTTAGCCTCACAATGAAGAACGGAAATAATGGTTCGTAGAAAAAGACAGATAAATTTACTTGTTCCAAATTACAGATCCTCCACGGTGGATCAAGAGCTCATTAGGGCGTTTTCTTTGGAAGACAAGGTAATTCAAGAGAATGGTGGTGCCATTTCAACTAATCATTATCATGATTGTGTGCTCTCAGAAGCCTGCTGGCTCTCAGTAGCGCCAAACAGAAACAACTGTTTCTTTAGTGTGTGTGTCTTGTGTGTTGTGTGTCTGTTTGTGTCTCTGTGTGTTGTGTGAATATTTGTATGCTGCGTTTGCCTTATGTGTTGCATGGGTACTGTGTGTCTGTGAGTGTGGTGTGTCTTGTGCAGTGTATATCTGTGTTGTGTGTCTGTGTGTTGGGTGTGTGTAGTGTGTCAGAGTGTGTGCTGTGTGTTTTGTGTGTCTTGATAGCGCACTGTGTGTGTATATGTGTGCACGTGGTATCTTTCAGGTTGGTTACCCGGGCACAAAGGCCGCCTGGGTGGACGGTGCCTTTAGAGAGCTCCATCCAGAATCATTTCCACAACCATGTCAAGTGTCCATTGACCACCCACCCTTCTGCCTTATGGAGATGCTGTTTAATTTGTCGGTTGTTGGGCAAAAGGCAGAAACTTAAGACTTTTAATAATCATAAAAGCAGTGTTTGTTGTGGCAAATGAGGCAGTGACTGTATCCTCACAGAAGTGTGAATGGGAGCAGCCCTGTCAATAGGAGTGCACACTCGCTCCTTTGTTGGAGCTGCCTGTGGAGTTTAAGTGCTTGCTTATTTTTGGCAGAAGAAACAGGGGGTGAGAAAACCCCAAACTAATGAAATCATTTACATGTAGAGTTGGGCGAGAATGGGGTAAACAGGATAGGGGAATAGATCTTCTTATATAGTTTTACATTTTAGATTATGGTTATATATTTTGGATTGTGATTTATATGCTCAAGAAACTAAAATTAAATAATCAGGGGTGGGGTAAAACACTAGACTGAATAAAGCAGAAGCAGTAAGCCTTACTGTATTTCAAATGAATGCACAATGAAGAAAGAAATAGAGCCTACCGAAGTAACTTCAAAGTCTTAGTTTGAAGGGGGAACAAAAGGACCTGCAAGCAAACCTGGAAGTCTTCGAAGGTGTGTTTCTCATGGTACCATGGGTGCGGCAATTCCGAAACTGTTTGGGGTATGTCGTTGGATTGAACAAATGAGCAAACATGTTGATTTTATTAGAAGCCAGTGTTCTCAGTGTTAGAGAGGGAGATAAAATTTAGGGATGGGAGAAGGCAAGGCAGAACCCTGTACCATAGTTCATAGGAATCATTATGAATTTTTAGAATAAGAACCAGTAGTAGTGTTTTCTAAGGAAAGAACCTAGAAACAATGACAGCCCAGAAGCAACAAATATACTTTGTATGAAGATCTTGATTTCTAAATACTGTTCCATACTGAAAGGAACCGTGGCTTCTTGGAGAATTGGCAGATTCTAGGGAAGGGACAGGAAAAGTACAAGATAAGCCTGAAACATCTTGGGCCAGAGAGTAAAGAGAGTGCTCAAAAGAAAGGAAAGAGATAAGTCAAAAGCACATAAAAGTCAGCCTAAAGAGACTTTTTACTGGCAAAAGCTGGGAGAATTAACTACATAAAAATGAATAGTAACAGTAATGGATTATAACCGTTGGATAAATAAGAATCTGTGAGTCCACCTTAAAAAGAAAGAAAAGAGAGAGAGAGAGAGAGAAAGGTCAAGAAAGAGAAAGAAAAAAAGAAAGGAAATGTAAAAAGGAAAGAACGAAAATTACTTATAGTAAAATGCCAACTAATGAATTTAGAAGAACTGATGAAGTTAGAAAATCACTATTTTGCAAACAACATGTGGATATCTAACCCAGACAAGAATTGTCAATAGATGCGAAAACTATTCAGTGAAGTGTAATGATGAACAATATATTTACACTAGAGGCCCGGTGCATAAATTCATGCATGGGTGGAGTCTGGCTGGCCCACCCCGATCGGACCAGGCGGTCAGGGGGAGGGGCGTGGGTGGTTGGCCTGCCAGCCCTGCCTCCTGGTCGAATTCCTGGTTGAACTCCCAGTCGAAGGAATAATTTGCATATTAGCCTTTTATTATATAGGATGGTTTCAAAGTAATCCCTTTCACACACACAAATTGTTCACTAATCATAAAGGCAAAAACTCCACAGTGGAAATAATTGATAAACATCCTAACCAAGTGGTCAAAGTTAAGATTACCAGTAATGAGCAAATCAACATCACTGATGTTTTTTGATAACAATGTACTGAGAAGAACACAACATCATTTCTGGGATATTTCAGCCCAAAATATATAACCTGAATCTAATCATGAGGAAACAGACAAACCCAAATTGAGGAACATTCTACAAAATAACTTGTCTGTATGCATAAAAAATACCATTGTCTTAGGGTCAAAGAAAGGCTGAAGGACATAACAGATGAACAGTGATGAAAACAAACAAACAGCAAAACAACAACAAAACCAAACCCAACAATTAACAATGTTTAATCCTGGATTAGGCCCTTTTCAAAATTGCTGTATCCCTTTCATTTTTTTTTAGCCCAATTGTCCCCATAATGTTCTTTTGATTTGATTTGATTTTTATTGATTTTCAGATAGGAAGGGAGAGAGAGAGAAATCAATAATGAGAATCTTTGATTGGCTGCCTCCTGTACACCCCCTACTGGAGATCGAACCCACAACCAGGGCATATGCCCTTGACCAGAATTGAACCTGGGACCCTTCAGTCCACAGGCCGACACTCTACCCATTGAGCCAAACAAGCTAAAGCCCGATAATATTCTTTATAGCAATATGGACTACATATTAGGTAATAGTTTTATGTTAATGTTAAACTTCCTGACTTTGATAATTATGCTGGGGTTACATAAAAGGAAGTCTGAATCCAGGGATAAGTTATGTCTGCAACTCACTCTCAAGTGGCTCAAAAGAAAGACAGATACGTAGATAGACAGACAGACAGAATAAAATCTATATATATAAAAACCTACTATACAACGTGTTCCCTTGAGAGTTCTACCTGGAGACCGGGAGTTCGATTGCTCACTATGATGTGTGCTGACCACTAGGGGGCAGCATAGAACAAAGGGAGGCCCCAGCTGGCAGCCGGCAGCTGCTAGGGACCCTACCTGTGCTTGACTTTCATGCACTGGGCCTCTAATATAAAATAAAAAGCTCTGGGACACCTATCCCAGAGACAACTAAAGAGTCCATCACTCTTGTAAGAGAGCACTTTGAACTTCAATAAGAAAAATTGAACTTGCAGGCCATATTTCATTCAATCCACAAACTATAACAGGCACTATGTTAAATCTATCTAACTCTATGTATTTCTATATACCTAATTCTTTATATCTATCTATCTATCTATCTATCTATCTATCTATCTATCTATCTATCTAACCTTCTATCTCTCTATCCATCCATTTATCAGTCCATTTATCTTTCTGCTTCATTGCAGAATGGGACCACTAGAGCAAGATGGGATGTTGGTTATAAAACACACAGGAAGTTATATTTTAGGGTCACATCCACACATTTGGCCCTGCTTTATACCAAATAGAAGCAAGCTTTTTAAAAGGACCAGCCAGGAGCCAGTATTTATCATATGACCACTGGGCAGCAGGCACTGAGATTCTCGTTCTCCATCTGCAGCACAATACCTTTGGCTAATCTAGTGACCTGCTTTGAACTGACTATGAACCAATGTATAATTTCCCACAATTTAAATAATAGCTAAGTTGGGCTTTAGTCTGACCATGAAATAATTTGAGAGTGCCTCTGGCCAAAAGTACCTTCATAACTTCATGGAGCCTAAATTTCTATTAGCTCTATTTCTCTTAGTTCTGTTTCTCTACGTCAAAACATTGGGTACCTCATTAAAAACAGTGATTACTTGATTTAGATTTATGTTTGTTTTTCTAACTTTTAAGGACTGCAATCTGCCCATTTTTGTCTCCTGTGGCTTAGAGTCCTTCCTCCCTCCTACCTCTTTCCTCTCCAGATATAAGCATGCCCAGGTCCCTCCCACCGTCCCTCCCACCCTGAAACACCGGCTCCCTCAACCCCCTCACCCTGTGTGAGTCCACCTCCCTCCCTTTACATCTAATATAAATGAGAGCTGCCTAAACTCATAGCCTCTGTTTATCTTCCATTTACTCACCAACCTTGCTATCTGGCCATGGTCCCCATCATTCTGCAATCCCACTCCTGCTCTCTTTGTTTGGATACTTTTGCAGTTCTTATCTCACTTGATCTTTCAGAAGCTTTGGGCATTGTTGAGCACCCCACCTTTCTTGAAATCTCCCTTCCACAGTTTCTAATCTGCTTTGCTCTCGGTCTGCATCCAACAGGTCTATGCACACAGCTTGTCAGTCTTATCAGGCTCCTCTTTCTCTGGCCAGCCTTTAAATGACAACGTTTTCTATTTTTTTATACACATCCTCCCTGGGTAAAAATCATCCATTTCCATTATCACCTAGAATCTGAGTGGCCCCAACTCTATCTTTTTACATATTCTTGAGTCCCAGACTAAAATACTCGTTTATTCACTACCAACCAGATATTTTCATGTGTATTTATTACGGGTTGAATTGCGTCCCCGCCTCCCCCCCCACACACACACACAAAAGAGGTTGAAGTCCTAACCCCACTGGTACGTGTGAATGTGACTTTATTTGGCAATAGTCTTTGAAGATGACCAAGTTAAGATGAGGTAATTGGGGTGAGCCATAATCCAATATGACTGTGTCCTTATAAAAAGGGGAAATTGGACACATAGTCGGGTACACACACGTATAGGGAGAACACCATGATCAAGGCAGAGATTTACAAGCCCAGGAGCGAGGCCTGGAACAAATCCTTCCCTCACAGTCCTCACAAGGCGCAAACCCTGCCGACATCTTTGTCACAGACTTCTGGTCTCCAGAACTGAGACAATATTTCTTCCTTTCTTTCTTTCTTTCTTCCATTCTTTCTTTTTTCTGTTTCTTTTTAAATCTATTTTTATTGATTTCAGAGGGGAAGGGAGAGGGACAGAGAGATGGAAACATCAATGATGAGAGAGAATCATTGATCTGCTGCTTCCTTCATGCCCCCCCACTGGGGATCGAGCTTGCAACCTGGGCATGTGCCTGATCGGAGATTGAGCCATGACCTCCTGGTTCATAAGTTGACACTCAACCATTGAGCCACTGCGGCTGGGCAAGACAATCAGTTTCTGTTTTTTTTTTTTTTTAAATATATTTTATTGATTTTTTACAGAGAGGAAAGGAGAGAGATAGAGAGTTAGAAACATCGATGAGAGAGAAACATCGATCAGCTGCCTCCTCCACATCCCCTACTGGGGATGTGCCCGCAACCCAGGTACATGCCCTTGACCGGAATCGAACCTGGGACCTTTCAGTCTGCAAGCCGACGCTCTATCCACTGAGCCAAACCGGTTTCGGCCAGTTTCTGTTTTTTAAGCTCCCAGTTTGCAGTATTTCTTTTCTTCTTCTTTTTTTCTAAATATATTTTATTGATTTTTTACAGAGAGGAAGGGGGAGGGAGAGGGATACATAGAAATATCGATGAGAGAGAAACATTGATTCAGCTGCCTCCTGCACACCCCCTACTGCGGATGTGCAGGCCCTTCAGTCCGCAGGCCGATGTTCTATCTGCTGAGCCAAACCGGTCAAGACTGCAGTATTTCTTATGGTGACCCCCGAAAACAGACAAAGGTGGTAATAACTAATTCCCATGTAGTGCTTTCCATGGGCTAAGAAACTTTTTTAAAAAAAAATATATCTTATTGATTTTTTACAGAGAGGAAGGGAGAGGGATAGAGAGCCTGAAACATTGATGAGAGAGAAACATCGATCAGCTACCTCCTGCACACCTCCCACTGGGGATGTGCCTGCAACCAAGGTACATGCCCTTGACCAGAATGGAACCCAGGACCCCTCATTCTGCAGGCAGACGCTCTATCCACTGAGCCAAACCGGTCAGGGCTAAGAAACTTTTAATGATGTTCTATGCATTGACTAATTTAATTCTTACTCTAATCTGAAGCAGATACTGTTTCCCCATTTCACAGCTGGGGCGATTGAGGCGTGAGTGCAGGCAATATGGCTACCAGAGCCTGAGCCATAGCCTTGTTGCTGTCCCTTTTCTCACCAGATCAACCTGCCTAGGCAGCTCCGAGCAAAGCGGAGGTGAATCAGGACAAGGCATCCCCTCAGGGTTCACAGTAAGGGGATCTGGACTCAGGTCCCATTAAAATGTCTTAATCTGCTACTATTACAGCCCGATTTGTGTTTTAGAAAGAACTCCACCGATGATACGGAAGTGAGATAGCAGTATTCAAAGAAAACAGAGAGTTCCGGTCCAAGAAGAGGAAATAAAGGCAGCATTAGTGGGGATGGACGGGAGGACAGATTCCAGACACACTCCAGGCTGACAATCACTGTGCTCTGGCGCGTGGCTCCTGGAGATGAGGAAGAGGGAGGAGTGAAGGACCAGGCACCTGCTCCAGCTCTGGGCGGTGCGTGGCTGGGTCCCACCAGCCAGGATAGGTTTTGAGGGTTAATATTCGGACCTAAAGCTCAGGAAAGGGTTTGGGGCTGGTGAACAGAATTCAGAATCCTAACAGAGAACCGCTGTTCACATGGGATAAAGGGGATCCTGGAAAGATTTCCCGGGGGTTTGTTACCCCTTCTCTCACCTCTTCCCTCCCAGCTTCCGGAGGAGTTACCTTAGAGAGAGAAAAGGCTGCCCTACTGCCCAGCATCTGAGGCTTCCGCTTTGGGGGCATCTGGGGGTGCTCCTGATACATGGTGACTTAGGTGCCCCACTTTTTCCCACGAGAGAAGAGAAGGGGGCTTATGGGCCCATCAGGGTGAAGGGGGACTCCTCTGGTGAACTCTGCTGATTCCCAGATGCTTAAGAAGAAAGACTATTTCTCCTCTGCGTAAGGGCGGGAGATCCACCTCAAGATATGGAACCAGGGATGCTCCCTCCGTACCACGCTGGCTCCCCTGCCTTGGGGTTCATACCCAGGCCCCACATGAAAGCCTCTCAGGCCAGCAGCTCCGTTCCTCCCTCCAGGGACCTGCACAGAGGGCACTGCCACCTTGCTCAGACCTTCCCCATGTCGTGCCATTCCAAGGAGCCCTCAGGCTTCCATCGGACGGACCCTGATGCTCAGGTCTGACTTGTGTTGACTGGACCTTGATGTCCAGCGAGGTTTCCATGTCTGCACCTTGATACTCAGCTCAGGCTTCCATTGCACCTGGATGCTCTGTTCGTCCAAGCACAGCGGGCAGGGAGGAGGCTGGGCCCGGTCTGATGAACAAGGAGAAGATGGGTTCTCCAGTTTTACTTCTGTCTTCACTCCAGCTAAGTCGGAGGGCCTGCTGGCTCCTCCACTAAGGGACTAAGTCACTGCATTTCACAAACACTGTTTGTACCTTTATGGAAGAAAGACTATTTCTTCTATGAGCAGCATTCTTTCCTCACACCGAGGAAACAAGGGGGCCCTATTATCACACCAAGAAGGACTGAGCCTTTTTGCTGCTCTGTCTGGGGACCTGCACCAGCTTTGCTCTGTTTTACATTTCATTGAGCTGTAACCCATATACAGGAGAGTGCTTGGTGCACTCTTAGGCAGCTTGACGAACAATCGCAAAGTGAACATACTTGTGAAACCATCATCCTGCTTGAGAAGTTGAACATGACCCCTGTGCTCCCTCCCAATCGCTCAGATTAGATTTTAAAAATGAAACTGAATTATCCTATTTTTTTATGAGCCAGCCCCTAAAAATTTAAAAGACATAACAAAAAGAACAGGCAAATGCAAAGTAATAGAAAAGCAGCCACAGCGAAATTGAAGGCCCAAAGAAGACAGCAGGAAATAGATGCCACCTTTGGATAGCTGGAGGCGGGCTTGGGAAGAAGGCTGTTCCCAGAGGTGAGGCGGTGTCTTGAGCACCCACAGTAGCATGCGGTGGCTGGCAACTGCAGGACTGTCCTTAAAGTTTCAAAAGGGTGGGGAAGGGAGCATTACCAGGCTCCAGGGGGAGAGAGTCAGTGGAAAAGGTCATCATGAGCAGAGCCAACCTGAGGCAAAGCCAGAGGAAAGGAGCTGTGAATAAAGGTGGGGCCTCCTCCCTCCAATCTGCTAGGCCCTCCACTCTCTGAGGCAGTCCCCAAGCCAGGGTTCATGGGCCTGAGGAGGCCATCCATGGTGAGTCAGCCTTCCAGGCCTGTGAGCAGGGGACAGGGGTCTGGAGGGACCCATGTCCATCTGGGCATCAGCGGGGCAAAGGGATGTGTTGCAGTGTTAAAAGGAATAGTCCCCTTAAAAAGGCGGACAGTCACCGTGGCTGGTGTGACTCGGTTGGGTGTCGAAAAGTTGTTGGTTCCATTCTAAGTTAGGGCATATGCCCAGGTTTTCGGTGCATACAGAAGGCAACCAATAGATGTTTACCTCCCACATCAGTGCTTCTCTCTCTCTAAAAAATATCAATATAAAAATATTTTTTTAAAAAATATGAACAGTGTACCAAACCACATGTATAAAGCAAAAACTAAAACAAAACAAATACAAGGAAAATCTGTTAAAATCCCAGTCCCAGAGAAAAGCTGTAAAACCCATCTCTCAGAAACTGACCAGTTAAGAAGGAAAGTAATAAGCAGACATTCAGGACTCAAATAATAATTAACATGTGTGCGTGTACATGTGTGTGCGTGTGTTATATGATTTTTCCTTATGACAATAAAAATTTCCCCGAATTTCATCATGTCCTTGATACTAAATAAGCTTTTCATAAATTGCAAAAAACAGAGTTCTTAGAGAACATGCTAATCTGGAAATTGATAATAATATCTACTTGGAAATTTGAAAAATGCTTTTAAAAATGATTCCCAGATCAAATGGCAAATAACTAATAGGTAACTAGTTACATAGAAATTAATAAAATGAGTATATTTTATCTTAAAGCCTTTATAGTGAAGTTAAAGACATAATTAGAAAAAATGTTATAGCTTTACCTGTAACTACTTTCATGATTGAGCAAAAAAATCTGAAATAAGTTAAACGTTCAATATAAGAAACCATAAAAAGAACAAGCAAAAGAGAATGATAGAGAGTGGGCTAGAATTGGCGCCTTACTTGATTGCTGGTGCGTGCGTTGGCCCCTGGCGGGGAGCTGGGGCAGGAGCAGCTTCCACGCAAGCTGCAAGCTGCGGGCAGAGCTTGAGGTGGCGTTGGAGAAGCACCAGGGTGGTGACCTCCCAGTGGCCCCGCAGGCCTGGCTTCCTCCCGCCCGATCTGGGATCTGCACCAATACCCGCGAGAAAGGGATGCCACACTGTACCTTCATGAGCTCCTAGAAGGCAGTGAAATCTACCTCCCAGAGGTGGGGAGCCCTCCTAGGAACCCAGAGCTCGCTGCCCGCCTGGAGAAAATGAAGATACAGCTGGCCAATGACGAACATAAGCGGATCACCGCAATGTCACCTGTCAGGACTCAAGGCATGGTGGGATTCTGAGTGACCTGGGCAAGGTGGTGAGGTCAGTGAAGGCCCTGGTCATCACCATCTTCTACTTCATTGGCACGGTGGCAGCTGCCTTTGTCTGCACTTACCTGGGAAGCCAGTCTATCTTCACAGAAATGGCCTCGCGGAAACTGGCCTCGGTGATGGTCACCTCTGTGGTGGGTCTGGCTGAGCCGGATGTCATGGTGCGGGTGATAGAAGGCGAGTTGGGAGAGATACAACTGGTGCTTCATCATCAAAGTCTGGAGACGGTTTGGAGGGTCTCCAGGCTCCCAGCTGCTGATCACTGACTCGCAGTCAATCCATCAGATTCTTTGCGCTGAGGTCTGGTGAGTCAGGGCCACGCCAAGGCTACCTGCTCTTCCTGTGGGCAGCCTCATCCTCTGTCAGTTGCCAGAAGGGACAGTAGAGGAGACTCCGACAACTGAGCAGAACCGGTCTGCGGGTACCTTCTCCTGGTCCTGATGCCTGTCTGCCTTCTCCAGTCCAGTCCAGGCACTGCTGGGGCTGCGGTTTTCCATGGGGAGTGAATAGAATCCAGGCCCAAGGGTACACATCCGTCGTCATCCTTGTTGCACACATCCTGGATGCTGGCCTGTAACTTCATGCTGAAGCCTCCACAAAAGCAGAAAGGATTCCCTTTCTCCAGGTGACGGGGGAAGAGCTGATCGGAGGACATAAAACAAGAAGCAGAGGAAGGTGGGTCTGTACAGAATGGCAGAGCTGGAAGGTAGGCCGCTATCGTTCTGGAATCTTAGTTTCTATCTTCATTTTCTTCCTTCTGCCTTTTTTAGGTTTTCTTTGTGCTTCTACCTGTCTCTACCACCCACCAGTCCTTCTGAAACTTCCCATCTTCTCATCACCTTTTGCTCTGTCTCCAAAGATGAAAACAATTCAGGTCGCAAAACTGTGTTTCTGCTTTTAATTGCAAAATCCCTTGTACATGTTTGTGTGTGGGTGGAGAGTATGCCTACTGTGAGATGGCCTCAACTAGTAAAGGGAGGGACAGGGACGATTTTCAGATTTAACTACGTATATGAATATGAATAAACAGACACATGAATATGTATACATAATAGATACATTATGAATATATGTGAGCCTAATATTGCATGCTTTCTGTGGGGTTCTTAAACACGTTTGGGTGAGTGTGAAAAATAGTGTGTAAATGCTCACGGTTGACTAAGTGTTTTACAATAGTTGCTTTTGGTCTTTACAACAGTCCTGGAGGTTGGAGAAGGAAATGGTCTTAGGCCCTTTTCCAGACAACAAAACTGAGGCCAAGAGAGATCCAATGATCTCTTCCTCTGGTAAATGGAGCCAAAGACTCCTAGATGGTTCTGAAGTCTCTGTGTAATGTTAAACTTCCAGAACTTAGATTAGTGGTGTGATGATAGCATCTGTATAAAGCACAATAAATATTTGTTGTATTCAGTGTACTTTTATTTCAAATCTGTGAAAACACAAAAGCCAGGGGGGAAGGGGGGAGCGGGGAGGGCATGTACCGAGGGATAGGGGAGTCAACGGGGAGGTCAATGGGGGAAAAAGGAGACATATGTACTACTATTTGTAATACTTTAAACAATAAAAAATATATATTTTAAAAAATTAATAAATAAATACATACAAAGAGAATGATAAAATTAAAAGTGATATGATTAATAAACTTGAACTAATAAACAATATCAAAAGCTGGTTATTTTAAAGATAAATTTAGGAAAAACAAGCTACTGGCAAGCCTGACTTTAGGAGAAGTGATGGGGAATACAGACAATCAAATTTTGGAATGAGTAAGGAGATGCAATGACAAAGATGGAGATGAAAAGAATTGTAAGAACTATCTACACAACATCTATATATATATGCAAATAGACCGAACGGAAGGACAATCGAACAACCAGTCACTATGATGAGTGCTGACCACCAGGGGACGCATGCAGAACATGGTGGGCGTTAGCAGCAGGTGGCAGAGCGCAGAACATGGCAGGCATCGGCCGCGGCGGGATGGTGGAGCAGGTGAGTGGGCACCAGACCAAGGCGAGGCGCCGGTCACTGTCATCGGGGTGAGCCTCTGGTGATTACTGAAAATTCTTTGCTCCCGCGCGCTGTGGTCCCACCAGGTGCTCGCACCTGTTGCCAGTGCCAGCCCCGCTCTCACCTGCTGCCAGCACCAGAGCCACTGCTCACACCCACTGCCAGCACCCAGCACTGGCCCTGATCACTTGGTGCCATCCGCGGGTACGAGTAGCGGCTGCCAGCCCCGATCACCCCTCAGGGCTTCTCCACCTCCTGAGGGGTGATTGGGGCAGCAGCCGCTGCTTGCACCTGCTGCTGGCGCCACCCCCAATCACTCCATGCTGTCAGCAGGTCCAAGCAGGGCTGGTGCTATCAGCACATGGGAGTGGCGGTAACGGGGGGAGCGGGGCTGCTGGCAGACAGGGGACTGAGGGCCGGCAGGAGGGGCTGGGCGTGTGGAGGATGGGCCAACACCCGCCCCTGTGCCCACCTCAGCCTCACAGCCCACAAATCGACTGAACAGCAGAACAACCTGATGCTATGACATGCACTGACCACCAGGGGGCAGATGCTCAACACAGGAGCTGTCCCCTGGTGGTCAGTGCGCTCCCACAGCGGGAGCGCCACTCAGCCAGAAGCCAGGCTCCGTGGCAGCGCTAAGCCGTCAGTTGGACATCCCCTGAGAGCTCTTGGGCTGCAAGAGGGGGCAGGACAGGCTGAGGGATCCACCCCCCCAATTCACGAGTTTCATGCACCAGGCCTCTAGTTTTGTTAATAAATTAGAAAAAAATAAATGAAATTAATGACTTTGTAGGTAAATTCACCCACAAACTGAGGGTAAGTCTGAATAGATCCATAACCACAGAATCCTGTGAATTACAGACTTACCACTAAAAAAAAGTAAAAAGCTGCCAAAGCCAGATGATTTTTCAAGTGATTTTACCAAATACCCAGGGAACACATAAATCCCATTTATACAGACTGTCCTACAGAACAGAAAGAAATATAAACAATCCATCATTTCATAAAACCATCATAGAAAACCTAATAAAGATACCCCTCCCCACGTGCACACAGTTACAGACATTCTTTTCTTATGAGTACAGACACAATCATGCCAAGTAAAATATTAGCACACTGTACCCAGCTATATATTAAAAACATACACTGTGGTGAAGTAGGTTTATTCTAAGAACATGGGGAGGCTTACTCGTTAAGAGATCCATCAACCCAGCTCATTCCACCCAACACACCAAAGAGGAAAAGCCACGTGACTGTATCACTATAGGACCAAAATGCACCCGATAAAGGTCAACAGATTTCCTAATCACAACTTGATGTAAATAGAGCATATAGAATAGAATGAAAAGCATTTTCCAGGAGCCAACAACAAATATGATCCTAAATGATGACATACTGAAGGCATTTAAGGCAGGAATCATTTAGAAATGCCCCATATGTTACATTGCTGAGACACGGCAGAGCAATTAAGTAAAAGAATGGTGTATATAAATATTGCCAAAGAAAAGCCAAATGAGCATTAGTTTTTTGGGGGTTTTTTTGAATGGCTAAAATTTAACTTTATTTTTTATAGCTTTATTGAAGTTTTTTTTTTGCTTTTATTAGCTATCTTGAGGTATAATTGGTATAGAAAAACTTAATGTATAAAGGCATAATTAATGTATACAATTTGGTGCATTTGGACATGTATATATATATACTTGTGTTACCATGACCGCAATCAAGGGAATAAACATATCTGTCATCTCGAAAAGTTTCCTTGTTGTTGTTTTTTGTGCTAATAACTTTTTAAGAATATATTTTTATTGATTTCAGAGAGTAAGGGAGAGGGAGAGATAGAAACATCAATGGTGAGAGAGAATCATTGATCGGCTGCCTCCTGCACGCCCCTTACTGGCATGTGCCCTAGACCGGAATGGAACCCAGGAACCTTCAGTCTACTGGCCAATGCTCTATCCACTGAGCCAAACCTGCCAGGGCTGTGGTAATAACTCTTAACATGAGAGCTACTTTCTCAACACATTTTAAGTGCACAATACCTTATTGTTAACTGTAGGCACTATGTTGTGAAGCAGGTCTCTGTGAATTGCTTCTCTTGTGTAACTGTAACTGTATACCCATTGAACAACCACTCCCTATGATCCTGCTCCTCCATCCCCTGGAAATCCTATTGTCTGTTTCCATATGTTTGACTCTTAGATGCCTCATAGAGAAACAACATGCAGTATTTATCCGTCTGTGACTGGCTTATTTCACTTAGCATAACCTCCTTCGGGTCCATCTTTATTGTCGCAACGGTAGGATTGCCTCCTTTTGTAAGGCTGAGTAATATTTCTTTGTATCTATCTAGCACATTTTTTATCCATTCATTTGTGGGGTTTTCTTTGTTTTGTTTTTTTAAAATATATTTTTATTGATTTCACAGAGGAAGGGATAGAGAGAGAGAGAGAGAGAATCATAAATGATGAGAGAGAATCATCGATGGGCTGCTTCCTGCACGCCCCCTACTGGGGAATGTGCCTGCAACCCAGGCATGTGCCCTTGACCAAAATCAAACCCGTGACCCTTCACTCCACAGGCCGATACTCTATCCACTGAGCCAAACCAGCTAGGGCTATCCATTCACTTGTTGATGAACATTTGGCTTTTGTGAGTAATGCTGACATGAATATGGAGTGCAGATATCTTTTTGAAATCAATTTCATTTTCTTTGAATAATGCAGAAGTAGAATTGCTGAATCATAGGTAGTTTTAGTTTTAATTTTTTTGTAGGACCTCCATACTGTTTTTTATAGAGCTTGCATCAATTTATATTCCTATCAACAGTGTACAGGGATCCAATTTATCCACATTCTTGCCAATACTTACCCTTTTTTAAAAAAAATTACAGTCATTCTAATGGTGGGAAGTGATATCTCTTTGGAGTTTTGATTTACATTTCCCTGATGATTAGTGAAAAAAGTTGAGTATCTTTTCATGTACCTGTTGTCCATTTGTATGCCTTCTTTGGAGAAATGTCTACTCAGGTCATTTGCCCGTTAAAAAATTTTTTTCTATTGAGTTGTAGGAATTCCTTCCATATTTTGAAAATTAACCCCTTATCAGATACATGGTTTGAAAATATTTTCTTGCATTTTGTAGATTGCCTTTCACATACCCGATCCCACATTATCTGGTCTTTTCATTTTGATAAAATCTAGCAGCACTAGTGAGAGTTCTTGCTTTTGAAAAATTTTGTGTGTCTTTATTCATTATGCAGACTGATCAATTGAGTTGTCTTACCGCTTTAAGGATGCACTCCTGAATTTGGCAGAAACACATTCTGTCACAGTCCATAAACAATACAAGTTTCAGAGAAAAATTTTCCATTCTTTACAAGGTACAGAAATAAAAACCAGGGTATGAGGCCCGGCCACTGTGGCTCAGTGGTTGAACATTGACCTATGAACCAGGGAGTCACGGTTGGATTCCTGGTCAGGGTGCACGCCCCAGTTGCAGGCTGAGTTCCCAATGGGGGACATGCAGGAGACAGATGCTCAATGATTCTCTCTCATCATTGATGTTTCTATTTCTCTCTCCCTCTCCCTTCCCCTTCCTGTCTGAAATAAACAAAAATATTTAAGAAAATAAGTAAAAGAAAAGCAGGGGTAGGAAGAACAGAGCTGATGACTTCCTATATGACAATATATGTAACATCAACAAATCCGATGGTTCAATTTTAATTGCATTTTAAATTCTCTTTTAGTGTGTTTTAACTTCTTTTACATAGGCTGTCTCTTTTCAAGGTGAAATGAATTACCCTCTTCCCAGTTTCAAAAATAGCCACTAATACTTTAAATATCATCATTTCAAATTTCAAGATACACACACAGTCAAGGACCCAACTTGATCAAAGTTGGTTTCCAAGATTCACAGCTAAAGTAATTTGAATGAAATGATGATATTAAAGGCAAACTGATTGTGGGGCATTTGGGATAAATCTGACAATGCAGTTTCCCCAAGGCTTTCTGGGTAGCATCGTTAATCATGAGAGCGACACCCCAGCTGGTGGGTCTTGCCCTTGACTCTACTCCTGAAGGCAAAATTACTTCTAGCTCCATCTGGTCTCAGACTTCCTATGCAATGCTAATTTCCTGTTCCCCCTCCCTCCATGTCAGTTTTCAGCATCTTTTTAAAAAGGATATCCTTTATGACTTGGCTATCTACTTTTCCCAGTCAGACAGATGAGCCCTTATGTGTTTCGAGAGGCTTGAAGAAATCTTAGCCTCTTTTTAAGATGGGCCTGTGTGGCTCAGTGATTGTCAACCTATGTACCAGGAGGTCATGGTTTAATTCCTGATCAAGGCACATGCCTGGGTTGTGGGCTCAATCCCCAGGGTGAGGTGTGCAGGAGGAAGCCGATCAATGATTCTCTCTCATCACTGATGTTTCTATCTTTCCTTCTCCCTTCTCCTCTCTGAAATCAATAAAAACATATCTTGAAAAAAGACAAATATTTGTGATATACACATTACCTATGTCACTTGATTTTCAATAGCAAAACCAAACAGGTGCATGGTTGGATACTCTGTCTACAGGTCTAAGAAAGGAAGAAGCAGTTGTCTCTCTCTTTGAGAACCTACAAGCACAAAATTAGCTTTTGCTTATCTCCGCTTTCTACTATTTTCACCCAAATTACCTCCCCCACCTCTGTGCCTACCCCCACAAAAACATTTTTTAAAAATGAGTGTGCCAGAATTTAAATGCGGCCTTTCTTTTGGAGATGAGAAGAACCAGAGTTTGCCACCCCAATATATGCTTTGGGGGCAGGGGCAGGGTGGAGATAGATTATTTTAAGCTGGTTACTGAGCATATAGATTATTTTAAGCTGGTTACTGAGCACTGAGAGCCACATTTAAAATATCTACACTAATAAAAGAGAAACGTGCAAATTGGTGTCACTCCATTACGCCCACCAGCCAATCAGGATGAATATGCAAATTAACCCAACAAAGATGGCGGTTAATTTGCATATGTAGGTGTGGAGTGAAGACTGAAGGCTCTGGCTGGAGTGAAGGCTGAAGACTGAAGATGACTGAAGACTGAAGAGGCTTGGCTTCTCCGCTGTGGCCGGGCCAAAGGCCTGGGTTCCAGGTGCCGGAGGAAAACTGGTGCTGGCAGCCAGGGGAAGGAAGGCCTATCGCGTGAATCTCTTCGTGCAATGGGCCTCTAGTATATATATATTCTATTGATTTCAGAGAGGAAAGGAGAGGGAGAGATAGATACTGCACTGATGAGAGAGAATCATTGATTGGCTGCCTCCTGCACACCCCCTACTGGGGATCAAGCCTGCAACCAGGGCATGAGCCCTCACCAGAAATTGAAAAGGACCTCCTAGTTCATAGGTGGATGCTCAACCACTGGGCAACACAGGCCGGCCAGGCTAAGCTGGTATATTTTTAAGAAACAAAAGGCTCAGAAACTTTGACCTTCCTCCTAATTGCCTAAAAGAATTCAGAGAGGACCTGCTCCAGGAAGGGAGCTATCATTATAGATAAGCACAGTTCAACATGCACTAATGTGGTTGACAGGGAGGATCCTGGCCAGGCCCATTGAATCAAATCCTGGCTGTGACCCATTGTTTCAAGATGGCCCAGCAAACATTTATTTACCAAACTTTTGCTTTTCCATCTCCATTTGGATTGTCTTCTTGTCCTCTGAAGTCCCCTACCCCCACTTTCTCCTATGCTTAAGGTGGCATTTAAGCCTCCACAGCCTGACCTGTCCTTAGGTCTCATATTCTTATGGTGCCCTCCCCGCCGTCCCATATATACATAATAAATTTGGTCACTTTTCTCCTGCTACTCTGTCTCGTGTTAATTTGATTATTAGTCCAGCTAGAGGAATTTAGAAGGAAGGAGGAAAATTATTTTTTTCCTCCCCACAGGAGATAATACCGAATATGGAATAAAAGCCACACACTGGAGGATATAAATAGCTTCATTGTGTATGCAGTAAATCGGATTATCCGCCCTCCTTCCCTTTCTGAGGCAGAGCACATGCCCATCCCTCTATGAGGATCCAGGTCGAAAAAAAAAAAGAGAGAGCAGCCACAGAGACTCGCTGGCACAACACAGTGGAGGTGATTTCATGGTTCTGCAGACATTTCATTATAATGGGAAGCATGTCTTTCTTCTTCCTCTCTCATGCAAGGCCTTGAAACACTTGAAGCTTTCTTCTTAGGGAGGAAAGAAAGTGTGGCCGAGCCCCAGTCAGGGACGGAGGAGGCCAGACAAGGAACCTTGGGGAAGGGGGACAGGAGAAAGGGCCCTCTCCTCCCGCCTGGCATCTCAGCAGCAGGATGGCGCTGGTCTCCTGGTGTGGGAGGACTTGGGGTACCACCTACACCCAACAAGTCAGGGAGGGACTCTTTTAACTTGATAGGATTTGGACTGGGTTTGCAACAATGGGATTGTTATTAGAGTCACGTAGGACAGAAAGTAGGGGTTACCTAGAGAATGCCAGAGCGAGGGTTTGTGCTGGGCTTCCTCCAGTGATATGTTTGAACCAGGCTTTCTTTCCTTCTCCCACTTGCATCCTAACAGGGGACCCACCATTTCCATGTATTCCACAGTGTGTGAGTGTGTGTGTGTGTGTGTGTGTGTGTGTGTGTGTGAGAGAGAGTGTGTGTGTGTGAATGCTGTGTGTGTGTATGAGTGTGTGTGTGCGAGTGCTGTGTGTATGAGTGTGTGTGTGAGTGCTGTGTGTGTGTGAGCGTGTGTTTGAGTGCTGTGAGTGTGTGTGAGTGTGTGTGAGTGTGTGTGTGTGCTGAGTGTGTGAGAGTGTGTGTGAGTGCTGTGTGTAATCGTGTGTGTGAGTTAGTGTGAGTGCTGTGTGTGTGAGCGTGTGTTTGAGTGCTGTGTGTGTGTGAGTGTGTGTGTGTGAGTGTGTGTGTGAGTGTGTGTGTGTGTGTGTGAGAGTGTGTGAGTGTGAGTGAGTGTGTGTGTGCTGTGTGTGTGTGAGCACACTAACATCTAGATTTGTTTTAGTATCTAACTATGTTGAAAAATCTGGGTTGACACCGATGCCTCTCAGCCCAGTTCAGCACCCGGGGTTCGTTTGATTTTTCTATTCTGATCTGAACGCTCTGCTTTTTAAATGGGGCCCCTGTGCTACGACTCCCTCACTCGGTGTCCCAGCAGGAAGCTAAATCACTTACATCAAAATGGATGCTGTTCAGTTCTCCTTCAATAGAAATTGTTTGGATCAAATAACATCTGAACGGCATTTGTTAAAACTGATTTCCTGCCTTCTTCGCCAGGAAAGGGCGAATTTCCGGCTGCTGGGTTTGGCCCTATTAATGGTTCCTGGGACCCCCAGGCCTGGTGCTGCTTCAGTGCAGACCCTGTCTTGTTGGGCGAACGGCTTTCATCTCAGAGGCTACTTCTACCGGTGTAAAGTAGGTGGAAGTTTGGCAATGTTCCAAGTTATGATACTGAGTAATTCAGGTTCTCTTTTCACAATTAAAACAGAAACAAATAATATTGGAACCCAACTCACCCAGCTTGGGGAGTCCCGGTTGGCTGAGTGACCTGGGCCATCCCCAGCGCCGTTCCCGAGTCACACTGTCCCAGTGGCTTACTGATTCCGTCACTGGGCTGCCCTAACGTCCACCTGTGCCCTCTCATTCCACACCCGTTTGCTTCACAGTGTGGAGAGCGATTGGGAATTACTAACAAGGAAGAGCTCATTCTTCCTCACTGCAATCCTGTGAGTGTGAGGTAGGCACTGTTATAGACCCCACTTCACAGATGTGGAAATGGAGGCACAGAGAGGGCTACATATTTTGCCCGGGTTGCACAGCATGAAGTCGGAGCAGCATTTGAACCCAGGCCGTCTAGTCCCCAAGTAAAGTCCTGCACCCGCTCTCCACCGTACCCCTCATCCCACCTAACCCCTCCCAGCTGTGTGTGTGCACGTCGCACGCACATCCACCCATAGATACAGAGCTTGGGAGTTGTCTCTTTTTTTCCTTTTAACATGCATGTGGGGTTAGAGCTGCCCTGGAGGTATCTGCCTGTCGGGACTTGGAGACTGGCCTGCATCTCTTTCCTCTCATATCCTGTGGCATCGAAACAAGTTTAATCATCCCCACTGATGACATGTAAGTTGCTTGCAAAGTTTTGTAACAACATACAGTATTGCCATAGCCACCGTCATTTTATATTTCGTGACTATTTCTGCAGAACATTGTTCCTGGAGGCCGACTGTGGTCGGAGGTTCTGAACATTTTCATTGGTGACGTGCTGTTCTTGAAGCAATAAAACTTCACAACCCCCCTCAACTGCCAGAGTGTCCACTTTCCACACCTGCCAATGCCATATGTTAGCAAACTCCTACACGTGTATCTAACAATTGTTTTTAATCCTCACCCGAGGAGTGGGAATATATTTTTCCATTGATATTCAGAGAGAGTAGAAGGGAGGGGGAGGTGTTGTTGTAAGAGACCGAAGAAACCCAAGCGACGCTTAGAGAAATGGAGCTACACAGCTTTATTACTTACGCCAGCGGGCCCAGAGGAGTTGCCTCCAGTGTTTGAGCAAACCAATATGGTGGAAGCCCTTCTTTTATCCCCTTTGGTTTCTTTGTCCCCCAAATATGGATGGGGACTTCCGGACCTTTCGTGGGCTTTGAAAAAAGCCCCGTGGGTTGGGATGGGGGTCTTGAGATTATATCTAAGGGCCTGGCCTGGCGCCAGCACTGATAACTCCCTCTGGGGGTTACGTATTGTTCATGGTTTATGGCCTCTGTAAAATGTGAGCATTTAGGTAACAGGTCTTGCAAGACCAGATTGTGGAGAAAGGAGCAGTGACTTAATTATGGGTTATCAAGAATGTACATTAGGTTACGGCACAGATTCAGTTTGCTAGCCCCCAAACATCAGGGTTACATTGGAATTAGACTTTTAGCCTTCTCAGTGTGAAAGAGACACATTCTCTCACACTCGCCCCCACTGGGGGCAGGGATCAAACCTGCAACCCAGGTAAGTGCCCCTAACCGGGAATCCAACCTGTGACCAGCTGGTGCACAGGCCGATGCTCTAACCACTCATATAGCTAACAATTTTTACACTTGATCTTAGCCAAAAGGCCAAGAAGCAATTTAGCTAACATTTTTAAAAAACATGTTTTTATTGATTCTTAGAGAGAGAACAAAGAAGAAGGAGAAAGATAGAATCACTGATAATGAGAGAGAAACATTGAGTGGCTGCCTCCTGCACACCCACCCTGGGGATTGAGCCTGAAACCTAGGCATGTGCTCTGAATCAAACCAGCAACTCCTTGGTGCATGGGCCGATGCTCAACCACTGAGCCACACTAGCAGGGCTGCAAATGAAAGGGGGGCAGAAATAGAATGTTGGGGAACCAGCTAGTATTGTAAGAACTATTAATCATGCTCTATGAACCATGATTGTTTTATTCTGATTAAAGAAGGTGTTGTAACGTACCCCGCGAATCACAGAAGGGCCTTAAGAAGTCGAATTAAAGAATCACATTTATCGCAATCCGGGACTATGAGGGGCCATTCCCCAAATCTCATAGTGATAGTGTTCCTACCATACTTCAAAGGCACTTCTACTTGGGCTGGAGCTGACCTGGAGATGCAGCCCTTCCTCCCACTTTGGAGCTGCCTATTGACCAGGAAAGATTAACAAAGATTTGTTACAGAAACCAGAATCCCCAGCCCTTTGAAGATTCCCCAACCCTTTTTGCATCCCTCCAGGCCTTTGCCGACCTCCAGCCCGCTTACCTGTTAATTGCTCACCTTTGGCTATTTCCCCATGTAACTGGGCCCTTGCACATCACTTAGCCAGCGGTTCTCAACCTGTGGGTCGCGACCCCTTTAGGGGTCGAACGACCCTTTCACAGGGGTCGCTTAAGACCATCCTGCATATCAGATATTTACATTACGATTCATAACAGTAGCAACATTATAGTTATGAAGTAGCAACGAAAATAATTTTATGGTTGGGCCACAACATGAGGAACTGTATTTAAAGGGCCAGAAGGTTGAGAACCACTGCACTAAGCCCTTTGAAGACCCCTAGTCCTTTTGCATATCTTTAAACTGCCCTTTTGCCTACTTTTCCTTTGTAGTTCTACCTAGATAAGCAGCTGTTTTATGGGGGGCTGCAGAGCAGATTTTTGTGGATAACCTGCTGCTCTCCCATAGTGCCAACAATATTGGAATAAACGCTTTTATATGATTCAACCGTCTCTGCTTAATTGGATCGAGTAGTGATGGGCAGCACCAACCCATTGTTTGTCTGGTTACACTAACAATTTTCTTTTTGGGGGATACAATTTTAAATTTAATCTTACTTGAATTTCACAAAAGTAAAAGAAAGAGAAGTTGATGGAATTGCCGAATTCATATATTTCCTCTAGACAAGAGATACTTCCCCTAAAATATTCCTTCAAGATTATAAAAAAGAGAGGAACCAAGATGGCGGCATAGGTAAACACCGGAGAATGCTGCCTCGCACAACCACTTCAAAAATACAACTAAAAGACGGAACGGACATCACCCAGAACCAGAGGAAGGCTGGCTGAGGGGAAATTCTTCAACTAGAAGGAAAGAGAACAGCATACCGAGACTCAGAGGAGGCGCAGTGCGGAAAATACAAAGGTGCAGAGGTGCGTGTGGAGTAGGCTGGTGGCTGAGGGCGTGGTTGTCGTTTTTAATCGAGAGGGAGGCTCAGGCCCTGAGCTCCAGTTCTGGGAGAGTCTCTAGGGACCCAGACACAAACGGGAGAAGCAGGACTGTCTGGCATCGGTCGGAACATGAGGGCAGCTTTTTCTCCGAGGTTTGCAGCGGTTGCTGGGACTCTGAGAGGCAGAGCCTCTGGGGACGGGATTGAGAGCAGCCATAACTGCTCCCTCCACCCGCTCTGTTGATCCTGTGCGACCCGCCCCGCCCAAGCCCTGCACAGAGCCATTTGCCGGATAACTTCAGGCAAAGGCTAGATTAGCCCCTTTCCAGAGGACAGAAGTTTTCCCACTGCGGACACAGCTGACTTCACAACCAGTTGGCCCGGAGGTCAAATCCCCCCAGTAATAACTACAACAATCAAGGCTTAACTACAACAAGACTGCGCACAAAGACCACTAGGGGGTGCACCAAGAAAGCATAAAAAAATGCGGAGACAAAGAAACAGGACAAAATTGTCAATGGAAGATATAGAGTTCAGAACCACACTTTTAAGGTCTGTC
>NW_006295821.1:1647025-1650277 GCF_000327345.1 Myotis davidii | reverse complement strand
TACGGAGCACCTGTCTGTGCCAGGGGCTGGGCTACAAAGGCACGGCTAGCATCCGCGAGACCTCACCGCCCTGAGAGAGCATCATCCAGAAAACGGCTGTGACTGGGGTGGGGGCAGGATGCAGGGGGAACCCCAAGCAACTCAGGGAAGGTTCTCCAGTGGAGTTAAAGCCGAGCTGGGTTTGAAGGACGAGGAAGGGCATTCCAGGTGGAGGGAACGGCATGTGCGAAGGCAGGGAGGCAAGAAACAGCCTGTGGGAGGGCGATGGAGCCCAGGTCCAGGAAATCTGCTGGGTGAGGTTGGGCCCCAGAACCCACTACCTGGACCCTCTGCCTCCTTGACCTCCTTTGCTCCCGGCTGCCTGGCCAGGAAGAGACCCTCATCCACCTGCACAAAAGGAGGCTTTGAAGCTGGAGAGAGGGAGCGAAGAAGGGCGGGCCAGCTGGTGTGTATTTTTGGATTGCTTCTCAGAAATCTCCTCCTCCTCCCACACCACGGCAACCGGGCAGCAGCTGGGGGAGCTGCCGGTGAGCAGGGCTGAGTTGAGGGGAGGATGGGCTAGGGGTAGGGACCTCTGCTCCCTCTCTCAGAGCCTCAGCTTTGGCATCTAGAATATGTGCACAACAACCTAGTTGCTGGCTCCTGACAACCCAGGTGCTCCAGGAAGCGGAGGCCCAGGCTGGACTCCTTAGGGGGAAGGCCTGGGAGGTAAGGGTGGGCCTGGGGAGTACCCTGCCTCATCCTGCAGCTGGGGGCTCCACAAGGCTGCGGGTTCCCACCTCTCCCTAATCAGCACCCCGCCTCACCACCCTTCCCTCACCCAGCCTTCCAGGGACTGCACGGGCCCCTCTGGGCCTCTTGGGTTTTGGATGAGCCACTGCTCTCCTGTCTCCTTTTCAGTCCCAGCTGTCACAGTCCCAGCAGGAAAGAGATGGCACACTCAAATGATTTTCTGGAAGGACTTTGGCAAAGGGACTGTTGACAAGTGTGAGAGCAGGGGCAGACAGCCAACCAGGGAGGTGGCACCCGGAAACAAACCATCACAGGTCTCAAGGGCGTGGGCCACGTGATCAACTGGAAGTGGGCATGTGAACAAGGGATGTGGCCAGGAACCTCCAGAAGCTGAAGAGGCAGGAAGGACTCCCCTGGAGCCCTGGGAGGGAGCACAGCCCCAGACACCCCAGTTTCAGATTCTGGCCCCAGAACGGGGAGAGCACAGGTTTCTGTTTGTTTAGGCCAGTCCGGAGTCATGGGAGCAGCAGCCCCAGGAAATAGACCCCTCCATTTGGGGCTTTGACTGGGTTCTGGGGACAGCAGAGCCCTGTGCCCCGGCAGGGGCGACCCCCTAGACCGCTCACTGCAGGGCTCACAGGGAGGTTCATCCCTGTGTCTGTGCCTCAGCCCCGTCTCCCACTCCCCCCGGGCTCCTCAAACTTGTGCATGCACCGAGTGACCAGGTGAAGTGCACAGACCCACCCACCCTAGTTCCGCTTTCCAAATGTCTTATAATCTTTCCTACTTTTTACTTCCCCCTGAGTAACAGAGTCCACAACATGAGGTCCCACACCTCAAATCCTTCTCCCCGAGGGTCAGTTTTGTGTTCATCTGGGGCATGCAAATGTTGGCAATTTTCACAGAACCCACTTAAAATAACTTTTTAGAACAGTTTTACATTTACAGAAACATTGCAAAGATGGCACTAAGTTCCCATAAACACTATTATTTTTTTATATATATATTTTATTGATTTTTTACAAAGAGGAAAGGAGAGAGATAGTCAGAAACATCGATGAGAGAGAAACATCGATCAGCTGCCTCCTGCACATCTCCTACTGGGGATGTGCCCGCAACCCTGGTACATGCCCTTGACCGGAATCGAACCTGGAACCTTTCAGTCCGCAGGCCGACGCTCTATCCACCGAGCCAAACCGGTTTCGGCAACACTGCTATTATTAACATCTGACATTAATATGGTGCATCTGCTACAACGAAGGAACCAATACTGATACATGTTGTAACGAAGGTTTTAGCTAATGTCTGTTTTCTGTTCTCGTTCGCACATACATTAGATGCCTCCCTAGGCTCTGGGCTGCGGGTTTCTCAGACTGACAACCTCAGCGACCCCATTCCCATGAGTGCATCTGCTGGTGCTTGGTGACCCGGCACTCCCTCCTGTTGGCCCAATGATGTCATCACTCTTTGTGTCCCTAAACCACAAAATCTGAACACTGAAAAGCCCCCTAGCAAGCATGGCAGCTGCCAGACTTACACAGGTGACTGGGGTAGAAAACGTTTACCGTGGATGAGGACAAAATACACTCCTGTGCGCTTGTTGGTTCCTCTGCCTCTCCTGGGAGTGCAGACCCAGCCTTCAGCGCTGATGCAGATACCAGTCCCTCCTGACCAAGACGATGAAGTTGTGTGCTGCTCAGGCAGCTGTTCTTTCTCCTTCCCGTTTTCTTCTTCCTGTTGCTGCTCTTGGCTGGAACTTCAGGAGGTGATGGCCACACACCTACCCGCCTGCCCCAGGCTCTTCCTCCTCCCTCCCACCCTCCACAGCAATCATTACTTTGGGCCCCTGAGGCCCGGTCAGGGATCACAAAGGCTGTTCTGCATCAGGGAGGCCTCCCGAGAGGTTTTTACATAAACACTGTACTTGGCATATGTCTTCTCAACAAATCTCTTGGTTCAAATTAAAATTCCAGCTGAAACTCCGAGCAGCTTGTTCTGGCCTGACGGGCTGGAAGGCTGAGGGACTTTCAGGTTTCTGGAAGGTCAGTGTGGACTGCAGGTGAGATCGCCTTCACTCGTGTGTCAGTCAGGGCTCCCCAGGAGGCAGACACCAGGCCAATTACCTTAACAGCAAAAATTTACCCGCAGAATGTTCACCAGGTGGGAGCTGTCAACCAGATAACAGGCAGCACACGTGATGAGGTTCTGGTCAGATTTCCCGCGGGTGGTCATCAGCCTGGGGTTCTTCTTTCCATACGTCGTTGCCGCGAGAATCTGCTGCTGCGCCTGTGGCTAATGGTTATTTGCCTCATCATCTAAGACAGTGGTTCTCAACCTGGGCTGCACATTAGAATCACCTGGGAATCTTTTTTTTTAAAAAATATATATTTTATTGATTTTTTTACAGAGAGGAAGGGAGAGAAACAGAGAGTCAGAAACATCGATGAGAGAGAAACATCGATCAGCTGCCTCTTGCACATCTCCTACTGGGGATGTGCCCGCAACCGAGGGACACGCCCC
>NW_006295821.1:1641872-1646896 GCF_000327345.1 Myotis davidii | reverse complement strand
CAAACCGGTTTCGGCGCTGGGAATCTTTTTAAAATCCTGATTTCTGGGCCTCATCCTCCGGAAATTCTGTTTGTTATGGGGTGAGGCCACATTAGTAACAAAGAAACAGACTTTCCGGAGGATGAGGCCCAGAAATCAGGATTTTAAAAAGATTCCCAGGTGATTCTAATGTGCAGCCAAGGTTTACAACTACTGATCTAAGATGAGAGTCTCATTTGAACGGGTCCACGCAGCGTCCATTCTATTCACCTGACCCTGGGTCTGTCATCACCTCTGTTGAGATTTTCCCTCCATGAGGAAAATGCTACATGAATTCCCTTTGTTGTAGAATATTGGCATTGTCATACCCAGATGCTCAATGATGGAGACAGAGATTGCTAATGGGTGTCATTACCGGCATATATATTAATATGTTTGTTCTTGTTATGTAACCTAGCGGGCACACTTCAATAGCTGTAATTTTAATCCTGGGTCCCCCAGCCTGTGGGCGGAGGATCCCATTCTGCCTGGAATGAAAGAGGCCTTGTTCTGTTGGAGGCCAGTCACATCCCCCCAACCCCCGTTTCTCTTCTGGAGAGAATTTCAGAACTACTGAAATAAGGAAATAATGTCACTGCTATGTACCAGTACTGGAGATTTAATGTGCTATTTGATGTAGTGGTCCATGTTGTTTTGCTTGCAAAATTGGCGTAGATTATCTTGAATTATATGAACTGTTAGAAAAGCAGTACCAACAAATGACTGTAATGACATTTTTTAGCAGAAAGGGAATGGGTCCGACTCGCTGCTGCGCTGGAGCTGCTATTTCTAAAAACATTTAAATAAAATTCACTGGTGATGGCACCATGGCAATCATAAAGGGTAAAACAGAAAAACCAGAGCTGTTTTCCAACCGCATCGGAACCTTTTTTTAAATTTTTTAACATTTTTATTGATACCAGAGAGGAAGAGAGAGAGGCAGAGAGGGAGAGAGAGACAGAAACATCCATGATGAGAGAGAATCATTGATCGGCTGCCTCCTGCACACCCCACCCTGGGGATCGAGCCCGAAACCTGGGCATGTGCCCTGACCAGGAATGGAACCATGACCTCCTGGTTCATAGGTTAATGCTCGGCCACTGAGCCACACTGGCTGGGCTCCATCAGAATCTTGAAGTTCAGGGAGATGCTAGGGAGTGGAATTGTGAAAATTGGGAGGGACTTAGATGAACCAGGCAAAACTGTTCTAATCCAATCTTTCCTATTTAGTTAAAATGTTATTTAAATGTATTTGTTTCAGATCTTCCTAAACACACACACAAACAAACACACAAAATACCCAGCAAGAAAATGAAAAAACAAAAACACAAAAGCTGATGTCTTTGTGCCTTTCCTCCCCGCACTGCCTCCCCTCCCTATCTCCCTCTCTGAGGCTACTTCTCCTGCAGGTGGGAGTCGGTAGGGGGAGGGAACCTTTTCCTTCTAGATTCTTTGGCCTAATAATTAATTGACCTAAGGCAGATTAACAGAAGAAAAAATAAATTTAGTTTTGTACACATAAAATTCATAGAAATATGAGATTCCAAGAAGTGACCAAAGAAACACAAAGAAACAATTATTTGTGAAGAATTGACAAAGGCACGTCCCAACTGGATGCTGTGCCAGTTGTCGACTCATGGCCCTGACGTCCAAACTTCCCCTTTGGCACAGCCCCATGATAACGGGCGGGACTCCAAGCATTCCTCCGTCACCGTGGGCATGGTGCTGAGCTTTGTCAGTGCAGGGCACAGCAGAATGGGGTCTCTTCCAGGTTGGGATGTGCTGTTCTGTACTTTCTTGCCCCTGCTGCACACTCATTGGTAGTGTGCGTGTGTGTGCATGCGTGCGCGCGCTTGCTAGTGTGGTGGTGGTGGTGGGATATTTGAGGGTGCTCTGACTCAATCATTCCGTCAGTGACACTGAAGCCAGGGCGTGGTGACCACCTCACTGTGAACCTCCCACGCGGACTCCAGGCCTCCAGCTGGCAGCGGCGACCTCGGGTGCCCCCGCCAGCCTCAGCTTGCCTCCATCACAGAAACGTACTCCCTGCTTGCAGGGTCTGTGGACTGCCCTGGTCCAGGCACTCAGGGCCCTCGCCATCCAATGGGCTGGGACCACAGCTCAGCATGCAGCCTGGGCACGGGACCCTTTTTCAAGCCTGCATTTCCCAAGTCCTCAGCCTCAGCCCTGGCACACATTCAGAACGTTCTTCTCAGCCATCTCATTACTCCCATTATAGCTTAGCTATTTTTTATAATAAATTTCTCTCTAAATCACTGTGTGGTGTCTGTCTGCTGATGGGCCCCGGGGGACAGACATCCCAAGGATGCCTTCTCCTTCCCTTATCTGAGCCTTCAAGCCTCTTCACTCAGCCTCTGCAGCTTCTTTCTTAATTTCATTCTCACTTCTAAAATCACCATCCAAATTCTGAATTCCTAACTGTAGGATTATCCACCAAAGCAGCTAGTCTAACTTTTTAAGACCGAATCTAATCATAGTTCCCCACCCTACAAAACCAGAGAGAAGTCTGCAGAGATGTTCATTCCTGCATTATTTGTGACAGAGGGGGATAAAAAAAACATCCCATGTGCCTGAGTCAAACTCACTTATGTGAATTTGAGGGGTTGTCTGGCGGTTGTGTTACACCGTAGTTTTCTTTTCTGAAAACATCATTTTTATTTGAAAGAATGATTGACAAACTATGCTTATTAAGACTTGAATGTTTGTCCGACATGATTTTAAAAAATTAACCAAGTGATCCTGCCACTTCAAAGCAAGCAATTGACAGTATTTGTGGCCATTGATAAAAAGTGAGCTTTCAAGCAAAATTTAGAATGTTGCAAAAACATGTATTCACTACCATGTACTGACAGCTTTGATTTCCATGATTTTTAATACTGAGTAAATGGGATGTTTCAACATTTGGAAGATCTGCAGAACTCAGTTAAAGAATATTTTCCGAATAGCTAATGCATGATGTTATAAAATCAAGAATGGGTTAGTGGTCCATTCAAAGTGCAAGATAAACAAATTTGATGTAACTGAGTACAATACATTCATTGATTTTGGTTTCTGATTCAACATTGCAATTAACCTTTAAGAAACTACCACTGTGGTTTCGATGTTACATCAAATATCCATGATTAACTAACTCCAAGGGCTATTAAAATAACTCTTTCTCAATTATCTGTATGAGGCCAGAATTTCTATAAGGACTTCAACCGAACATTTATTTAGGCCTCTTTCTCTCATCAATGCTTTAGTTCTCAGCGTAGTGGTCTTGAAACCTTTTACGTTATAGTCCTAGGTATTTCAGCTTGGGTGTTACCATAAATGGACTTATTTCATTTTCCAATTGTTTGCCACCAGTATTTAAGAATCCAGGAATCTGTCCTGGCTGGGTGGTTCAGTTGGTTGGAGCACTGTTCTGTACTCCCAACGGTTGCGAATTCAATTCCCAGTTAGGGCAAACACTACCTCGGTTTCAGGTTTGACCCCTGATTGGGTCGCTGTGTGGCAGACAAGCAATTGATGTTTCACTCTCTCTCAAATCATTAAAATATATTCTTGGGTGAGAATTAGAAAAGAAAAAACAAACAAACCACGTAAGTATCTAAAAGGGTCTTGAAACCAAAAAGTTTGGAATCAGTGAACAATTGTAATATTTCAGCATGAATTTTGGTGACTTAAACATAGCAAAATATAAGCTTATTTTAATCAGTGTTGAAATGATGTCCACAAATTTTTAAAGTATAGGATATTCTTTTTCTTCTTAAAGTCCTAAAATCAGCTCCCCCCAATATTACAAAGTCTAATAATGAACTTTCATGGACCTGGTGTCAACATTAACTCATACTCAATCTGATTTGAGCTTTGTCTCCACTCGCTTTTCTATATTATTCTGAAGCAAGTTCTAGGCATGATATAATTCCATCATAACTTCCTTATGTACCTCTAAACAATGTACTAGTGTCAAAGACTCAACAATAATATGGCCAAATATTATTTTCATCTCTACCCACCAAAGTGGGGGTGTTGCCCTACTATAGATTCCAGGTAATATTTTTAACCCCAAGAAGCAGCCATTGTCCCACTTCCAAGACAACCCAAATGTTCTGACCTTCAGTATATTTTTAAGAGCTCCACTTAATGTTTTTCAGCAAATATTAACTACGAAGTCTCTGAAATACAAAATTGTCAAGCAGGGAATAAATGGCACTAGGGTTCATCTCTCGTTTGGGGGGCTTCTTGGGTCAGTCAGTTAAAAAGGTTTCCAAGGCCATCTAGGATTGGAGCTTATTACTGAGCCCGCATGGGCATGGGAGAAGGTGGTGGTGACACAAGCAGATTCTTGTTCTCATGAGAGTCATTTTTGTGACACTTCCAAAGCCTAATGCTCCCTCATTTTGGTCTCTTCAGTTTTACAATAATATGCATAAATTAATGAGTGTTTTATTAAATATATTTTTATTGATTTCAGAGAGGGAGAGAGATAGAAATATCAATGATAAAGAGAATCGTTCATTGGCTGCCTCCTGCATGCCCCTCCTCCCCCCCTGCATTCGCCCTTGACCGGAATTGAACCTGGGACCCTTCAGTCTGTAGGCTGACGCTCCATCCACTGAGCCAAACCAGCTAGGGCTTAAAAAACATATACAGGCATGCCGGAATGGCCATTTACTAATTATAAGTTAAAATTTTAAAAGGCTTATATTCATTAATATCTGCTGACCCAAAAAAGTTCAGTCAAGTATGGCTGTTGTCATTTATGAAAATAACACAAGGACAATACCGTTAGCTGATAGCACTTTATTACCTGCCCTCCTGCCACCCCGCATCCAGTGAGACAAAGTGTCCATAAAACTAGAGTATATTATCAAAGGAGATAAAAAATACTACATGGCAGGAATCAGAAGAATAAAGTAAAATCTTACAAGCAAAATGAAAGACAATACTAACTCCTACCTCCCTTCCTACTCCTTCCACTTCATGGGCATCCCGCCCCC
>NW_006295821.1:1609214-1641530 GCF_000327345.1 Myotis davidii | reverse complement strand
ACCGCCTTATACATACACATACTCCTCACGAGGAAAGAAACTACACCCTAGGGACAAATTGAGTGTGAGAGGATTTTTTTAATTCAATTTGTAAAGGACAGTTTAAAAAAAACACACAAAATGTTAGTAACACGCTAGAACATTGGCTTGTTCATTTGACATTTTCTCTATCTTCACCAATTTTTATTACAAAAATCAGAAAAGTAAAAACCCATTATAATATTTGCACAGTGTAACCACAGTGTCACCTAAACAAAAGCTAATTTCTATAAAACCATAAACTTAACAATTTTATTAAAAGAGATTCAAAATTCTCTCTGTTTACTGGATATACATAGTGGTATATATTTTAAAGCAGAAAACCCCCAGAAAAACAAAAACAAAGAAAATATAAGTCAGAATGGTCAGTTACACATTTTGACCTGACAGTTCCTACGAATAGTAACTTCCACTACATATAAAGGAAACCGTTATCTGCGGTAAAAATTCTAGAGACAAAGTAGGAAATGTGTAATAAAAACAATCAATCAGAAGTCAGTCCCTGGCTGCATGTGTTTTCAATGAAACCCAGGCAGTGAGTTAAATCAGGAAAGAAGGGACATGACTTATGTGTCCAAACCACTGTGTTGTCTACAAGCGAGACCTTTATAAGTCAAGTTGCAAAGTTTCAATGAAAGAACTTTGAAAAGCACAAATGTTTTCTTCATACAAATCACTGCAAGTCATCTTTGTAAGGCTGGACCTTGCATAGGGAAATAGCTGTCTTCTCTCAAAAATTCTGCAGGAATGAGGAAAAAGCAAGCTTTTCAAAATGATGCCCATGTGCAAAGAGTTAAATTACCAAGCACCTCTTTAACTGCCTCCAATTTATCTTTATGAGATATGACAAAAGGAAAAATTGCCAATTTATGGTGACAGATTGGCAGCAGAAAAATTAAATTCCAAAAGTGCATCGTCAGAGTCTCGCTACCTACAGAAGAAACTCTGATGCACTAAATATGCCCCATTCGTGCTTTCACTAGGACTCACGAGGAACTTGTATAAATACAAGTTTGCTTTTTCAGAAAGTCAAAGTATAAAAAAATAGGACAAGTCGTGGCATTCCTTTAAAAATTGATGCTACATTAGTATTCTGAGTTGGTTACTAGGAAGGATTAATGCTTCCAGACAGAGCCCGGCCACTTGCCTTTAAGAGCCATGGTAGAGGTTCATGGTACCCAGGACGGCAATGTCGTACCTTTCTTCCACCTTCACAGAATTGGAATGCTCTATTACACTATTAAGCTCAGGGATGCTTTCAGCAGTGTCCCCGAACCCATGGTAATGTCCATAGTGCAAATTTTCCCCAATATCTTCCACCCAGGAAGGTCTATTAGCTATGCAGCTACTTGGACTCCCATTCAGGTGCAGAGAACCGCACATCTCAGGGTTAACGCTCATGGTCTTTTCTGGCTCCTCAGTCCCATTAACACAGAGAGAACCCTGGCTACTCGGAAATGGTGGTCCTGGAACTAATCCATTGCTAATTCCATTAGATCCTGTTAAGCACTGGTTATTCCTGCTTTCCATCCCATTGATCTGAGTCGTGGAAGAGAAGTCCAAATGTCCATTGATGACACATCCGTTTGTCAATGTATTCGATACGGAGCTACTGTTTTTCATATCTGCATTAAGAAATACACCTGTCACCAAAATTCAGAACCAGAGGGGAGGAAAACTATAAAATGCTTCATTGCTGCTACAATTTTAAAGGACTTATTCAGTTTCTTTTCTTTTAAACAAACCAGTTCCTTTTCCAAAGTGAAAACCATACATAGATTTTAAAATAAAACACAACGGCAGCATTTGCCTGGTAAGAAAGGAAACATTTATCCATTTCAGGAGTATTGGGAAGCCAAAATTAAAAAAACTTAAGTTGACAAATATACTGCATGAAAAATACCAATGGTACTGAAAAGCTGTCAAAAAAACTTCCCATTTTAGTCTCCTCTCGGAGAAAGGTTTTTAAAATCACCCCTCAGAAAGTCCATCAGAACTGAATGTAGGGATTCCCACAAAAGGCTGAAATAAAACACAAACTTCTGCAGCACTTAACAAGGGGAAAGCGGTTATGAAGCAGGTGAACTAAGGCAGCTCCTGGACGTTCCTCACACGTCAGGAAAGCGTACCCAGGAATACGCGGAGGAACCGCTTTTCCCTTCCACACTCAAACCTAACGGTCCTCCTGCCAGTGCCACCGAGCAGCTCCGCAGTGCCCAGCACAGCGACCACAGGCGGGAACTAATGGTTCTCATGCACAGTCTTGGGCCAATGGCAGTTCTGCAGCTTCTTCTGAGTTCAGCAATTAAGGTGATCATGACATCCAAGGTTCCACTTTCAAAAACAACTTATACTGGAAAATGTTGATAGGTTAATCTGCATCCATTAAAAGAAGGATGTCTTACAAAAAAAATGTCAGTCACAAAACGTTTGGGCACATGGGAATAGGCAATTACAAGGTATTTTTCTGTATAATGACACTAGAGAGTTAATATTCATGTTCACAGTTCACAGCACAGTATAGAGAATGATCTAAAATTATGTCTTGCTTACTAATATTAAATTTTAATGTTCTGCGCTATTAAAGCATGATATGATATTAAACACAGAAGAGCTAAGCTATAATAGATGAGGACCCATTTTGCATATCTGGTCACCCTGACATCTCACACAGTGCGCCTGTCCCTTGAAGGGGCCACTTTTGGGTTCACCGCCTATAGACCTCTGACTTGTACTCGAACACAGGTTTTTGTGTGTTTTGCAAATCTCCCTGCCAACAAAAAAATCACAGCTTGTTCAATGAACAAAGATCTCCTAAACATTCCATTAATCATCAATTTTCTGGCAATTTAAATGCCAATCATAGTTTAATAATTATTATAAATTCTTCAGAAGATTATGACAATTTTTTAAAAAAGTAAATGATAGCTTTTCTAGTTAGGTAAAACTCAAGGGTAGAGAGCAAGTGTTTTAAGAACTAAATATGAAGTGAAATAAAAAGGAAAAAAACAAGCTGTTCCAGGGAAATATTTAAATTTTTTTTAAAGTATAAAAACTGTTCCTGGGTGATAAAACTCATGGGTATGGTGGCAAGTTTGATAGTTATTAATAACTGGTTTACTACCAACAAAGGTGAAAATCCGATTTTTAGTGACTGGGTCTGCAAAGGTAAATGAGCATGGCCTCAGAAATCTGAGTTAACGAGACACACTTTTTTTTGTTTAATGTTCACAGTGTGAGTACTGCTTTCCTTTAGTGAATTATGCAATCTCAAAATCAAGGTTAGTAGATCACCTCATGTCATTGTAAGAAATCTAATAAAACTGAGCATGCAAATAGCAGACATGCTAGAAAATGGCTAAGACATAGCCCCACTGGCCAGCTCCAATACTGTACTTTATTCTGTTCCAAACTGCCTTTCAGGACTCACCCACTTACTTTTCTGCTACAAGTAATCTTTAGCTATTTTAATGTTTGCTTATTCAGTCAGATAATGTTATAAATGAAATGATGGAGAAAATATGAGGATGCTTACTTGGCACCTATATATGGGATGAGCTGGGCTTGAAAAAAATTATGGCTTTTTTAATGTTACGTTCATTTTGGTATTAAATTTAACCTGAAAACCCAGGGAATTAATGTTTGAAGATTAAAGAGTGATTACTTATGCCTTTTTAAAAGCATGTAGCAATGCCATTAAAAAAACAAATTGGCTTTGATTCATTTAATTATTTGGCAAAAAGGTGACTCCTCCCATAACAATTCTGTAGCTTCTAGAAAGATGTATACACTTTTTTTTGAACAGAAATGATTATTTTCATGTAAGTCTGGGAAACAAAATATATAATCTTTATCCCCAGTAGAGAATTTGGCATAAAGACATAATAAAAATTTTAAAAAGCCAGCATCTATTTCTAAATATAATAATACAGTAAAAGAATGGCTAAAATATTTTTATGGTACCTAAATAAGATTGTAGAAAAAAGCATGAACTAAATGGATAAATCTTAAAAAGCTGAAAGAAACTGAGACTTTGCCTTTTAAAAATGGATAATGACTATCAATACTAAAATTTTAATATACTAAAAATGTTAGTGTATAGAATGTGTTTTGTGAGACACGGTGGTCAGCATTTTACTAGACCTAGAGCGTGTGGCACAGAAACCAGAGCAACCACTGAGCGTCGAATGACAGATTATGTACTGGCGTGACTGGTTACAAGTGAAACCACAATGTTTACTAGTTCTCAATGTTTATGGCGAGTCAGACTTCTGGCTGTTAATCGCTTTGAAATTACTAGCAATAGGCGTTCATTCAGTGTATTCACCCAAAGTCCTCCGTCAGAAAAAATGCAAAACCTTATTAAAACTAAACAAGGCACATTAAGCAAAAGTTTAAAATCAAAATATAGAGATTGCACTTATATTTTTCATATCCATAGAATGCACCGAAAACACTTATCCTTGTATCTACAAACTTGCCCAAGATATGCAAATTATAACATAACATTCTTTGAAACACTAGACAACAAAGTGCAAAACTCGTTTGAAAGAAGCTGTTAGAAATAATATGCATACTGATTCTTGCAACGACAAGGGGTCTGCATTGCTGAAACAGTATATATTTCTATTTCTTTTGGTCCAACAGAACCACCCTCCTGCTGTGTGGTGTCTTCGACCATTGGACTGTTGTTGCAGCTAACAGGAAACTGTCCACTCCCACCTGTTACAACAGCAAACTCTCTATCGATGTGCATTTTGTCAGCATCATCTTCTGCCTCGCTGTTCACGAGCGGCATGCAGTAATCCAAGCTCTGAGCTGCACAGGAAACAAAGGCAATTTTAGTTCCAACGCACATACAAAAAGACTTTACGACAAATGTTTCTCATTCCTTTTTGTTCGAGCACTGAACATTCCAAAATTTTCAAATAATTTCATCATCTACACGACAAATGATCTTAGTATACTACTGAGAAACTTTTCCGCAGCATTACAAATATTTTTACATTCAGCATATTCTATATTATGCCTCAAAATGTCCATTCAATTGTTTTTCATAAATACTAGGACAGTTCTTGGTAACATAAAAATCATGAAAATGATCCTCAAATAAAAAAAAATCAGATTTCAGTAACAGAAAATAAGGTAAAAGCCAAGACTCAAGACAGGCCTGTCGATACTGTTCCCGTGTGGTACTGCCTATGCTTCTAGATAAAATAACATTAAAGTTTTAGTTCCAAGATATTTGGAGCTGATGCTATATGTACATTTCTTGTAAAATTATTCTCTGTATCTTGGAGAAAAGCTACTATGCACACTTAATCACTTTTCCTCCAAGAACTACATACTCTGTGCAGAAATACCCCCACCCCCAACCCCCGCAAACCCTAGTATCCCCACTTCTCAGGAGCAGCCACTCTCATTTGATATACACAAATCTGGTCTTAAGCATGTATTTTTCTTCAAAATCAGATCCTAAAAATCATTTTTATGCTTTGCTTTTATTCATTTACCATGGCATAAACGTATCAACTAAATTCAAAAGAATCTTTAAAGTTGGAAATCCATTGTACGGCTGTATAACTTGCCCGCCACCAAATTCCCTGCTACTGCTTGGGTTGCTTCCGTTTTCTTTCCTATTGTGAACACCATAATCAAATCAATATCCTGATAAAGGCATCTTTGTGCACATTTCTGGGTCTTTACTCAGATAAATAACTAGCATTATTTTTGGGTCAAAGAATAAGCAATAACATTTAGTGCTAAATATTTCTTTCAAATAATTTAAAATCAAAGACTTGAATTTTGCAGCTTTAATTACTTCTAGTTTAGAGGTACACAAGTCATTTTCAATACAGGAATGAGCATATTCCAGATTATTCCCTTAACTGTTGAAACTAAAGATAGTGTAGTCTTAATGAGAAATAAATTCTGAATTAGTATGTGGGAGAAACAGAAGAGTGTGATTTTGTGTAGTTGAGAGAAAATAGAAGTCTGCACAGGTATGAGGCCAAAAAACAGTCTACTAATAGAGGTGCTTTGAAAAACCAGAGGCATTAAACCATGGATTTCAGTCTTTTCCGCTCAATGCTTTTTGTAATCCTCTACAAGCCCCAAATAAGTGAAAGGCAGGTCCTATTTTCACTATGAAACAATGCTTTCAAGAGATCAGCGATAAATAAGCCATCTCAGTAAGGGGGAAGACTGGAAAGGGGTGTTCCAAATACCAGTTGTCACAATCCATACAACCTTCCGGGAGTTTAGTCTCGATAAACCTGCATTCAGCACGGGGTGTGGTTTCCCCCTTTTCCAAACTCTAATGCCTGATAAGCCAAATCGGGTGTACACTGAGAACAGGTGCAGGCTATCGTGGCAAAACCACAAATGTCCTTGTAAAAAAGACATCCCCCCTGGGATACAGGGTGGCTTTTAGTAGCCATACTCCATGTCTGGTTTTGTTGTGGAGCTCAGGTGTCAGTGTTCCTTGGGCAAAGTGGCAACTACATTATATCTGCAATTTCAAATTGCACGTGTTTTGTTTTGTTTTTTTAAGATAAGCCCAGCCCTGGCTGGTTTGGCTCTGTGGATAGAGCATTGGCCTGCAGACTGAAGGGTTCCAGGTTTGATTTCGGTCAGGGGCACATGCCTGGGTTGTGGGCTCAATCCCCAGTGGGGGATGTGCAGGAGGCAGCCAATCAATGATTCTCTCTCATAATTGATGTTTCTCTCTGAAATAAAAAAAGATAAGCCTAGCCAGTGTGGTTCAGTAGTTAAGCATTAACCTATGAACCAGGAGGTCATAGTTCAGGTCCTGGTCAAGGTACATGCCTGAGTTGCAGGCTCATTCCCCAATTGGGGGGGGGGGGGCTGAGGGAGGCAGCTGATCCATGATTCTCTCATCATTGATGTTTCTCTTTCCCTCTCCTTCTCTGAAATAAAAATATATTTAAAAAAAAAATGAAGACCACCCTTACCCCACAATCTTCATAAAAGCTGTATTTGCCAACTCATCCTTTGAGCCCAGTGCCTAGAATAGTACCCATATCAACAAATGAAACCTACACTCTAGCCAGAAAGGGCAAACACAGAAAGCAAGAAACATGAACTACAGCAACCAGTAACATCAAACTAACCCGTCATTTCAGAGAAGTGGAAGCAGGACATGAAGGCGGACCTGCCACTAGGGGGCCAGAGTCCGTGGCAAAGGAAGTTTGGGGACATTGGAAACAAAAATGTGTATATAGAGGACCTGGGGCACAATGCCATTTTAAAGCAAAAATTAATCCCTTAGCTAGAGACCTACCCAGTGCACTAGGAATTATGCTCTAAAATTGTTCCATTTAGTAGATTATGTCTTTTGTTAATGCAGGTAAGATCCTCAATAGAAGACAATGAAACAAGAACAAAGGCTTTCGTATTTGGATAGTCAAACTCTTCAATGTAGGAAGCATATGCTAATGCAGACAACCTAGAATTTAATTATTTCTTTAAGGATACACTATCTTTGTAGTGAGTTTTTCCCATAAAATATCTGCAAGGATATTTCACTACTTGGCTGATAATCCAGCTGCCCCAGAACCCTGGGTAATTTCATACTAATGTCTTCACTTTAGTCTCAGCACCTGCATATAGTGAGCACTCAATTATACAGGGGCACTAAGGTTGCATTTACTTTTTAAAATTGTACTTTATGTCATGATTGGATCTGGATTTGACTTTCTCTTGACATTCACAGATGTCACCTATGGTATTTTCTCTCACACATACCTATAGCCAAAGTAACTGTTTAAATATTCCATGTTGCATCTGAGAAAGGAGGTCTGTAAACACTTCAGAATTCTTCTTCCAAAACTGTCAATTTTGTTTTGGAAAAACACTTTCCCTTCCTGTTTTATTTACCTTCACAGTTAAAAAGATTACTGAACATGTTGTGAAGTGTCCTTACCTTTTGACTCCCAAAGCAGGTATTTGTTGAAGATTCTAGCACACATTAAACAATGCAGTTATGACAGAAAACCATCTAGGACTGGCTCAAAGCAAACACAAGCAGAGTCACTGCCCAGGGAGTCTTCTCCTCCTTGACCTCTGGAGCCAAGATGCTCCATTCAGGAAGGTGCCAGGATAAGAGGCCTGCATTTATATTTTCATCTAAAAATCAAGGGTTGAATAAAACCCCTAAAGCCAATTCTAAGGGAGCTTCTAAAACTACATAAACCATGAACGAGTTTAAAATGTAGGAAAGCCTTATACTCCATACCGAACACACCAATTGACGTGTAAAACTGGCAAGTAGTTTCAGACAGTGGATTTAAGAGCAGCTCGGTGGTGAGATGGTGATCTTCCTTTGTGCATCTTTACAGTGCGTCAGAGGTCCCTCCCAGGTGCTGACCCCCCACCACAGTGGCAGGGGCAGGATACCACACCCCTGTGGTCTTTCCACTGAACTGGGAACTCTGATCTCAGATCCCCATTTAAAAAAAAACAAACAGGAGGGAAATGTTTCCTTGGTTTCCCACCAGCTATTACTAGTTAGAACTATTCTCTGTTCTATTATGGAGCACATTAACCCAAATAACTACTTTTGAAAATAAACATCCTGTTAAAAATAGTATTTAAGGCCACTGCAAAAGGGGTTCTGTAAAGTAACCTTCTGGGGAACTATGACACAGCCCCAACTGCAGTAGAACAGGGATTGGGGAAATTCAAGAGGGTAGGGCAGTGGGGAGGCAAAAGTGGCAGTACTGCAAAACTGTGGAGGGGGTTGGGGCTGTTAAAGGAACACGGAATGGAAGTGGATGTGAAACACACCATCCTGAAGGTGTGCAAGTGGTGGAGTCCCACTGTAGCCGCACACACTGGAAACAGACTAGCACGTGAGGCCTGAATTCAAGATTACAAGAATGTAAGTGGAAATCACAGAAAATGCTTGGTCCTTATTATAATTCATTCAAATTATATTTCTAAAATGCTATGTGTTAAGGATTAAGACAAAACCATTTGTTGTTCTAACACAATCAAGTGCCCTCTCTGGTCAAAAAAAAAACACAAAAAACACCACACAAATACAGCCGTTTACTTTAAGTTTGAGAACACTAAATAAAAAAATAAAAGTATTTTATATATGACACTCCATAGAAATAATTACATTAAAAAATCTGGCCGAAACCGGTTTGGCTCAGTGGATAGAGCGTCGGCCTGCGGACTGAAAGGTCCCAGGTTCGATTCCGGTCAAGGGCATGTACCTGGGTTGCGGGCACATCCCCAGTGGGAGATGTGCAGGAGGCAGCTGATCGATGTTTCTCTCTCATCGATGTTTCTAACTCTCTATCTCTCTCCCTTCCTCTCTGTAAAAAATCAATAAAATATATTAAAAAGAAAATAAAATAAAAAATCTGACTTCTTGAATCTCATGTTTGAATAACTAGCTAACACATATTAACAAATGTGTTAAGGCACATCTACCTTCTTCCTCCCGTAGCCATTAAGGCTGGTCAACATGAACAACTAAGAACAGAAAGTGAAAATCCTGTTAAATTCATCCCAGGAAAAGTGTGCTGAGACAGTTCTTACTGCTAATTTTAAACTGAGTCATTCATGTCCAAGATAATTTCCTAAAACATGTTTTAATATTAAATACCCACACATATGTATGAGATGCTAAGATCAATAATATACCTATTTGATTAAAACAAAACCATGAGGTCAGCTTAACATCTGAGATCTGGCATTACCACAGCCTACTTCTTAGGGCAAATGTTTCCAAAAATAAAACTCTAAGTTACTAAGTTTGTAACTCACAGTACCCTTCCCCACTCACAATTCTAGAGCTGTACCCCCAAAATTACTGGCTAAAAACAAGGTAAAGGTTTCTCTAATGGGTGAAGCTGCCATTCTTTTCCAGCCAGGATCACTAAACCTGGACAACAGCTCTCAAAAAATACATACATGAGTAATTGTAGAGTTACTCCTGATGACTAGGAATGCTAACAAAATTAAACACATCTTTGTAAAGCCCTTAAGTCCTTAAGTCCATCCGTCATTCCATCTTGAGCAAATTGTTTATAAATGGCGGGGGGGAGGGCGGGGGGGGGAAATCCAAACCTAATTATATAGCTACTTCCTTGCACCATCATAAATGAACAAAATCCCATATTGGGGAATATTACCCCAAAATACTTTTCATCAAAACCAACCACTCAAATAACTTTGCATTTTATTTCACCCTCCAGAGTTCATGGCCCTATCTATTATGTCTGTTCTGACCAAAGCACATTTTGATACTGGCGTGAATGACTGTATGAAAGGGATTTGCTTCCAAAGGACAGTTCATATTCGAGCAGTACAAAAAGGCCAAGGCATTATTCCTCCTTTTGGTTCTTTACACCAATATAGTTTCCAAGGGAAAATCACTCTAATTACCTTACAATATTTGAAAATTGTTTGCTGAAAGCAGAGAGATACTACTTTCTGTGGGGAAGAGTAGATATCTTTCAGATTCATGATTCTAAAGTAAAAAAATTAAAGGAGTGAATTTTACAGGTACATCTTTAAGAACTGGTTCAAGCTATGCATTTATTTAACCAAGATATTTCAGTCACCCCTAAGAAAAAGCCAAAATTGTACTTCAAAAAAGAAACAGTGATTTTAAACTCTTCCAAATACTTTTGTATGTGATTTTTAAAAAGTATTTTATGTGCATGTTACATTAGGGGGAAAAGTACTTTCATTTTGACGTAAGAACCAAAAACTTATCCACAAAATGAATTCAGGGTTAGCTGGAGTGGCTCAGTTGGTTGAGTGTCGTCCTGTGTATCGAAGGGTGGCCGATTCAATTCCTGGTCAGGGCACGTACCTGGGTTGTAGAGGTTCAATCCTCAGGGAGCATAAGGAAAGCAACCAATCAATGTTTCTCTTTCTCTCCTCCCCCTACCCCCTCTCTAAGTATGTCCTTGCATGAGAAAAAAAAAATTCAGAATGAGCAGAGACTTAAGCTTACATAAATAGCAAATTTAAAAAATGCCAAAAATTAAAATGAACTAAGGCAACCGATCTTAAATTGCATTCTAAAAAACTGGTCAAATAATGGAAATAACTTTAGAGCTACTGAAGCCAAGAACAACTTCATTTAGAACATTCAGGTAGTGGGGGGGGGGGGGATCTTTTAGTAATCAAGAATTACTGCCCTAACATACCATTCACAGCAAGTACATAATGGTAAAATGAAAAAAATCAACTCTTCCTTTCCCATAAAGGAGAGTGGCAGCAGGCACGGGGGTGGGAAGAAGACAACTATCTATGCTTACAAATATGAATGTATACACACACACACACTCTTAAGTGACATGCGAGGCAATCTCAGGACTGGAGTACTAGAAATTTTAATGAGCAAATAATTAAAGCAATGCTCAGTAGACAAATGGTTAACACTGGAAGAGGAGCTATTAAAGTTTATCTGGTGTCAAGCAATGATTTCTCCTGTGATCGTGACAAGTATTATTTCATGTATATATAGAGCAGTGCTCAACCTTAGGTTTGCATAATTATTACCTGCAAACTCAAGTGCCAGGCATCAAACACATTTTCTCCTTAACTGACATCCTCAGGTTGTTAGGAATGGCAGTCTGTGAAAGCTGCATGGTGAGTTTAGTGTGTAAGATGTGAATCTCTAACTCTGGTTTGCCTAAATCAGTGATGGCGAACCTATGACACGCGTGTCAGAGGTGACACGCGTACTCATTTTTTTGGTTGATTTTTCTTGGTTAAATGGCATTTAAATATATAAAATAAATATCAAAAATATAAGTCTTTGTTTTACTATGGTTGCAAATATCAAAAAATTTCTATATGTGACACGGCACCAGAGTTAAGTTAGGGTTTTTCAAAATGCTGACATGCCGAGCTCAAAAGGTTCACCATCACTGGCCTACATGAATCCTTGTCTGGAGAAGGAAGATAAAATCCCTAAAAACCTGCATAATGCTTCAAACTAAATTTGTGTAGTAGTAGGATTTAGGAAACTTAGGACAAAAACAGCGAGATATTGGCCAAATCAGCTCACCATAAAACCTTCAGAAACTAGTTTTAAAAAATCTCTAGGGACATTTCTGCATCTTAGTAGAATGTTAAGTGTCAAACCTTTAAAAAAAAAATCACACCAGAATTTAAGATTTATCTTACCAAACTACACTAATAGACATAGACAGAATGAGGGTACAATGAATCTAACACTTAGTATCATTCCAAAATATTAATCAGGCATTAAATTTTAAAAAGCATTTTTAAAAAGTATATGCTTAAAGAGCTGTAAAAATACATTAGAAAATATATAGTGAAACATGTTACAAATAAATGACAATGCTGAGCAACACTTTATTAAAAAACACTTTTGAAGTAGACATACCTCCGTGTGTTTTCTCATAGCACCTTCTCAATTAAAATCATAACCTATAAATGCTATGAATTTGATAAGTTCATTCATTCAAGTCAGATAACCATGTTTTTATAGTGACCAAGATTTCTGAAGTTATGAAGCAGATATTACGATTTTTGTCATAAAAAACACACACAAAAAAACCTTTTGTCTGGATATACCCATTAGAGACAAAGTAGTAGAGATGATGTTGACCCATAAAATTTAAACACCTCTACCCAGCAGTTTATTCTCATACTATACTTGTATAGTTGATTTAATTTTTTTTTTTTTTTTACTCATCTGAGGCTATTTTCCCATTGATTTTTAGAGAGTGGGAGGAAGGGAAGGAGAGGGGAAGAGAGAAACATCAATGTGAGAGACATACTGACTGGTTGCCTACCGCATGCACACTGACCAGATTGGGGAGAACCTGGAACTGAGGTATGTGCCCTTGACTGGGAATTGAACCCTTGATCCTTTGGTTTATAGGCCAACACTCTTAACCACTGAGCCAAACAAGTGAGGGCTAATTTTTTTTTTAAGTCAAAGGGCACAACTTTGTATTTTCAGCAAATCTTATCTGAGTGCATAATTTCAGTGATTACTTTTCACTGTCATCTCTCAATTTCCTCTGTATAAGTTTGCTAAATATTCCTGCCAAGTTATTAATTTGTCCTGTTTAAGATATTTTACATATAGATATACGTGTATGTAATTTTTTCCTAAATAAAAGTTTTTTTCCCAAAGTAAAGAATGACTGCTTCTGATTATTTGCAAACTCCAAAACTAAAGATAAAAAAGTGGATGAATACCTAAAACTTGACTTACCTTACATACATAAGTCCTCAAAGTGACATACGAGATCTTGCGACAAATACACAATACCCTGTGGGTCATTGAGACCAGCGGAGGCCAAATCACAGTGCAAGTGGAACAGTACAGCCAACATCTACCTTCCCAGATGTGACACTATGTTTTACTACCAGACCAACAATTGTTATAAGCTCGGGGACATTTACAGGAAACAAAGAAATCAGGCACAGGGGCAGATTTTTTTTTTTAATAGTTGTATTTCCAACAGGTACAACAAACAAGAAAAACCTTTCTAATTCATGGAAGGTAAACCTGGGCATGCAGAAATGTTATCGACACACATTTATATTGAGCTGTCAACACTGCCCTCTTACATTCTCCCCTTTTGTTAAATGGCCAATCTTCAAAGTAGCAATACAGGAAAAACTCCACCTTCACTGCACCAGAATCCTCTGGGCACAGTACCACCTTAAGTGAAGGTCTCATCTTGAGGTGCTTTCAGCCATAAAAAAGAAAACATGTTAAAGAAAGTAAACACTCGCCTACAAAGTGGTCTCACCTTCGGTTCTAGCTTTCTTCACTTCAAAGGGTTCCGAATCTTCCAAGCATCTCTTGCGATTTGTTCCCATACTAACATGATTAGGAAATATATTCTGATGGCCCCCATTTAAGGTGCCATTATTATAGAAACGGTTTAGATGACAATTCTGGAGGTTCAAGAGAAACTGGGTACATTCTTGGAAACCCTGGGTATGAGCAATGTCTGCTGCTGTCAGGCCACTGGCATTTCTCAGGCTGCATAACACAAAAACACTGAATTACATCCCATTAGCATTTCCAGCTGGTGTCTGCTCCTGCCGAACTGACTAACTATCTGAAGGTGATATGAAAAAGTATATAGATTTACAGCAAGTCTTCATTAAAGAAGGCGTTACTCATCCTAGCTCTGTAACTAACTTCTCTCTTATGCACATTTGATTACTAAGCAAGATTTGGGCGATAGTAATTTAAAAATCAATATAGTAAACTTTAAAAAAAGGCATCTTCCTATTTAACTTCTCAAAATCATTTTTTGTTAGTCTGAAGAACCTAAATTTATGCTAACTTCAGACTTAATCTGAATTCTATATTATTGGTACTTAATTTTAATAATCCATTCCTTTAGCTTGAGTAAAATCATTAACAAACAAACATGTACTGAAATTGTCCATGGCATTCATAACAATCAGCTTCCTAAAAACAAAGGTATGCAATTGCTTACCAACAAGCCAGATTTTATGTGACACTATAAGTGGAAGTTTAGAAGGATGTCCTGACATTAAAATAATTTGTCATTAGACTGGAGATATGAAAAGCTGAGTTTTTGGGTTTTTTTTGGCCTTGCTTAGGAAAACTTAAAGGAATTGTCATTCTAGAGCAGTGGTTCTCAACCTTCCTAATGCCGTGACCCTTTAATACAGTTCCTCATATTGTGGTGACCCCCAATTTCATTGTTACAAATTGAACATAATTAAAGCATAGTGATTAATCACAAAAACAATATGTAATTATATGTTTTCCGATGGTCTTAGGCGACCCCTATAAAAGGGTCATTTGACCTCCAAAGGAGGTCACGACCCACCGGTTGAGAACCACTGTTCTAGAGCATTATGAGTGGACTAGAGGCCCAGTGCACGAATTTGTGCACCAGTGGGGCCCCTCGGCCTGGCCTGCGGGATCACGCCGAAACCTGCTCTCTGACATCCCCCAAGGGGTCCCAGTTTGCGAGAGGGTGCAGGTCAGGCTGAGTGACCCTACTGGTGCATGATCAGGACCGGGGAGGACCGCAGGAGGGCTCCAGGGCATGTCCGGCCCATCTCGCTCAGTCCCTATCGGCTGGACCCCAGCAACAAACTAACCTATCAGTTGGAGTATCTGCCCCCTGGTGGTCAGTGCATGTCATAGTGACTGGTCAACCAGTTGACTGTCTGCCTCTTGGTGATCAGTGCCCATCATAGTGAGCAGTTGAGTGGCCTTAGCTTATCATTAGTATATTATGCTTTCATTGGTTGAACGGACAACTGGACAACTGGACCCTTAACATATTAGGTTTTTATTATATAGGATATTTCCTGTGAAAGACAGATACTATTCTAGGAACTCATGCCCTAAGCTAAGAGTTCTACTACTGAAAAGCATCAACATCTTAACGTGGTTAATATCACAAGTAAAGGTCTGATGTCTTCTATAGTAGCTAAGATTCAAATTAAAGGAGGAAGTGGTGGTGTAAGTGAGAGATCTGAATAAGATGAATATAAAAGAACCAGTTGAGCTTGTAGATCTTAATTAGGAAACAATAAACATTTAGAGAACAAAAGCAACTCCATGTTGAAGTTCCCCTGGAGAACAAGAAAATACACTGCTCTGTGAAATAAATCTGTAAAAAAAAGCAAAACAGGTTGTTAGGTATAGGTTGATAAACTGAATTCGCAGAAATACCAAACAGCAAAGCTATCTCCATATTTACTCAGCAAGCTATGCTATGAACAGAGCAAAGGTATGATCAAATAAGGCTTTATTTTGTGTAAGTGAAATAACCAATGCAGAACCTTTGATTCTTGTTTCCTAGGTTAATATTAATGCCAAAAAAGAAATTTTTTTTTTCCAGAGAGAAAACTGCTGAATCAGGGGCAAATAAGGGCCTTTCATTTTCAAAGATAAAAATAAGCTGTGAATTCATATTTCCAGCCATCATACTCATAACGCTCCACCTCAGAAACAAAAAATCTATATATTCTTGGATAATCACTAAACATGTCTTCACTTCTTAGAAGAAGACAAAGAAATGTACTATACATTTTGAAGAAAGGCAAAAGCCCAAACTCAATTTTATCAGATATAAAAGAGACAATTCTTACGAATTCCAGAAACCAACAATATTTTCTTAAACATAGAAGGCAGTTGTGTGTGGCTACTGGGGACTAAAATTGACATTTTAATTTTACCTCACGGATGTGAATTCTGATGAATATTATTCTAGAATTCTTAATGTTAACTACTGAAATTTGGGCAGAGCAAATTACATTTATACAAAATAGTATTTTTAATTTTTAATATCAACTTGTTATTCAAATGTAACTCTAATGTGTACAGCTGGACTATTTTTAAATGATGCATTTCATTTTTGGAAGATATCACAAGCGAAGATGGTCCAGAAAGGTCTACTTCTTCAAGAATGTAAACACAAAAACAAAAGCTGCCACCTGAAAATTTTTTTAAATCTTAGTTTTTCCGAATTTGAAAAGATGAAGACCCAGAACGTAAGCAAACTTTATACAATGATCATTTCTACAGGTAAGTATGGACTTGCTCTCTGAAATCAAAGAATACAGAAATGAGAGGTTGATGCTTAAAATTAGAATAGAGTTGACAGTAAAGATTACTCCTTAGTGGATCACAGAATAAAAAAGAATAGTACATAGATTTTAAAAAATGGAATCTACAACCATAAATGCCAGCTCACCAACAAAAACTTGTGTAAGGAACATACCAACATTTTGAAGTCGCTAAAAAGACTAACATTCAAAATACACCCAATTCCTTTACTTTTCATTCAGAAACTTAACAGTAGACTGAATTTAGGCTAGAATAGCAGTTTACTGTTCTTCCAAGGAAATAGAACCTTAAAGAAAAATAAGCAACAAATTAGTGCCAATATCCAGAGATCCAGAGACCATAGAGATTGTAAGTGTTCAAGTGGGATTGTATGTCTTAATAAAAGACCTAGACATCACCACCCTACCTCCTCCCTTACCAAAAGTAGTCAAACACTTGCACATCACTTGATTGAGAAAGAGCCAACCAAATTTCCAAGTTGTGTCAGGCATTATCTTCAAAATTCAAAAGAAGAACTAGAGCCAACACATGCTATATACTCCCTATGCATGGACCAACCAAGTGAGAGAGAACAGTAACAAGTCAGACTGGTTCCTCACATTACTTTGGGGAGCCAGAAATTAGAATGATCCAAAAGGGAGGTCTACATACTCTATAAATGTATGGACAGATATCATGATCTGGGACATTTGATGACTGTGGAAGAATTGGGAGGTTATAGTTTTGGCCATATCCCTACAGTATTATAGGAAAAAGACATAAAGTATCCTTTCTCTACTTCTAGGGAGCTATAGAAGATTTCAACTATATTATTTCTCAAGTTACTAAGGACTGAATACTGGTATACACAACATATAGTTTACTTTAATAGACTTTATATTCCTCTGAAGCAAAACATCTGTTAACACCTGACATTGATACACAACAACCAAAACCACTATTCCCCTCTTCTGCCTCTAATGTTTTCCTTCCCATGTCCTCTCCTACTTACTTACATTCATTCCTCCATTCTCTACCCCTGTGGAATGTTTAACTCCCTAATTCTGCTCTCCTCACATTTAAAAACTTACAAGTGGCTGCTCAATCACAGAATGCACATTACAAAAATTGACAGGAAAGGAACATTAGGGATCATCTAATTTAGGGGGGGACACTTTTCTTTTTCTTTAAAGGGCTAGAAAATATTTTAGGTCTTAGAAGCCACAGACTCACTCACAACTACTCTGTCATTTTAGCCTGAAAGCAAGCCTCAGACAATATATAAACAACTGAGCTTAAGTGTGTATTAGCAAACCTTTATTTATATTGAAACTAGAATTTCATATAATTTTATGAATCAAAATATTATTATTCTTTTGTTTTTTGATCAACCATTTAAATATGTAAAAATCATTCTTAGTTTATGGGCCATTCAAAAATAATCAGCAGGCTGGATGTGTTAACAAACTAATCCTCTCTATTCTTAATAACTGTCTATGGCAGTGGTTCTCAACCTGTAGGTCGTGACCCCTTTGGCAGTCGAACGACCCTTTCACAGGGGTTGCCTAAGACCATTCTGCATATCAGATATTTACATTACGATTCATAGCAGTAGCAACATTACAGTTATGAAGTAGCAACGAAAATAATTTTATGGTTGGGTCACAACATGAGGAACTGTATTTAAAGGGCCAGAAGGTTGAGAACCACTGGTCTATGGGTTCCTGAAAAAAATCTTCCTAGTAAAGACTTTTTCTATTTTATGCACTATTCAATTCAAACAAAAGGAAACCTGTATTTATAGGTCTTAATTCCTCAAACCACTTTTTAATGTTAAATAAAGTAGAGAGGACTTTCATATGAACTATAGAGGCTGAAAATCACATGGGTTTCCAAATAAAAACTGGAATAATCATTACATGGTACCATTCTCAAAACACTTTAATGTTTAACAAAAGCAGCTCAGGTCTTTAAATTCTTTTTTCATATAAGCTGTCTTATTTGCTAATAAGCATGTCTCAAATGTTGTTTTAAAATTTTGTCTTAAGGGCAGAATCACTAATTCTGGTTATATATCATCAATTTATTAACCCTTCAAACTCTATTTATAGTGTTCCAAGTTTAAGTAGGTATTAAACCTAAGCTATCCCATTATTTTCCTAAAACTCAATGGGAGTTGGGCACATGAATGTGGCTTAAGATTGACAGGTTCTATAACAACTTCACATAAAATGTGGTACTTTGTTCTTTTAGAGTACTTTTTAAGCAGTCAAGCTTTCACCTTTCAATCAATCCATAGTGTTCACTGTGGTGTGATAGGCCACACTGCACTAACAGCTGGCCACTCCTATGAACCTCAAGTGAGGTACTGATAAAGACAAAAGTTAATCTGAACTGCAGTCTTTACAGTATCTGGAAGAAAATCTTCAAAATTATTCTCTAAAACTTTATTTTGCATGAAAATATTTAATATAGACATTGAACTAAATCTTTTTAAATTTGGCACCTTTAGTTTGATGCACTTGGGCACAGAGACTACACCTAGTCTAAAATTTTTCTTTGTCTATTTCTGAAAACAAGAGGAACCACATGGGACCAAGTTGTTCTATAGCTCTAGTTGACCCTCTACGATCCTAATATCCACTTTAAAAATCTTTGAAAATGAGGAAAGATTTAAAGAAATCAGGTATTCATCAACTTGATGTTCAAATCGGGTCTAGTTTGTTGAAGTACATGAAAATTGACATTATCAGATTTTCAGGCTGGTAAGATCAATTTGCTACTACTTATTATGGAAGTGATCTGTAGGTTCTAGTTCCTGTAACGGTCAACATGAAACACCATCTTTAGGCAGACCACCCATTTTCTCCAATGGTTCTTAGTATTCTTTCAAAATTGGAATATGAAAACATGGAAAGACATAGACTAGCCTGTAGTATGAATTATTTGCTCTGCTAAATAACTGGAAAAATCAAACTGGTATTTTTTTAAACTTTGCTAAAGTTAAAAACATGCTTATATAGTCTACTAGAGGCCCGATGCACGAAATTTGTGCACGGTAGGGTCCCTAGGCCTGGCTGGCAATCAGGGCCGATCTGTAGGGTGACTGGTGGCCTGGTGCCACACACTCGCCTGCCTTGGCCTGGTGCCACCCATTCGCCTGCCTGCCCCCTGCCACCACCGCCTGTTGCCTCCCTCTTCAGAGCAACCAGCTGACCTGGGGCCTGTGGGCTGGGGGCAGCTCCTGTGCTAAGTGTCTGCCCCCTGGTGGTCAGTGTCATAGCAACCAGTTCTGCAGGTCGTTCCACCGTTTGGTCGATTTGACTATTAGGCTTTTATTATATAGGATTTTCTGTAATAAAATTCTTGAATAGAATATTAAATTTATTATACCTAAGAATGTCTCTTCAAAGAACTTTAAAACAAATTCCACTCTACTGCTAGCCAATCCCTCATCTATTTTCCACTTATAGTGTCACATAATTAGGATACATGAGAAGCCATTCTAGTAACAGTTTTTATTTTTAATTTGAAAAACCACGGATCAGGAAATACCTGAAATATAGATTTTAGAATCTGAGTTGTCACATCACCTTCAGGATGTTTTCTTTTTGTTAATGCCATGTGACAATAAAAGATAACCACAGTTTTTATATAAATAATATTTCTGTTAAAATTCTGATCTCAACTTAACTATTGTTAGTTACAAATAAAAAGGTAGATATCATAAATTAGGGTAAGCAAAGCATGCAAATCTAAAGAATCTATATCTGAATTCCTAGATTAGCATTAAAACCAATCACCGCAACAAATACCTCAACAGTATGCCTCGTGTGGAGAAAGGAAGCCATACTGAACATTCAATGCCACAACTGTAAGGTTTTCGGAGAAGCACCTGTGGCAGTTTCAGCAGTTTCTATATGGAATGCTCCCCCTTTCTAGGATTACTTGAAAAAATCAATTCAATTCGAATTACGTAGCTGTAAAACATTGACATGTGTAGTTTTTACAGATTCAGAATCTTCTGTGTGATTTAAAACGGGCAATGGTTCATAAAACAGGAAACTTAAATAATAAGGGATCACATATTTGCAGGCAACATTTGGATTAAAAATACATATACATACATGAAGTGCAGAAGCACACTTATTGAGCATAAGCCATTATCATGTGACCTCCTTGACCAAAAGCTATTGCTCTAAAACACTGCCTCCTCAATCACTTCTAATAATTTTTAGCATGAAGCCAATTTATAATTATGTCAATATTTCAACAAAATTTAATAGTATGGACTAAAAACCATTAACTCACGATTCTGGTTACTTTAAAATTTGGTATGCTGTATCTCAAATACATTAGTAACTATTCCTAGATGGAAATAAGCAAATACATGGAATCATTAAAAAAAAAAATTAAAAACATTACTAAATGTCCATTTGTACAAACAAAACATTAGCAAACATCATGAGATTTCTTCAGTAAAAGAAAAATGTATATTTTTAACCCTTTGGTATCCAAATTCTTAATAATCATGAAAACTTTCTTAAATATATTCTTTAGGTAACGGTAGGGAGACACTATTTTTTAAAGTTTCTATCTTTAAAAATTTGGTGCCAAGTTTTCATTTTAAGTTCAACACTGATGAAGATAGTTTTACATTGCAAATGAACCCCAATTATGTTTGCATACATTAAAATATAATACACTGATGAAATATTTAACATGCTCCTACTATATTTTAGCAAAGGTAAAATATATTTGGATTTAGAAATCATTGGTTTTATTTGAAAACATTCTTTGTAAAAGCTGTGGTTAAATAAATATTAAAACCTACATATTACTCAAGCATGAAAAATAAAATTCTGAACTAAATTTGTCAACAACTCTATAATACTGCCCAGTCCAACATCTGCTCCTGCCCAGGAGGCAGAACTTTGATAGCTATCTCAGCAAGTTAATTCCTCCATCTTGCGCGTAACACTTTAATAAAAGAAAAAAAAAAAGACCCAGGAAATAGTAAGATCAGACAAGTTTGCCATAATAACAATTAACTCACAAATTTCAAAGTAAACCTGGGTTATTTTGCCAAGGGCAAAAGTTGCAAACAAACTTCTTGCACTATTATTAAAAATATGCTTATCACATGACTTGCCCTAATAAAAATTTTGCTTCCAGAGAGGGGCTCTATAGATAAACAAATAAAGGTGGGTCATAAATATGGCCACCAATTATGAACCAAACTAAACTAACTTCATGTCAATGAAAAATTCCTAAAAGTTCAGCAACATACTTTTTTGGGGGCAACATTAAAAAAAAGTCTGTTAAGATCACTTTTGTTATTATAGGCAACTGTGCCTGATTTCTAAATTAGGCAAGATTTTTTTAGAGTGAGTCACTGAGCTTGTTTATATAAGGCTATAGAAGCTTCTCCAGCTAAGTTCTTCTAGGGATCACACTAATTAAATTAAAATATATGTAAGCTCATTTGAAGATCTGGTTGCAACAGAATCAATGGATTCTACAGAAAGCTTTAAGACTCTGTCATACCTAAACACTGCCACCTATATAATGTAGTATTAAAATGGACTAGCAAATTTGCCTGAGATGCAAGCAATTCTGCAGTCAAATGCTCTACCACTGAGCTATACCCCCAAGTAATTCTGGATTTACCCTAACTCCTGCTAACTACCTCCACCACCACCCCTTTTCACTCCAAGGCATTAAAAAAGCTACTTTAATATCTGGTTGATATGGGATCATTCTCAACTTCAATCTCACAAGAAAATAAATACAAAGTAACCAAAATTAATTGGTACAAAAACACTAAAAGTAAAAATAATACAAGACTCAAAATCTGCACTTTACATTGTTAGTAGTAAAGAGGTCTGCTTCATTATCAGCAGATAGTGTTTTCAAGCATCTTTTTTTGAAATCACATTAACACAACTTATATTGTTACTAATTTGTTCACAAAAGAACGAGGCAACAACTTTTCCATGTCAGTACATGCCTTTCTTCCACTCAAAAATCCTAAGTGTGGAGTAGGCAGCATTCAAATATTAGCTGCAATGAAAAACCGAACTGCCATACAAGCAAAATTAAGGATGACAAACTTAATGAAACCCCCATACTTATCATACTTGAGAAAAAAATGAGAATGAGAAGCATTTGTAGAGGTGTAGATCATTTAAGGTACACAAACATTTAGTCTGGTCATAGAACTGATGTAAACTTGAGTATTTTTATTTTTAGATCTGAACAATAAATTGCAAATAATGACCATCATATATGATAAGTAGAAACAAAACCTCACATGAAAAAGAAAACTTGGCACCAAAACTCAAGATGTAAAATAAGAGAATAAAAAGAAACTCCATCAATATACTCACGTGTGGTGCTAGAAAATGTAATACGGTGCACAGCAGTTGACATGCGTTATCTTACAGATGCAGCCTACATTGACAAGTTAGTTACATAACAAAGCATTCTAGCCACAGATGTGTGGAATAGCTGCCCTCACCACTATCTACCCAATGACCAAAAAGCAGCAACTTAAGACTTTGGCCACTTTATGCAGCTGATATATAAAAAGCAAAGTAGAAATTAAAAACAAAATTATTAAATCCCACCAAGTGTTATAAAATAATGATATGAGATAATTTTTAATCTATTCAGGGGAAAAAATTATATTATCTCCTAAGCATTATGGCATGTAATATGAAGAATTAATAATCTGGCCTGTCCTAAACTGAAAAAAAAAGTAACTTCAAATAAATCGTGTGCCCCTTGATCTTAAAATAGAAAAAGGCATTTTATTTGCTAGAACTACACTTTTCCACATAAGCAGCATTATGCGAAACAAGTAAAATAGGTCTAAGTGTCATAATTTGGGGGAATCAAGCTATTACTTATTGGTAGACTAAAACTTAAAACTACAAAAATGTGCAGAAAAAGTATCAAAAAAGCAATTTACAATTTAGCTTATTGTCAAAACTGACATTTTTATCTAGATGTTAAAATTAAATAACCCCACATATAATTACAATAAATAATGAATACTGTGCTCTATCTCCAGGCCAAAGACTTATACTTTTAAAAATCGCTTTTGGCTAGGTGGTTCAGGCTAAATATTTCTTCTAAAAAATATCTGAAAGTTCAGTCAAGGGAAATCACCATAATGCAGGGTCTCGAGGGAATGGCTCTTATACTGAAAAACAGACTGGCACTTGAGGTCATGCTCAGTCACACTTGGTGGAAAAGAGACACTCGAGGGTCCTGTAACCAAGGACAGAATTGTAAATAAAATGATCTCATTTTTAAAAAGACACCTATTAAAAGGACATAGCAATAGATATTTACTGGCTTAAAGGATTAAGCTATCCATTAAAATGAATAAAACTAACATTTTAGTAATAAAATGTTCAGGACCAATTAAGAAAATTGTTTCGAAAATAAGTCATTAAAAAGATCAACCTCTAATTATTTCAATAAGTGACAATTAAGCAATCTAATCAATTATTTTATATGACTCTGTATTTTATAACCAAAGCTTGTTATTAAAGATAAGTTTTTAATCTAAATTCAGCTAAGAAAACTGCATATATATCTTTGCTTTTAAAGTAATCCATTGAGAATTAACTCAATGTTTTTAACATTGTATAATATGTATTTAATTGTTTTTACATTACCTTAAGTTATAACTACATATGAAAATAACAAGGTACCCTGAAAAATAACAGTTAAAATGCAAGTCATATTTATAAAACTAAATCACTACATAAATGACCCAAGCCCAACTAATGACTAACCTTAATACTAAATCAAACAGAAGCTAAGATACTAAAAGCCCAACAACAGCCCCTGGTATTAGACAGGTTTTGCATTAACCTATATTTTTGCTCTCCAGGGTATATTTTCAATATTTATTATAATACAGAGTCAAACAATGAAGTGGAAACCAAAGGGTTAAACTAAGTTATTAGTTTTGTGGGTTTTATTTCTCTCAAAGTCTAAAATTTCACATCGCCAATAGAATAAAGTGGCTTGTAATTAATTTTTATGAAATATTCAAGACACTCAAGATAAAACAAAAAAGCTGATATTATCATAGTTATTTTGGTTATTACAGCTCTATAGCTTACACTCAACATTTAAGGGTGAAAACCGCATCCATTTTGTTAATGCTGTGAACTGCAGAAGAAAAATTTTTATCATATAAATCTTTAAAAGTAAATACAAATGAATTTACTACCTAAAATAAAAGTATTAATGCCATGACTAGCTAATTAATGATTTACATACAAAATAACACTTAAAAATACACTCAAATATTTTGTTTTACCAAACTACAAATAAGCTAGTTGATGTAAACTGGGCCAAAACAAAGATATTCTAAAATGCCATCATATCAAAAACTCAGAGATTTTAAAGTCTTTAATGTAAATAGTTACATTTTACAAGGAGTTATAAAATCATCAAAAGTTATAATAGGCTTTAAAACATAATGTTCTCACATCTGCTAAAAGATGAAGAAATAAAAATTTAGAAAAGCTAATTGTCTGCAAGATTTTTTTGAGCCAACAGGCCTGAAAAATATTTTAATCCAATCCAAGGCCTTTGTTTCCAAATTACTACTTGGCAAAGAAAAGTTTGAAGACTTGCCCATGGTGATATTGTTAGTGGCAAAATTAATGATGCTAGGTTCCAAATTTAATCAGTTAACTGTTCTGCACCTTCTGTTGGTCAACTTAACCCACACAATTTTGCTCACCAAAACCAACTGATCTAAAAAGCAAAATTATATTACTAACATTAAAAACAAAGTTCAGGACTTTGCTTGCTCTAAATACTGTTTCTAAACACAACACCCTTAGCTACATCTTGGCTGGGAAGAATAAACAAAGTCACTTACTCGATGTGAGCCCCGTTAGCTACCAGGGCACTGATGCAGTCTAGGCTCCCAGAGCGAGCCGCTTTGTGAATGGGAGTCTCACCCTCACAGTCCTGGAGGGAAAAAAAAAAAAACACAAAAAAGGACACACACCAATATTCAGATCCAACAAGATTTCCACATTTTACACATATATAATACCTTAATCAATAAAGAGAAAATCATTTTTAAAAAAACAAAGTAAAATGCATTACGACTTCAAAAAAAAGATTTCCACATTTTAAAGTAAAATTAATCAACATGCACCATTTCATTCATCTTTGAAATGAAACAATATGGTAAGCCAAATTTGATGCACAACACAAAAAAATGTAGATGTGAAGAGAATATAAGAGCAACCCAGGGTAGGGGCACCCTTTGATCAAGAAAAAACAACAACCCTATGGGACCTGTACAGCAGTGATAGCATGTACACTCTAGATCAGTGGTTCACAATGTGGGCACATGCCCCAAGGCGGGCAATTTGATTTTTAAGGGGGGCAATTCGAGAATGAGTTATCAACAGCAAGTTTTTTGCATTTCTTATGCTTCTAGGGGCCTCATATACAATACATAAACATATACTGTAACATATTTATGCATTTCAGTTCTCTATTATGTTTTGAAACTTTATTTGCTATTTTTTCGTATCACTTCATATTATTATTTTTTAAACAATTTCTTAGTGATTTCTTCCTCAGTACTTCAACTGTCCTTTCATTTTTTTATTTTTCTCTTTCACAGATGCCATGTTCTTTGGAAGCTTGTTTAGACTAAGTTAATGGCCTTTTAGGCTTCCTCCACGTGAATAGTTCACTTTTTGCATAAGAATTATATGTCACAGGTGGGGGTGGGGGGATCAGGATTTTGGAGATGCTTAGGTGGGGCATGGCCAAAAAAAGGTTGGGCCAAGAAATATCACCAATATCTAACATCTAGTCTAGTTTACCCATATCTACCACAAGGCTAGCTTAATTCAAGACATCACCAGTTTCTCCTTTGCATTTTTTTTTTATCTTGAACTTGAATTTGGACTACACTGTAGAGCTGGGGTCACCAACCTTTCGGACCTCAAGGACCACCCGTTGGTGACCGCTGCTGTAGAGAACAGGGTTGAGGTCAGAGTCAAGAAATGATGGGAAGGGAGAACACAAGGGTCAAACATAGCCAGCTCGTATAGAACTCAGGCTGTTTGTGATGAGTAGAAAGGCTGTATTAGAATCAGATTTATGCTTCAGAAAACGATGCTGGAAGAGGTAGTGGAAGTGAGCTGACTCAGAGACACAATTCAACACTAATGTATTAATCCAAAAAAAGGATGAATTAGTTTACACTGCATGAATGGAAAAAATTTGAAACACAACTTGATTTATAGGTTCTCATGTAAATTAGAGGTAAAGAAAGATACAGAATAAGAGAAGTTGTTTCTACTAAAAAAACTGAGATAGGACTTTTTGACTGGGAAATTCCAAGTGGCTAAGCAGCAACCATTCCTGAATCAATAACACTTCAATGTCACTGGAAACGGAACTTGGCAGAAGACTACCACATAGTTAAGGGATAAAGATATAAAGCAGAAGAGGGGCAACTTTACAGTATCTGACACAGTATTTGGAAAATAGCTCATTCATAAATTCAGTCAATATTTGAGCTCCTCACCAACGCATATTAAATTACAGGGGGGAAAACTGAGGTGAGGGCGAAAATAAAAAAAAGAGTGGTACATTATTGTACAGAAAAATGTAATATGAAAGACCTGACAGTTTAGTGGAGTTTTGAAAAAGTGTGTACATGTATTTTAAGATATGTTCAAAAGTGATATAAAAGTACACAGAATAATCCCATTTTTCAAGAAACAGAGAAAACCATGTGGTCCTATAAGGAGCTAACAACTGAACTCAGATTTTTAAAAAACAAAAACATAACCCCTATCCTCCCCCAAAATGGGTAAGGGTGGGAGGGGTACATATTAAGGACACATAAAAATTTCAGATAGGTATTGCCAGAAAAAGTAGAACTGAGATTTAGATGAGGTTTTGCAAAAACAAACAAACAAACAACAACAAAACCCACAAAGCAAAACAACAAAAACTCTCAGGGAAAATAAAGTTTTGTTTTTAGAAAGCTACCTTTGGAACAAGAAGGAAAAGGATTTTTGCTACTATTTCCAGAAGATAGTGGGATAGTAACAGATGACAAGAGCAAAACTACCTGTTCTGTGTTACACAAGCAGAACATCATTAAACTGGGAAGGGCAGAATAAATACTACTTAAAGAAAACTGTAGCCAAGAGAGTAAGAGTAGAGAGCCATTTTAATGTTACTGATTTCAGCCCAGTCACATTTTAAAAACACCAAATAGTTTGTAGTGTGGTTCTGGGAGTATTGTTGGCAAACTCTTGAGTAATAAAGGAAAGCGGGAGAGGTTATTAGAAATCTGAAGACGGACAAGTCACCTTGAATTTTAATAAAGAAAACTCTTATTTCTAATCTAGGTACAAGAAACTATGGAAGCAACATCAAATACCAGCAACATTCTTGAAGGGGTATTAAAGAGATGACTTGCAAACACAAAAAATGGCACCCAGGGATAGTCAAGACAGACCAGCAATTTTTAACCAGTGCTGCAATAAGTTTTAAAACATGCAATACCTGACTATTTAGTCAGGGGCACTGACCTCTCTTCCCTTAGATTGTAAAAAAACCCACCACCAACAAAAAACAAACAGCCATCAGTGTAAATTAATCAAAATTATACCTTTTCTGGGTCAGATCGGCAAAAGAAATTTTTGGTGTGCTGCAGAATTTTAGCAATTAGTTTGCATGCCATGAAATGAAAAAGGTTAAAAATCGCTGCTATAGACTTACAAAAATAAATCACTTAAATACTAACTTCACTTCCTTTGTGTAAACTTAGAACACTGAGCCTCCAGACAGTACACCTAAGTTCTGGAAACTCCTTATGTTGACCTTAGAGATGGCAGAAGGTATTATCTACTGATGTTGAGAAAATGGCTAGTCATTAACATGCTAAAAGATTAGAACAAGAAGATGGGTTAAAACAAAATGTCAAGAAATACTATGCTAGGTTCAAAAAAGTTACACACACACACACACACACACACACGAACAAATAAAAGCCTAAGAAAAACCTGGACCTGGCTTTAAAATAGTTTATCTGGAAAGTGAAGAAAACTACCTCAAGATGGATCAACAGTGTGTTGGGGAAGCCAACAAAAGGGCTACTGGGACCTCAAGGATCCCTGGGTGCCTGTCATAGCAGTCCCACTGTTACCTAACAGAGCAAGGCAACATCTGAGATTCAGAACGAAGTTCAACATCAGACCACAGCCAACTGAGATCCTATCAGGAGCAATGCCAGGATGCTTAAGAAATCCAAGTGGCACCCTTGACATGGGAGGACCTGGGGATATTGAGCCACGTGAACAATTAAAACAAGTGAGGGTTGTAAGGAGAGAGAGGGATTTGGGGACTGGCCCTGGGAGAAAGTTTAGGAGAGATTTCCACACAGTGCTAACTAGAGCAGCTCAGAGGAAGGAGTGGGGGGCACAAACCTTTTACCTATGGAAAACAATGAGCTGCTAAAAACACTATACGAAAAGGGGGATTATTTCAGAAAGGACTGAAAGTAGCGTTAGGCAATTTCTTTAGCTGTAAATTAGACTCTATGTAACAATTTAATGGAAATTAACATGTAGAGTATTCTGTACTTAAATTCCATATTAATATTAAACATTAATTACTGCCATTTATGGATTGTCCATATGTTATTGATAAAAAGGTTGAGCCACAGACCAAGAATATTACTTGCCCAAGGCCAGAGAGATGAGGAAGCAGAGTGTGGAATCAAGGCTTAGTACCCGTCCTACTGGAATAAAGGGGGAGGAAAGAAGAATGCAGCACCAGGAATGAGACAAGTAGAGACAGGCAATGCCTACAGCAACAACAGTATACAGTTGCCAACTTATAACTCCTGAATAGGTGGATAAAGTAACAAAGTTGTCCAGCCAGTGTGGCTCAGTAGTTGAGCATTGACCCACACACCAGGTCACTGGTTTCATTCCCTTTGGGGCCCATGCCCAAGTTTCAGCTCCATCCCCAGTGGGAGCATGCAGGAAGCAGCCGATCCATTTTGTTTGATGTTTCTCTCTCATTGATATTTTCTTCTCTCTCCCTTCCTCTCTATCTAAAATTAATAAAAACATATTTAAAAATTATTTTAAAAAGTAACAAAGTGGCAAAGAAGTCTGTAATATATAAAGGCATCCTGTGTGGAGATATAAGTTCCAGTTGAGTAACAGAAATAGGTCTAAAATCCAGGGCTCTCCCTTTACTGTCCTCACTACTAAAAGTCTATTACGGAGAATAAATTACCCCTCTATTCCTCAAGTCCCCTCTCCCATCAATCCTTGTGTTAAATCACTGCTAAAATACTTTTCCTCAATTACTTGTTTTGTAGGTGGGTATCTGTGTTATCTTTAGGAGAGGGGCTTGCAACTACTTTATTTCTGGCTATCATCAAAGGACGAATCTTAGGAAAGACAAAAAAGAGGAAATAAAAGTTACTTTGCACAAAGTAGACCCTTGATGATTATTAGCAGTACGCCTAATTTTTGGAAACTCCTTATGTTGACCTTAGAGATGGCAGAGATATTATCTCCTAATCTTGAGAAAATGGCTAGTCTTTAACATGCCAAAAGATTAAAACCAGGAAAAGAATATAAAAATAGGATAAAGGAGAAGAAAAAAAGCCCATGGCACAAGTCCCTTAGACCAGTGGTTGGCAAACTGCAGCTCGAGAGCCACATGGGGCTCTTTGGCCCCTTGAGTGTGGCTCTTCCACAAAATAACGACTTCTGCGCGTGGGCCACGAAGTTTCAATTGCACTGTATGTGCGCACCAGCACGTGGTATTTTGTGGAAGAGCCACACTCAAGAGGCCAAAGAGCTGCACGTGGCTCGCTAGCCGGTTTGCCGACCACTGCCTTAGGAGTCCAACCTGGGGCAGGTGCTAAGACTGGGGATGCTCTAGTCAGACTATCTATGGAGTCTTTTACAACCACAAGCCTGTTTAAGAGAGTTCCCAATAAGCTAGGAACTCTTCTGATGGGTTCCTCCGCTCCCCCTCCCTCAACTCATGTGAAAAGAATACTGAAAACACACCATTAAAAAACCGGCATTCTGCCCAGTCGTCATGGCTCAGTGGTTGAGCATCAACCTATGAACCAGGAGGTCACGGGTTGGATTCTCGGTCAGGGCACATGCCGGGGTTGTGGGCCCAATCCCCAGTGGGGAATGTGTAGAAGGCAGCCAATCAGTGATTCTCATCATTGATGTTTCTCTTTTCCTTCCTCTCTAAAATCAATAAAAATATAGTTTTAAAAAAAACGCCCTAGCTGGCTTGGCTCAGTGGATGGAGCGTCGGCCTGCGGACTGAAGGGTCCCAGGTTCGATTCCGGCCAAGGGCACATACCTGGGTTGCAGGCTTGATCCCCAGTGTGGGGTATGCAGGAGGCAGCCAATCAATGATTCTCTCTCATCATTGATGTTTCTATTTCTCTCTCCTTCTCCCTTCCTCTCTGAAATCAATAAAGAAATATATTTAAAAAAAAAAAATCCCAGCGTTTTCATGTTTACGTTTGTATGCTTAAATACAAAACCTTTGCATCTGGTGTCCAGAAGTCACTTCTTAGTAACTATTTATCTCTGTCGTCATCACCCCCAACTTGTACCTGAAGCAACATTAACTCACACTGGTCATTCTGCTAAGGCTAACTTAATCACAGCTATTAAATATATTTTGCTAGTATGAATATGTTTGCATAATTATCCGTGGAAACAAGGCTAAGGTAGCTGTGAGCAGGGATGCCAGGAAAGCTGGGCTTAAGGCCAGACTCCTTCAGTCACAGCTGTAACCTTGGGCAAATCATTTGGGTCACCATGGATCACAGTAAATCATGTAACAGGTGAGAGTACTCTATAAACAGAAAGCACTGCTATGTGAAAGGCCTATTATCCACAAGTAATTCAATAAACATAAATTCCAATTAGCCCACAGGTAAAAATATCAAACGCTAATTAAGGCCTCAATTTAAAACTCAACACCATGTAATTATAACTAGAAAAAGAAAAGAAAACAAATTCCCTTACCCGTTTGTTAATGCTGGCTCCTGCTTGAATCAACCAGATCAGGCACTGAGGATGTCCCCCAAAAGCAGCAATGTGAGCTGGGGTCTGTGCATAACGTGTAGTGGAAACATCAAGTGTGGCTCCAGCTCTCACCAACTGCATCAAGCACTCCAACTTCGAAAGCAGTAGGAGAAATGAAACATGCATAAATGTTGGTGTACTATTAAATATTACACAACTAATCTAATTCTACAATGGAGATTAAGTGGCATTTGTTGCCAATTTTTTTTTCCTGTTTAAGGGAAGAAATTAAGTCGTTCCTTCCCAATGTTATAGAAATTTTAAAAGGCATTAAAAAATAAACATTTTTCTTCATAAAAAAAAAATTGGCAAATAAGCCCGGATGGCATGGATCAGTGGTTGAGCATTGACCTATGAACCAGGAGGTCATGGTTCGATTCCAGGTCAGGGCACATGCCTGGGATGCAGGCTCAATCCCCAGTAGGGGGCGTGCAGGAGGCAGCTAATCAACAATTCTCTCTCATCACTGATGTTTCTATTTATCTCCCTTAAAAAAATAAAAATAAATTGGCACATAGAAATATAAAGTAAAAAAGACTG
>NW_006295821.1:1605863-1609157 GCF_000327345.1 Myotis davidii | reverse complement strand
CAGTTGGAAAAGACAAAATAAGAAAAGATTAGCTTGCATTATTTAGACTTCTATCAAAACTAGGTTTGCCACTTTCACACACTATTCTAAAGAATAAAAACGTTAAAGTGATTGGTAGGTTAAAAAAAAGGTTTGTGTAGCCTGGTAAACTCTCCATAGTCAAAGGCTGTTTTCTGCAGTCTGCACAACTGTACACCTTTATACAATGCAGCATTTAAAGAATACTCAATTGAGGTCCACCCTTCAGATTATTTTCTCAGGGAAAAGATGTGTAGAGTAAGTGAGAGGGTAGGACGTAAGTCTTTCCAAACTGATTGTATAGAGGAAAAAACCCTCAAAACAACAATGCAGAAAAGGGATAGAGCACAGCTGAGCTCTGCACCTAGCAGGTGACTAAAAGGAACACAGTAGTCAAGGTCAGACTCTGCAGCCTGGTTCCATATTATACTAGCCTCTGGGTAAAGAACTCATCACACTCAACATCCACTGAAGAAATGCCTACCACATGCCAAGCACTGTCCAAGAAGGCCTGTTGTTCTCAAGGACTTACACTCTTCCACCTGGTGTGTCCTCAGATGCTGGACTCCAGACTGCTCCGTTTCTGTTCACGAAGCACCATGCACAATTAGTGAAAAAGCTCTAACTGCCAAAATTCTTTCTCTTCCAGAGGACAGACCTCAAATGAAGAACAAATAGCTACGTTCCCATCTCACCCCATGTCTCTTATCCTCTTTCAGCAATTTAAGCCTTTCTTTGCAAAAGGACAGATGACCAAAATCAACATTTTTGTGAGATGAACTCTCAGATGAAAGTACACTGATTTAAAACATGCTCTCTATCTTCAAGGAACTTGAATCTGGGAGTGGTTGCTGATACAGAGACAATTTTGGTACATACTGCCTTTATTAATGTACTGAGTAAAAAGAAAAGTGCCAATACTAGTGATAAAATGAACAGCTGTTAAATCCAACAAAAATGAGACAAGGATAAAAAAAATCACTGGGTATTCCAAAAGCAGTTCATCTTAATATCAATTGAGAGCTCCCTGGACGTAAACCTGTACCTATTAGTTCAATTTAGGAAACTGGGTTTGGAATTCTGGAAAAATACTGTTCAATAAGACAGCTTGTAAAAGCAAGATATAATTAGAAATTTCAACTGTTAAAGTGCTCTGGGAACAAATAAGCATCATAAAAGGTTAGGAAACTCTGCACAATTGGCACATTTCTAGGAACACAAGCTTGAAAGTTGGGAAAATATATATATATGCCCAATATGCAAAGTGTCCCCTCAGGAGTTTGACTGGGAGTTTGATGGCTTGCTATGCTGTGCACTGACCACCAGGGGCAGAAAGAAGGGAGGCCCCGGCTGGCAGCCAGCAGCCGCTAGGGACCCTATCAGTGCACATATTTCATAATTATGCTAGATTGGCTCTTGCACAGGCCAAGAACAGTGTAGGCTTAAATTTATATAAAAGAATGGAAGCTGTTTTCAAGGGGGGGGGGGTGTTCAGGGGGGACTGGACTGGGGACCTATAGTACTGAGTCCTGATCTAATTTGTCCTAACAGCTTTTTCTCAAAGACTGAATGATGCTTTCTATGGCCCTTCCGCATGGAACACTATACATTCATAACGACTAAAGATGGCTGAGAACACTAGGGTAATTGCCTCTATTTACAATATTTGGCCTCTTGAGGTTAATCTACTACTCCTGTTCTATAAAAGTAAAGACTTTCAAAAAGTCAGTTTTATTAATTATCATAAAATACACACAAGAAATGTATCATTTTAAGCATGTTAAAGCAGTTATGGCCATGAGTAATCCCTAGATACAAAGCACCCTTGGGGTGGTAAGTAACTATTCTAAATGACCATTTTTAATGAGAGTTGAGCATTCTACAGAATGTACAGGCTTGTCATACAACACGGTGTCACTTCCTACCGGGTAGGGAGGAGAGGCATCAACAGGGAAGCCTTTTCAAAAAAGCTGTTCTTGCTTGTTACAAGGGTACCTTTCCCCAAAACACAGAGGGACAGATAATGTCGAGAACCAATGCTTTGAGAGTTCAATGTAAAAATAAACCAGAGCAAGATGCTCTCAGGAGGGAGATAATGCCACAGATTACTGATTGCCTTGGGAAATCTACACTGAAGACAGGAAAGAGGGTTCTATTACTTTTAAGAGACTGATTTCCCACGGGCGCTCACTGTCAGCAACTGGTACCATAGTAACCCAACTTTAGAGACTGGCACCATGGGATCTCATGGTTGATTAAGTTACTTGCCTCATCCCCACTAATCATAACTCTTTCATTTCTGTCAATAAAATAAGCATGACTTTTCCGTTTCATGAGCGGAATCAGAAACTGTTTCCCAAAAGATACAAATGTACTGAGAATATAACACCAAGAAGAGCAAAGTAAAGCAACTTCATCTGCTGGTATTATAAATATTAAGATGTTCAGGTCTGAAAGTAACATTTTGCATTACCCTGCATCTATTCTTGCAAAAACTTTATTTCAACCTAACCTCATCAATTCAGAGGGAAACGTTTTTAAATGTCCCTGAATTTTTACATACAAGTCTTAATGTTACCTTTTCTCTTTAAAATCCTCACCCAGAGGAGATTTTGGTTGCCTCCCGCATGTGCCCCTCCCAGGCGGGGGAAACTGCAACCGAGGCACTTGCCCTTGACCGGGAATCGAACCCGCGACCCTTCAGTCCGCGGGCCAACGCTAACCTCTGAGAACCTGGCCAGGGCTTAATCAGTTACTTTTGAAATGCACCGAAAACTTCCCTTTACGACTCCTCGGATCCGATAACCCCATTTACTGCGCAGACGGGGAAAACGTTATCTAATCTTCAAAAACTTTAAAGTACCACTCTGTTGTCAAATGATCACAGGAAGATAATTTTGCCTAATTTAACACCTTTACAGTAATTTACACGGAAAACCCGAACAACCATCCCTGATTTTACTAAGCCCGGGCAAGCTAGAAGGCTCCGAAGCATATGGACAACACACTACACAAAATCCCCTAAAACCAATTTGTGAAAAGTATCTCCACTTATCTTACCCAACGGCCTGGTGACTTTACAATTCAATCAGGTTATTCCACTCCCGAAATCACCTGAAATACAGCCTCCATCTAACAGAGAGGTCTGCAGATAACGCGTGTACACGCTGGTTCCAGCGGGGCCCGGCGAGGGGGCGCCGACCAACGCGGACCCCGCTCGGCGCCGGCGACGCTCGGCATGGAGGCAGGGGAACCCGGCCCATCGACCCTCCGAGT
>NW_006295821.1:1605493-1605713 GCF_000327345.1 Myotis davidii | reverse complement strand
CAGGGCCTCCTCCTGCACCATCACCCAACACGGCCAGCAGCGCGAGGCTCCGGCCGCAGGCACAGGCCCCCGGGGGTGGGCCCGATCCGCCCTCCCGACCGCAGGCACTCATCCTCCAGGCCAGGGGCGGCGCCTCCGGGCAGCCGGCGCCTCCGGAGGCCGCCCCCGTTTGAAACTAGCGCGGCAGCTCCAGCGCCCCAGGCCCCTCGGGGCGCCCCCG
>NW_006295821.1:1573007-1604804 GCF_000327345.1 Myotis davidii | reverse complement strand
CAGGCCCAGCTGCGTCCGCATCGTCCCGCGGGGGCGGCCCAGCTGCCGGGCCTCCGGGAGGAAGCCCGCCCCACTTAATAAAAAACGCCAGGAGTCTTAGGTTTGGGGTTTTGTGAACCCGGAAGCGGGGCTCCCGGTCCCCCCGGGAGGTGTCGGCCGCCCGCCCGTGGTTCGGTTCGCCCAGTCACTCCTTTGAGGGGACCACTGATCCTTAGGAGCCGAGGCCCAGGCCGGGAGCGGAGGACACGTTCCCGCGCTTTCTGCCCCAATTAGGGCGCCCGCTGGTCCTTTGCGAGGACAGACAGCAAAAATAATGAGGAAAATACTGCTGCATGCAAAGAAATACTAGATTATTTTTCACTGACTGAGAATGATTGTTTTTTTAAAGTAGATTTTTTCTGATAATGAGTAAAACGTGAAAATTATCAATAATCTCACGATTGAGGGGTAACTATTAACGTTTATGGATATTTACTTAACTACTTTTCTAACCATATAGTTTGTCTATATATTCATTTTCCTTGTCTATATTGCTTTCCTTTTTTTCTTTTACAGAATTTTAATCAGTAAACTATAAGCAGGTAACCACATATCTGGGAAAATATTGATGCATAAGATAGCACATTGCAGCATTAGTTAATGAATAAAACAATGAATTAGAGCCCTAGCCGGTTTGGCTCAGTGGATAGAGCGTTGGCCTGCGGACTGAAGGGTCGGGGGTTGATTACGGTCAAGGGCACATGCCGGTTTGCCGGCTGGATCCCTAGTAGGGGGGTGCAGGAGGCAGCCAATCAATGATTCTCATAGATGTTTCTGTCTCTCCGGCTCTTCCTCTCTGAAATTAATAAAAAATATTTAAAAACACACACAAAACAGTGAATTAGAAACAGTGCCCAGCAAAAGGAATGACTGCTACCTATACAACACACATTGGGAAATGCTCTAGGTCAGCGGTTCTCAACCCTTTCACAAGGGTCGCCTAAGACCATCGGAAAACACATATATAATTGCATACTGTTTTTGTGATTAATCACTATGCTTTATGTTCAATCTGTAATAATGAAAATACATCCTGCATATCAGATATTTACATTATGATTCATAACAGTAGCAAAATTACAGTTATGAAGTAGCAACGAAAATAATGTTATGGTTGGGGGTCACCACCACATGAAGAACTGTATTAAAGGGTGGCGGCATTAGGAAGGTTGAGAACCACTGCTCTAGATAAAGTGAGAAAAAGTAGCAAGTAGTGAGCAACTACTAATGAATGGGAAATATGGATGAGATTTAGATTTGGATGTCAAGGAATTTATAATCTATTGGTTGAGTCAAGAAAGTATTTCAGGCCCAGCTGGCGAGGCTCAGTGGTTGAGCGTGGACCTATGAACCAGGAGGTCACGGTTCGATTCCCCGACAGGGCACATGCCCAGGTTGCGCGCTCGATCCCCAGTGTGGGATATGCAGGAGGCCACCAATCAGTGATTCTCATCATTAATATTTCTATCTCTCTCCTCCCTTCCTCTCTGAAATCAATTAAAATATATATATATTTTAAAAAAGTATCTCAGTAGTTCAAGCAATACTTTTGGGTTTGGACTGAAAAGGTAGAAATATGCTATAAGCACATTTCAAGATTGATCTACTCATTCAATCATCTTTCTTTGTGTACAATACGTTGATATTAATCAAATTATCTGTTTACAATATACACCCTGATAATGACTCCTGCATTTCCTAGGAGAGAGACATCCCACTTTGCAAAAGGACAAAAGCATGTCTTCTTATGCATGATTCAGAGAGGGAGGGATTACTCTTTCTTACCAGGCATCCTACAAATGATGAAACTGAGACACAGATAATCTAAGGAACTTGCCCAAGGACAAAGTTCCTGCATGCCTGTGACAGAGGTTAGAATAATATCCAGACCTAGTTTCCAACCCACTGTTAAAATTTTTTAACCTTGGAGTTTATTTTGCATGAAGAGGAAAATAAAGTAGGTTATAGTGATAGGATTCTTAGAGTGCAACCTTCCTCAATATGATTTCTTGGGGTTTTTTTTAGGGTTTCTTGGACTATATGCACATTTAAGTAACTTTAGAGAAATAGGCCAACATATATAGGGTGTCCCCAAAATGTATACATACCCACTGAATATTTAAAAGAGTGTTTATTAAAATACACTTCATTTTAAAAATTGAGCTATTAGGTGTTAAAGTGTATACATTTTTGGGGACACCCTGTATATGATGCTGAATTCCTAAAATATGTCTCATGATAATTGTGGATATGAGAATTATAAGGGTGTCCATTGAGTACTCCCAAATGCTATTGTTCCAATTAGTTGGTCCCAAGTTTTGCCCAACTCACAAATTTTATCAATTTCTGATTTTCTTGCCCTAACCGGTGTGGCTCAGTGGATAGAGCATCAGCCTGCGGACTGAAGGGTCCCAGGTTCGGTTCCGGTCACGGGCATGTGCCTTGGTTGCGGGCACATCCCCGGTGGGGAGTGTGCAGGAGGCGGCAGATCGATGTTTCTCTCTCATCGATGTTTCTAGCTCTCTCTCCCTCTCCCTTCCTCTCTGTAAAAAAATTAATAAAATATATCTTAAAAAAAAAAAAAATTTCTGATTTTCTTTAGGACTCTTTTTTCTAAAAAGTTCTAGGAAAAATGAAAAAAAAAGTAGATTCATAACTTACATCCTTTGATTTTATTTGACAAAGCAAGCGTAAATAAGTGACAAAAGATTCTCTCCTTGACTAAACTCTATTTTGGCCCCCCTGAATTTAAGCTAGGCCTTGAGTTATAGACTTGTGAGTTTGTCTCTGTATTATCCAATTTTAGCAACAATACTAAGTTGGTTTAACTAGAATTCCCTGTATGTCATTTATGATCACCCTTGATGTCTAATCAGGTTTGTCATTACCTACAACCCTCAGGTGGTATTTGCTCACACTGGCCTGCCTTCAGCAAGAATCCTGTCAGGTTGGTTTAGCCAGAATCCCTGATGTTTAGTTAATGTTTCCTCTTAACCATTTTCCACCCATGGATACCCACCTTGTGTTGTGGCTATACATTCCAACTTGTTCATGGCATATTGAAAATTGAGTTTGATATTGTTAGGTCTGACCAAATAATTGGATACCCACTCCCCTGGGAACTGAGCTTTAGACCACAACCAACATTCCCTTTCACCTAGACCACATTCCACTTGCTAAGACCATTATCCTTCCCCTCCGGACCTTCCCAGGATCTGGACCCGCCCTGAGAATTCTCTGCCCAGAAAAAGCCCGAGTCCTTTAAAATCTCTGACTCCCCCATCCCTGGGTGCTAGTGCCATTTGGAGGCTCAGCCCATCTAGGTTCCAGATTACCTAATGAATTTATAATCCCTTACCACATTTGGCCTTTTGCATTCCTCCTTTGGCAAACCTAACAGATATCTCTCCCCCACTGCAAGCAATAATGGGGTCTTACCCATTGGTCTCTATACCAATCGTGACGGCCTCACTTGATTAAAAATCTACCTCATCGTGCCTTAACAAGTGCCATTGAACAAGTTTCTTTTTAATTGTTTGCATAATAATTTTTTCTTTAACCTAGCAAATTTGGATACTTGAAGATAGGATTCAAATACCTGAAAGAAACAAGAAGACTCCAGATTCAATATATCAAAACTAAACCCGCCAAACCCTGTGTTTAGAATTGGCATTGTGATTTTCCAAAAAAGGATAGTGTTGTGTGAGGAACTGCTCAATTGGGGCAGGGCTCAGTTGAAGGAATGCCCCAGTCAGAAATGCATAGACGTGTACACATACTTGGTACTCATCGGTGGGCCTCTTCTGAGAACTGTTACTATGCTTGGGACACAGTGAACAGTGTGTTGTGGAAAACGAGATTGGAGAGGAAGCTAGGGTCCTAGGTTATACACCAAACTAAGGAGCTGTCTTTAATTCCTGAAAGTGTTGGACCAGTAAGGGGCTTTGCTGTGGAGCCAGGTAAAGAGAGGGTGTGGTGCTCTGAGGGAGAACCAGACCTGACTTACAACTGATTGTGGGACAGGAGATACCACTCTGATGGTGCCTTCACCTTGGCTCAAAAGTGGGGCCAAAGTCTTACTGTTCTCTCATCTGCCTTTTCTCTCCTCCCATCCATCTCCCACCATGCTGCCAGATCCATCTCTTAAGAAGGCAAATCCGCTTAAAATTGGACATAAGAACAGTGTTTGGGTCTGTCCAGGCTGCCATAACAAAATACCATAGAGTGGTTAGCTTAAACCAGCGGTCGCTAACCTTTCGGACCTCACGGACCACCAGTTGGCAACTGCTGGCTTAAACAACAGAAAGGTATATCTCACCTTTCTGGAGGCTGGAAGTCAGAGATTAGGGTGCCAATACAGTTGGGTTCTGGTGAAAAGCCTCTTCCTGATTCATAGATGGCTGTCTTCTTGCTGCGTCCTCACGGGTGGAGAGGGAGAGCTCTCTCTCATGTCTCTTATAAGGGAACTAATTCCATCAGGGGGGGCATCATCATGACCTCATCTAACCTTAATCACCTCCAAAGGCCCAGCTCCAAATTGCAACATGGGATGAGTTTGGGGGAAACAATTTCCCAAACTTTGGTCATTCAGATACCACCTCCATGTGAATTTTCACACATCTATGTAGATTTTTTATCCATGTAGGATTTGTGCTATCCATATTTTTCTTTAAATATGTTTACTTTTAAAACTTCCCAACTTTATTCACATCCTCTCCATTAACAAAACATCCATGAGTTATGGTGTTAGTTACATTTTCTTCCCTACCCATTTAAACAAATACACGATTTATTCAAGTGCTTTCCAAATCTCCCACCATTAGTGGTACTCACATCTTGCTTTGGAAATTGCTTCCCCGGCAATAAAATCTGTACCTACAATTGCCTACCTCCTGCCCCCTGAGAGGCTGTCCACTCAGTTCTTTAAATCAAAGTAGCCTCAGCCAGACGCTTTTCCCACCCCATTCCCAGTACACACTCTGTTTTGGCTTGAGCTGTGTTCCCCCAAAATTCATGTGTTGATGTCCTAACCCCCAGTATCTCAGAATGGGACTTTATTTGAAAATGGGGTTGTTGCACATGTAACTAGTTAAGATGAGGTCAGCCCTAGCCGATTTGGCTCAGTGAATAGAGCACTGACCTGCAGACTGAAGGGTCCCAGGTTTGATTCTGGTCAAGGGCACACACCAAGGTTGCAGGCTCAGTCCCCAGTAGGGAGTGTGCAGGAGGCAGCCAATCAAGGATTCTCATCATTGATATTTCTATTTCTCTCTCCCTCTCTCTCTCTCTGAAATCAATAAAAAGAATCCAAACACGGGAGATTGTGATGTGGATATGGCAAGATGATTTATTTGTGAAGGCCGCCCCTGAGCTTCCAATGTCCCATCTCCTGTCCAGTCATGTCTTCAGCTGTGCCAAAATAAAAGCCAGTGCCCAGAGTTACTGCTTCATAGTCCTTGGGAGCCTTTGCAGTCAGCCATGGGCCCCAGGTGGCCACTACACCTGCTTGGTCCAGTGCTCCCAGGTGGGAGAGAACAGGAACGAACAGGGAGAGTGAGGGTCAGAGAGAGAGAGAGAGAGAGAGAGAGAGAGAGAGAGAACTCTCTGCTCGTTGTCTCCCGGGATTATAACCAGGAGCGTTTTCAAAACAGCCAACTTCACAAGTTTTCACAGGCTTGCATTGGGGTCTACCCCCTGACAATCCCTTTCCCTGGTTGGACTGACAAGACTCTATGGTTAAGTACTTCTCCATCCTTCCATCTCCTCCCCCCACCCCCGCCTCACCCCCATCCTGAGGGGGGAAGGGAGGGGGTTAATCCCCTTGGAGGGACAGTGATGCGATTTCCTTGGGGTGTGAAGCTGAAACTTCCTGGTAAAGCAAACAGGCATAGGCTTCCCTGCGGAATATGCTCAGCAATGTCTGACTTCCTTTGTTTCCTTTTCCATCAGTAATCAGCTAACTATGGTAATAACGTGACTAGTGCCATAAAAGTGGGAAATTGGGCACTGGTGCACGCACAGGGAGAACACCCTGGGATGATGAGGTCGGACATCGGGGTGATGTAGCAGAAGCTAACAAATGCCAAGGTGTGGAAGGTCTGGGACAAGATCTCTCTGCATCATCCTCAGGAGGAGCCAACCTGTGGTCACCTTAATATTGGACTTCTGGCCTGCAGACTGCGAGAGCATACATTCCTGTTCAAGCTGCCTGTTTGTGGTGCTTTGTTATAGCAGCACCAGGACACGGACACGCCCTCCTGTCCTGATTCAATCCAGAGATGCCAAAGGCTGGGGAGGCTCCCTCACTGCCCTGCTCAGACACCTTTGAATGCACCTGACTCCTTGGACTCTTTTCGAAAGCCACGACCCTGGTAATAACAGGAGCATTGTTCCCCTTCAGACACTTCTGAGAGCAGAGTTTCCAGATGTCTAGAATTTTAGTTTCCTGTCACCCCCAAATGGAAAAAATCAAAAAACCCAACAAGTAAATTTTACTCATTTTAAATTATGAAATAAAATTTTAAAAACAAAAAACAATCCTATATAATAAAAGTGTAGTATGCAAATTGTCCCCTGGACTAGGAGTTGTCCAGCAGTTGAACCAGGGGGTAGGGCTGGACAGTGGAAGGGAGGGAGTACCCAGCAGCCGCTAGGGACCCTGCCAGTGCATGAATTTCGTGCACTGGGCCTCTAGTGAAATAAATAAAAATCTAGATAGTGAAGAGATATGCCCTGAGACTGCCTCTCCACATTACTAGATCTCTTGGTGATTGGAGACATGCCAGAAGTTTGCTTCTCGAGACTCTAAATGTGAAAACAGGTGCTTGTCTGTCAGAAGATGCCTCTCTGCTCTGCAATGGAGCCGCCAGTCAGTTTGGAGAGCTTGCTCTGAAATCTTGTGCTTTCCACTTCACAGTGGGTGTTCTGCTGAATAAAATAATGGATAGATGCCTCTCTCCCGCACCATTTCTGTCTCTATCTCCATCTCAGTCTTTCTCTGTCTCCATCTCTCTGTTTCTCTTCATCTGTCTCTTTCCACCTCTCCCACTCTCACACTGTCTCTGTCTGTCTGTCTCTTTCCGTCTCTCTCCACCTCTTCCTCTCTGTCTCTCCTTATCTCTGTCTTTCTGTCTCTTCCTCTCTGACTCTCTCCATCTCTCCCTCACTGTCTCTCTGTTGCTCCCTCTCTGCCTCTGTCTCTCTCTATCTCTCAGTTTCTGTCTTCTCTGCCTCTGTCTCTCTCTCCATTATCACTGTATCCCTCGCACCAGGACAGTGCCCCATCCCTATTAAGTCCTCAGTACAAATTTGTTGACTGACATCAAGTTGCAGGCTGAAACTCAGATCAGTTTTCCTTTGCAGAAAGGGGATCTTGGTTATAAAGAACATGAAGATTCTGGAATCTTACTGATTGTCCTGTGTCTTACTTATATCTTGTTTAAAAAGTGATTAACACTATAATGGGGGGTGGGAAATCTCATTTTTCCCCCTTCCTATGTAGGCAAAACCTCAGTTCCTCCCTGCTGCATGTTTCTTCCCTGTGTGTCTCCTTTACCTTCACAAAGGACACTTCTGACACTTCTGGTCACCAAATGTGTGGAGATTTGGAATAAGAGGTGCTCCTAGTGTCTTATCACTTTGGAAATGACAAGGGTTTTAGGAGCTCTGCCAGAAACTGGGGACAGAGGCCAATATATGTATTTCTTATAATTTCACAAGCAAAAATGCCCTTAAAACCAAAGGGCCTATGCTCCACTCAGAATACTTGAAATCTATATACTAGTATATATAAAAGCCTAAGCGACTGTTCGACCGGTTGCTATGATGCGCACTGACCACCAGGGAGCAGACGCTCAATGCAAGAGCTGCCCCCTGGTGTTCAGTGCGCTCCCACAACGGGAGTGCCATTAGCCAGATGCTGGGCTGGGGAGAGCAGCTGCAGTGGCGTGAGCCTCTCCCAGGGACACTCCCTCTGCGCGCCCCTCCCCCATCAGGACCGGACCAGGATCAGACCGTCATTGTGACTGACTAGGCACAAGCCCTCAGCTGTTTCTCGGTCATGGGCATTCTGGCATTGCCCTAGGATGGGCGCATGGAGACCGCAGTGGAGCGGCAGGTGCAGCGGGGGCTGAGATGAGCCAGAGTGACTCGATGCCCAGCCCGGGCTTGGGCTCCTCCCCGGCTGCCTGCAGCTTCCCAGATTTGGCTGGATCCGCAGGCCGTGCTGAAGGACCCCACCGGTGGCCTCTAGTAGTAGAATACTTGGGGATTGAGGGTGGAAATGTGTGAAGAAGAAAAAGGAAACAGCAGGCTGGTCTGGTACCTGCCATCCTGAAGACAGGCAGCCGGGGTTGGGGCTGCCCTTGAGGAGGGTCCTGCTGAGAATTACCACGTGTGGTCTCATGAGCCCTCGACCTTTAACCTGGCAACGAAGAAGTCCTTTCAGATGTTTCAGCCTATTCCTTAATTCCCCAATGTTATTACCAGAGAGAAGAGTCCCTAGTGAGTCATCAGTATTATTGAAGCGTGCTCAGCAGTCCCCCGGCAGCGTTGTGACCTTCCTCCACAGAGCTGGCCAGGAAATGCCCATGTGGCCACACAGAGGCCGATTTCCCTCCACACGGAGCCACAGTCCTCGAGCAGAGGCAGCTAACCATGCTCATTGGACCAGATCTAGGGACCTGGAGCGACTGAAATTGATCACATGTTCCTCACCCTTCCTGAAATTCCCACTGTGGAATTCATTCCTTAAGTACATTCCAGAAACAAGAGCATTTAGCTGGACAGGAGTCTCTGTTACCGAGGATAACATAAACTCAAACATCTGATGGAATAAGAGGAACTAAGTTGTCAAAACTACTCGAGTGGATGCAGGAGAACTGAGACCATGTGAGCCAGGAACACAGAGGCTACAAAGAGGTGAGGTCGGAGCTCACTCAGGTCCCAAGATGGTCTCTGTGTGGAAAACAAACACATGAGCACTTGTCTTTTTATCCAACCCCACTAGAACCCTGCACCCCTGGTCTTTTCAAACATGGGAGTGATCTTTGTAGGGGACTGTGGCACACGAGGGGAAGCAGCCAGAGTGGGGGATGGAGACACAGCGCCCTCCCGCAGTGGTGGCCCAGGGCACGGAGCCAGTTACTTTCACCTCTCATTATGCCAACCTCTCCCCTTTCTCCATTTCTCAGGTCTGGGTACATATGAGGAAGGAAGGTCTCCCTGGCTAGAGGGAACATCTCTCAGCCCCTGTAGCTTAGTCTCCTCATTCACTAAAGCAGTGGTTCTCAACCTGTGGGTCTTGACCCCTTTGGCAGTCAAACGATCCTTTCACAGGGGTCGCCTAAGACCATCCAGCATATCAGATATTTACATTACGATTCATAACAGTAGCAACATTACAGTTATGCAGTAGCAACGAAAATAATTTTATGGTTGGGTCATAACATGAGGAACTGTATTTAAAGGGCCAGAAGGTTGAGAACCACTGCACTAAAGGAAGACAAAAATTACCCAATTTCTGCTAAATGGCCCTTGTCAGGGTCAGATGAGACTGTGGGTGTGTAAAGGATTTTTAGATTGTGAAGATGCAGGTTATTAAGCATTCTGCAAAGCACCTTTGCTATTTACCCTGCCACCAAGCAGTTTATAAAAATTTCAGTTACCAGCTTTTCCTGGTATGGGGTCTTGCTGTTAGGTGTTTTCTTTCTCTGGAAGGCTAAATTTCAGTGGTCAAGGCCTCCAAGGGCCTTGTCAGAAAGGGGCACCACTCAGAGTACATGTCAGCTGCTATGAGTGTCCCCAGGACCCTGCCCTGTTCCTAGGACCAATGGCCCTGCCTAGGCACTGATGTCCACAGGGCTGCTGATGACAGCATGCTGACCTATGGCTGGGCGGCACTGCCCTCCCCCTGGTCTCTTCATCCCAAATGTACAGTGACCCCTGGTTGTAGAGAGCGCCTGGGAAGGCGCATGAGCTGATGACGTCGGTAGAGCCACGTCCTGGAAACATACCTTGCCAGAGGCAGGTATGTTGTCAGCCTGGCCTTTAGCTCAGGCGCCAGGGGGTGGCTTTCATTATCTAAGTTCCGTCAGGCACCAGGAATGGACACAATTATCCAGGCTCAGCCAGGAGTGACAATTACAAAGAAGCCACAAGAATGAAGAATTGCAACTTGATCTTTAACCATGATTTCACATAATTTCCTTTGTCTTAAATTCTAGTAAAACTTCCTGGTATCATGCTGTACATAATAAATGTGCTGCACTAGCTATGGGTCACTGTCTCTCCATCAGAGAAGCGTCCCACCAAGGACAGCTGTCCCACCCGGTCCCAGTTTTCCCTACTGTCTCTGTGTCTGTCTCTTTCTTTTCCTAATCCCCCATCACCCCTACTCAGGCTCGTCTGCTCTCTAGTTGTACTGGTTGTGGAGTAACTCCACATCAGAGACTGTCACATTTGTTGTATATATTTTCTCTCTCTCTCTCTCTCTCTCTCTCTCTCTCTCTCTCTCACACACACACACACACACACACGTATAGTTATACATTAATCTACCCACTATTTTTCAGGTAAAATGAAATCATATTACACACTGTCTGCAGCAAAGCCATTACTAAAGTTTAGGCAGCTTTCCATGATGGTAATGGAAATAGCTACTGTTCTTTTTAATAGCTACATATGCCAGTATGTGTCTATAGCATAAGTTGTTTACTCATTCTTTATAGATGAATGCATTATTTTGCAATTATAAGCAATGATACAATGAATATACTTACATATAGTTCTTGGCATACTTGCTCAATTTTCTAAGGTAGAATCTCTAGGTTAATTTTATGCATTTTTTATTACATATATTTTTATAGATTTCAGAGAGGAAGGGAGAGGGAGAGAGAGAAAAACATCAATGATGAGAAAAAATCATTGATTGGCTGCCTCCTGCACACCCCACACTGGGGGTTGAGCCTGACACCCGGGCATGTGCCTTGTCGGGGAAATGAACTGTGACCTCCTGGTTCATATGTAAATGTTCAACCACTGAGCCACTCCAGCCAGGCAGTTGTATGCATATTTTAATGGCTTTTCATACATTTCCAAGTTGCCACTCAGAAAATTTGGGCTAATTTATATTCCCATCAACAATGTTTGAGAGTGCCTGTTTCCACACACCCTGGTAAAATACTGGGCATTCATCATATTTTTCAATTTAGGAAATCTGATATGCAAAAATGATTCATTTAACAAGTATTCATCAAGAACCCGCCACATGCCCTTTTAAACCTGCACTTGTAAATTATTAATGAGACTGCTACTGAGCATCTTTCTCTATGTGTTTTATGTTTATATAAACATCCTTGAGATGTCAACTGGTAGGCCTTGCTTATTTGTAAACGTTAATTTATAAGAGCCGTTCATCTTTAAAATACCAACTCTATTATGTCACAAAGAGTTGTTTTAACTACTTGAATGGATCCTTTTACTTGGCCAAGGTTCTCTATTTTATGCAGTCAAGTCTGGCCTCATATTTTGCTTTATAGTTTCTGTCCTTGGAGTCAGGCTAAGAAAAGTACACTAAAATTATAAAAATATTTCTGTGCCAGTTGTCAGTCTATTGGATTTTAGCTTCAGCTTTGGTATTCACTCTCCCATAATGGACCAGATGCTCTAAGCATTTCTCCTTGGCATTAAGCACAGTGCTGAACTTCAAAAGTAGGGGATGCTGGAGGAACATGGCGGGAGGATGGCACCTTCTCCTCCTGGTCCAGGAATGCAGTGTTTGTTCTCTTTTTTTTGTGTGCCTTCTGTGAGGTCTGATGGTGATGCAGACTAGGAAACAACTCTGACTGTGCAACGTCTCCACCAACCAATGGTGTGTACGAAGACCTTTGCGATGGAGCCTGGATGCTGGTCTCAGGGGCAGGGCCCCTTCCAAGTTTGTCCTCCCTGCGCACTCTCCCTCAGCCCTGGGGTAATCTTCAGTGTCTTCTCTCCATCCTTATCATTCCATTCTTATCACACTTAATAATCTATATATATGAAAGCCTAAGCGATTGGTTGACGAGTAGCGATGATGTGCACTGATCACCGGGGGACAGATGTTCAATGCAGGAGCTGCCCCCTGGTGGTCAGTGCGCTCCCACAGTAGGAGCACCACTCCGCTGACAAATGGGTGCCAGATGCCAGACTCAGGGCTGGCGAGCACACCTGCAGCAGCACGAGCCTCTCCGTGGATACTCCCCCTGCACGCCCCAGCAGTAGTGCACTACTTCGTGCTGTGTGGATCAACACGGACAGCGCACTGGAGCCCCACGAGCTGGCGGATAAGGCTGGGTTCCAGTGGTACTGCGGTCACTGATCCCCGCAGGCCAGGCCGCGGGACCCCACTGGTGCAAGAATCCATGCACCAGGGCTTCTAGTTCTTTGTATTGAAGTTCTCTTGTTTAAATTACTGACTGGACCCAGACTGGTACAATTCCCTTATATTTCCTTTCAGCCGTTGTAATGCTTGTATTCTTGATATTTAAATATTTAACTCATCTCCGTGTGTATTCATTCCTGTGTAGGTATGTTAAAGCTCTAACAGTGTTTTCCCAGTAGTTCACCCATTGTCCCTAAACCTCCCATATAGACCTGAAACGATTCTTTGTCATATATAGAACATCATAACTATCAAAATTTCTGGACACTTTATTCCATTCCAGTGACATTATCTACTCCTGTGCCAGACTGTTTTATGCCCTAGAGCTTTATAACACACTTTAAAATACAGTTTGCCAAAAGGAAATCTCAACAATCACCAGTAACTCCCTTTCCCCAAAATATTAGGTGATCTATGTCCAGAATAAAATTTAAAAATAACAATAGACAAAAGTAACCTCTTGTTTTAGAAGCAGAAAGGAAATAACTGAAATTACGTAGCAGTTAGGATTATCACCAAGAACATGCTGTACAAAAACCTATGAGGTGGTGCACATCTTTCCATACAAACTATGCCCCTTGTACCCAGGAGCCAGCACACAATAATGTCACGATTACATATTTTAATTTGAAAAATTAATATGCAGATGCAGCTTCAAACCATGAAATCCACTAAGACTTATTTGGAATGAGAGGAGCATCTGCCTCTGTTCTGCAAAGAACAGGGACAGGGGCAGAGTAGCAGAGAACATACCCCTGGAATTCCACATCAGACCCCAAACCCTCTCACCTTGAGTCTTGTATCTTCATCCTCTCCTCCTTTACTAATTATTCAGAGGATGGAATGTCGTCTCCTCCTTGCCAAGACTAACCAGGCCCCACTAAGCTCTTGATCTGGGCCTCATACCCAAGGAGCCCCTGTCCAAGGACACAACTGGGGCTGAAACCCAGCTCCCACTGCTTGTCACATCATGTACCAGCGAAGGGCGGCCACGAGGGGCAGGGTTTTTTTTTTTTTTTTCAAATTTGTCACATCCAGATTAGAGCCCCAAAAGGAAAAAGGATGGAAAATGTAGAAAAAAAGAGCATAAGAATTAACTATCTTATTGCCTTTGCATTGACTATATAGTAGTAAAAGTACTGATGTATTTTAGATTCTAGTAAGTCAGAGAGTCGCAGCTAAGTTAAGCATTAAAAGACTATTAAAATAATGTATACTAGATATAAGACTTTTCTCAAGTATTTATTTTGAAAATATTTTTTCCTAGTCTATAGCTTTTCTTTTCATCACCCTAACAGGGTACATCATAGCCCAAACGTGTTTGAATTAGTACAAAAAAATTGATGATGTACAACTTATCCTTTTTGCTTTTGATGTCATGTTTAATAACTATTCACATACTTTTAGGTTTTGAAATTTTTCTTCTGTGTTTTCTTTTGAAAGATTTATAGTTTTCTATTTTCTAATTAAATCTATGATTCATTTTGAAATCTATGAGACTTAGGTCAAGCTTCAATTTTTTTCCAGCACCATTCATTGAAAATGCTATCTTTTCTTCACTAAATTGATTTTGCATATTTGTCAAAAATATTTACATGAGTCTATATCTGGGTTGTCTATTCTGTTCCATTTCTGAATGTGTCTATCCTGCACAAATACCAAACTGTTTTGAGATTATTCACATATACCATACAATTCAAATATTTAAAGTGTGCAATTCAAAGGCTTTTAGTATATGTAGTTGTACAACCATCACCACAATCAATTTTAGAACATTTTAATTACTCCAAAAAGAAATGCCACGTGGCATAGCTGCTATCCCTCAATGACCCAATACCTCCTACCATAGGCAACCATTAATTGACTATCTGAATAGATTTGCCTATTATAAACATATTATATAAATGGATTCATATAATATGGGGTCTTTTGAGTCTGGCTTCTTTCACTTGCATAGTATTTTCAAGGTTCATCCATGTTGTAGTGGGTGTCAGTGCTTTATTCTAGAGGCCTGGTGCGTGAAATTTGTGCAGGGGGGTTGAGTGTCCCTCAGCCCAGCCTGCACCCTCTCCAATCTGGGACCCCTCTAGGGTTGTTAGACTGCCTGTTTGGGCCTGATCCCACTGGGCTCGGGCCTAAACAGGCAGTCAGACATCCCTCTAACAATCCAGGACTTCCGGCTCCCAACTGCTCACCTGCCTGCCTGATCACCCCCTTACCACTCCCCTGCCAGCCTGATTGATGCCTAACTGCTCCCCTGTAGGCCTGATTGCCCCTAACTGTCCTCCCCTGCAGGCCTGATCCCCCCTCAATCGCCCTCCCTTACTGGCCATCTTGTGTCCACATGCGGGTGGCCATCTTTGACCATGTGGGGGGCAGCCATCTTGTGTGTTGGAGTGATGGTCAATTTGCACATTGCTTCTTTATTATATAGGATTTTGCTGAATAATGTTCCATTGTATAAATAGAACACACTTGTCTGTGAATCCATCAGTTGATGGACATTTGGGTTGTTTCCAATTTTTGGTTATTATAAAGAATGCCACTATTAACATAAGTGAATAAACTTTTGTATGGGTATATGCTTTCATTTCCCTTGGTTATAAACCTAGGAGTGGGATTGCTGAGTATATGGTAACACTGTGTTTAACTCTTTTCCAAAGCAGCTGCCCCATTTCACATTCCACATGCAGAGTGCAAGAGTTCCAATTTTTCAGCTTCCATAATTGCGTGAGCCAATTCTTTTTTTTTTTTTATGTTAATCTTCACCTGAGGATATTTTTCCATTGATTTTCTTTTTTCTTCCAGAGAGAGTGGAAGAGAAAGGGAAAGACAGAGAGAAACACATCGATTGGTTACATCTTACACAAGCCATGACCAGGGCCTGGGCCAGGGAGGAGCCTGCAACCCAGGTATGTGCCCTTGAGAGGAATTGAACCTGGGACCCTTTGGTCCGCAGGCCGATACTCTATCCACTGAGCCAAACTGGCTAGGGCACGTGAGCCAATTTTTTACAATACATTTCTATATGTATACATTCTGTTGGTTCTGTTTCTTTGAAGGACCCTGACTATACAGGTTATGTTTCTTTAAAACTCATTCTGTTAGATAGCAAGCTTTGAATACTCTTATTATTCAGGCTCAATCAGATTTTCTTTCTTTTTCTTTAAGAAAATAAAAATACGTTATCTTTAACTCAATATTCTCTTAAAACTATTTTTATTGATTTTTATGTAGAGAGGAAGGGAGATGGAGAGAGAGAAACATTGATGTGAGAATACAACATTGATCAGCTGCCTCCTGCACACCCCCCAGTAGGGATTGAGCCCGAAACACGGGCATGTGCCCATACTGGGACTCGAACCAGCAACCAACTGAGCCACATCAGCCAAGACCCTTTAACTTAATATTTCAATATGTTCATTTTATTTGGCACTCCTTGAATACAATTATTCTTTATTCTGTTTAATTGTAATTCTATTTTATTTTTATTCCACAGGGTGGGAGTGAATGGTCAGTCCCTCAGGCAGTCTTGGTTTCTCAGTTTAGGCTTTCTTTCACCCTGTGGTGGTTAGATCCCTTGAACAAACTTTTGTTTTTCTTTCTTCTTTGCTTGAGAGTGTTTACTGTTTGAAAAGAGGAGATTTTTCTTTAAAAATTCTAGGTGTTGCTATGAGCCTGCATTTCACACCCTCCCATAGTTCACTCATATTAATGAATACTGATGGGGCTGCAAGACTGAAGAGTATGGGGTTAGGAGCAGCTTTATTTTATTTTTTTAATATATTTTTATTGATTTTTCACAGAGAGGAAGGGAGAGAGACAGAGAGCCAGAAACATCGATGAGAGAGAAACATCGATCAGCTGCCTCCCGCACACCTCCCACTGGGGATGTGCCCGCAACCCAGGCACACGCCCCCGACCGGAATCGAACCCAGGACCCTTCAGTCCGCAATCCGACGCTCTATCCACTGAGCCAAACCGGTTTCGGCTGGGGTTAGGAGCAGCTTTAGATTCACTCCTTTGTTGTCCCTGAACCACAAGCAAACACTTTCCTCTGGTCGCTTCAGGTGTGCCCCCCCCCCCCCACAGGTCCAGAGGGGTGGGTATGTGTGCAGGCACCATGCTAAGCCCTCAGCAAATGTTATCTAACCCCTTCTTCCCCTATGAGGCAGGTGCTCTGACTACCCTGCTTTGCAGCGGAAGAAGCTGAAGCTTAGGAGGTGCTTGCTGAAGGTCACCCCAATGTCATAGAACTCATTCCATTTAGGTAGAGATTTGAAGCCAGGTCAGTCCAAATCTTGAGCTCTGAGCTACTACCCAGCTTCCATCAGCACTGAGTCAGATCCTCTGGTTCTACATGTAGCTGAGACGCTCAGTGAGTGGCAGTCTCCTCTCCAGTTTCCCCAGAGGAGCTGGGTGACTGGAAGGAGGTGTAAGAAGAGAGAGTCCTGGGTGGGGAATGAGATCGAAATGGGGCATTCCAAGTTTAAGGTGCAGACATCATTCTAGAGATGCTCAGAAGATGTTAAATGTGCAAGACAGAAACCCCAAAGCAGTCAGGGCTCACATGTGCATTATTTGCCTGTAGGAAAAAGTGGAAGTGTGGGTTTAGGTGAGGTTGGCAGTGAGTGAGGTGTAGGAAAGAGAACTGGCAGGTTCTTGAGGGAGCATGAAGCCAGATAGAGGAAGGAGAGTAGGACAGAGCCGAGAGAGAAGAATCTGGCAGGCCAGGCTGAAATCTACTTGCCCCAGCTAGTCTGTTTGGCTTAACATCTCATTTCCAGGGCATTCGGCCCCAAAACCCAATGGGGGACCTTCTTATAGCTTTGCTGGGCTTCTCCCCTCAGAGGCAGTTTGCTGGGGAACCATTCCTGTGATGTTATTTTGGGGAGGTCAAGGACTTTTGGTCCTTCCTGTCCAAGCATTGCTGTGGCCTGTACACCCAACTGCCATTCAAAGATCTTCCATTGCCTACCCTCCCACCCCAAATATATAGGACCTGGGTAACTTATAGGAGTGTCTTTAAGTGGAGAGGCCCCTGTCTTTAGACATTTGGGTTATAGGAGAGTTTATTGTTCTGATGTCAGAGCACTCAAATCCCAGGGAACTGAGAATTTGGCAAAGTCCTGAAATCTACATAAAAGCAACAGAAATTGGCTGGATGACAGTACAGTTGGTAAATTAGCAGCGGGTCGAGCCACCACTAATTTCCCTTTCAACCTCTGACTGTGTTAGACTGGTCCTGTTGGGGGATGGGGTGCAGACTGAGGGGCCTAAGATTCTGTGGCCCCAGACCTGGCTCTGGCCTTGCAAAGTCTGAGGTGGGGAGAGCCCCACTTCAGAACAACTCCTGGCCTGTGCCTGATGACAATTTGTACAACTGACAGGTGTCTAGTAAGGTGCCCAAGATCCTATCCTCGTTGGCATTTAAATGACAAGATGGTGGGCTTGTCGAATCAGGATGATCAGGGCTTGGAGGAGCAGCCCATAGGATGAGTCAGGACCCCAAAATTTCCCAACAGGCTAGAACCAAGAGACACATCTGACCCCTCTTCAGAATGTGAGCTCCACAAGGGCAGGGGTCTCTGTGTCTATGGTGATGAATCCTGAGAACTTAGAATAGTTCCTGGTGCATGGGAGGTGCTCAATAAACATTGAAGTTTGAATTAAAGGGCCCAGGTTTAAATGTTTGGCCCTGCACTTGGACCTCCAAAAAGCCAACTGCATGTGGCTTAGCAATAGCACATTTACCAAATCCTTAGAAGTTTTCATTAACATTAGCTTGAAATTAATGGTGGGATGTATCCCCAGAACCTATGCAGTCTTAGAGTGTGTGGACAGATGTGTGGGATGTAGCGTGCTGGAGATATTGAACCATCAACGTGACTGTGAAGTATAACTCAGAGAGGCTGGGAGGACAGAGGAGGATTAGCCTGGAGAAGAGGCTCAGAGGTATTCTAGAAAGTTCTGGGGAGAAGCCTGGAGCCAAGGGCAGAAGCCACAGGGGAAATGCATGGGCCAGCTTCAGCAATTGAAGTTGTATTTGAAAAGGCAGTGGGAAAGAGAGGGAGGCAAGGGACCCCCACTGATGTGAGACTCAGCCCCAAGTGGGAGGCCACCTTCATTGAGAGGCAGGTGTGACAGATGGTTTGGGGACCTTCCTGGGCCTGGTCATAGGGGCAGGCAATCACCACAATGTGGCCTCAGGCATCACAGTTATTCCTGGGAGAGTGAAGGGGCCCCTCAATAAGAAGTCTGGCTGAGAAGGGAGAGTGGATGCCCATACATGGCCCATGACTCCTCAGATTTAGAGTTGAATGGGCAAGGTGTCCCTGCATTGACAGCCACCAGGAAACTACGGTGGGGCTCACAGCTGGTCTACCCAGGGCTGAGTCACCTGCTTTTTCAGAGAGCTGTTCATAAGCACACGTGTCCCCTTGAGTAGACACTTTGCTTCTCTTCATACCAGAAAAAAAGAAAAGGCCCACATTTACCTATCACCAAGATGGTCCCAGGTTCCATTTACCTAAAGCTTTTTGTAGACTGTCAATAATATTTTCCAGGCTTCTTAGGCTTTTAATCTGATTAAGTATTTCTTTCTCCTCTTCTGTGGGAAAAATTAAGCACAATGATAAAAATTTGACAATTATGGTTTAATTCCAAACTCATGTTTTTCCATCTGGCTTTCAACCCTAAGTTCTTAGCTTCTCCCTTGCACTGTCTCCCAAGTTCCTGTGACCCACTATAAGCCTTTGTTTCTCCTCCCCTTCAGTTAGGAAAGGTGCTGGAAGCATCAGCTGGCTTTCCTTTGTCAATACATACTCTGGTATTCATCAACAAGTACACAGAGGCTATGGGTGTGCCTCTTTTTTCTTTATCTTCCACCCCCATATCATGAAATATCCATTAGGGTATGACAAGAATCACTAAGAAGCCAAATATAGAAGAACTAGAGGCCCGGTGCATGAAAATTATGCATGGGTAGGGTCCCTAGGCCTGGCTGGGGATCAGGGCCGATCTGTGGGGCAACTGTTGGGGTGATCAGGGGGCCCCTGCTGGCACCCGCCTTGGCCAACCTGGTGCTGCCTGCTCACTGGCCCTGCCCCCAGGCTCCCCCCCCCCAGTTGCCTCCCTCTGCAGGGCGACCACTAGGGTGATTGGGGGGACCCTGCTGGCATCCGACTTGGCTGGCCTGGGGTCTGCAGGCTGGGGGCAGCTCCTGCATTGAGCGTCTGACTACTGGTGGCCAGTGTACGTCATAGCGACTGGTCATTCAGCTGTTTGGTCAATTTGCATATTAGGCTTTTATTATATAGGATATGCTAAAAAATCAAATATCAGGAAAAGGAGATATACCACTGTAAGTTCCATCATGCTTCTTACTAGTGTGAGAGAATAAGTCTAGCCCAGGAAATAGAGTCAGTCAGTTGCCAAGAGGTTCCGCTGCTCAGCAAACTAAAAATCATAAGGCACTTTTCAAACTATGTTAAATCTGTGAGAAATCTATGGCTAACATCATACTTAATGACAAAAGACTAAACTGTTTTCCATTGAGGTCTGGGAGAAGCCAAGAATGCTCATTTTCACCACTTCTATTTAAACCTTCCTAGAGGTCCTGGCAGTGCAATAAGACATGAAAAATAAACAAAAGGTATCCATGTCAGAAAGACAAATGTCCTTATTTGTAAATGTGATTGTTTACATAGAAAAATATTGGGGAAACTATAAAACAACTTCTATAGTATTAGTATAGAGTCCTGGGCCCAATAAAATACCTCATCATTTTTTTTTTGAGGTAGAGCGTTTTAATTCTGTAACTTCTCCAATAGCAGCAGATCTCTGCCTGAGTCCTGACAGTGTGAGCATTTGCCATTCCTCTCTCTAAGGCAGAGGGTTTTATTTCTTCCCTTTCCCAGGATAAACAGAGAGAAGAAGTTAGAGCTCTTCCATATAGTAGAAGTCTAACTAATCACTGTAGAAGGAATGATAGAAATAGATAAATCACTTTTTGGCAACTACTACAGTCATAATTTTTAAAGGTAAATAGCAGTGGAAGCTAAATTAATAGGTGAAAATATGATGAGGAATAGAACATTTTTATGGTCTGAAAGTACCTCCCAACAAGTACTAATTATTTACAAAGGAAAAATATATTAATTAACTTGATTATGGAGAAACCTCGTAGACACAACCTTGAATAATTGAACAAGGTAATAAGATAGGTCTATGTCAAGCACATCCTCATGTACTGTACAAAGTAAAGCATAACATCACTTCAACATTCTTGCCAAAAATATATAACCAGAATCTAATCATTCAGATAATCTCAAATGGAAAGAGATTCTACAAAGTAACTAGGCAATACTCCTCAAGGTCATGAGAGATAAAGATACAACAGGGATCGCCCAGATTGGAGGAGACTAAAGTGACATGACAGTTAAATGCAAAATGGAATCCTGCATGGATCCTAGAGCCAAAAAAAAAAAAGGATTAGTAAGATAATTGGCAAAATTTAATCAGGCCTCTAGGCCATTTGACAGTATTCATCATGTTAATGTCCTGGTTTTAGGAATTGTGCTCAGTCAAGTAAGACGTTAGCACCGGGGAACACCAGGGAAAGGAAACACAGGAAATACTTCAGACTGCTTTCAGAGTCTTTGGTAATTCTAAAACTATGTCAGAGTAGGAGCTGTTTTAAATGCTCTCACTGTTTTTGTTTTATCTGTCCTTTTGTTTTCCTGTTACCTATTTCCCAGACATGCCAACACGAGTACCTATATACTGGGGATTATGCCCAGGTGAGCGCAAACACACACACACACACACACACACCAGCAGCAGCAACCCACTCCATTAATAGGTAGCCAGAGACAATCTGCCTCTGTACAACAACATTTTGCAAATAAATGTCTTTAATGCAGATGGACCAGTGTAATCTTTGCTGAGGATGTAATTAATTCTCCATCCTGCTCAGCAATTTTGCTCCTGTTTCCTCTGCGGCTTCAAGGCATTACAACAGGGAGTGAGGCACCGACAGGCCTGTCTTGGTTTCCCTTCCCAGCAAGTGAAGAAGCAGCTCTCCCATGGGTCTGGGAGACCTCATCTGCATCCTTGTGGCACTATCCACTCATTCCCTGGCTCACTGTCACATCAGGCTTCCTGGCCATAGGCCACCTCACCCATTCAGTCTTCTATTGTCACCAACAAAAATGCTAAGGCATTTGTCTCCTCTAGCAAAACTCCAACTACCTCTTCATGGCAATCAGTCCTGCCTGGGTGCCAGGGCCCAATGTACCTACAGCCTGCTGTGTAATACAGGGCAATCCCTTAATCTAAGAGTGCCTCAGTTTCCCCATCTGAAAAACAGGAGCAGGACTAGAAGAATTTTATTCTCTAGCTGAAGCTGTTATGTGAGCATAGGAATCCTTTACTAGCCGAATTATACTCAAATAGTCTAAACGATTAAGATGAAAACACACACACACACACACACACACACACACACGGCCATAGCACAAAGTTTTAGAGCTGCAGTCAATCTGATCTGCCCCAACCAATGCAGCTCTCCTGCCATTCACACCTGTCTCCACGTCCTTCAGCCTAAGGATGAGGGGCAGAACATTGCTTAAGAGATAGAGGATAGAAATAGATAAATCACTTTTGCTGGGAGTCGCCAGTGCTGCCTGTGTGTTTTTAATTCATGATCAGCACATTGAAGGTGGGCATGCCGCTGGTATCTGCACACTATGTGCACAGTCTAAGAAAGCTCCAGTGCTGTGGATGTAAGTCCTTTAAAGAGCACACCCCACAAGCTTTTCCAGAGTCCCCTGTGCCTTTTCATCCAAGCAGAAAGGGGCAGGGTGGTAAGCTAAAGAGCCCAGCTTGCTGCCCCTGGCCCTAGCATTCTTTTAGAAACAAAGACAACAATGAGCCTGACACCCAGCATTATAAAAGGGCAGACAAGGGCGTGTCTCAGAACCAAATGTGCATTTGCAGCCTTGCTGGTTGAACATGTCACTTATTAGAACCCTGGGCTTTCTGGGGTGTGGCCTCATTTCATTTGCTACACATCTCTATCTCGTGTGCTAAATCTCAGGGACCCCCATGACTTGGCTCTGGGATCACCAATGGTCTGGGCTTGTGCCAGTCGCAGCCCCTGGTTCTTAGGCTCTTTGTCAAGAAGCTGGTGGGTCCAAAGCAGGATCAGTGGGCCACCATCCCCTCTGCTCCTCGGGCAACCACCTGAAGAACAGCTGCTCCAGCGGTGGGGTCTTTGCATCCCAAGAACTGGTGGGTGGCTCAGAAGGCTCCGCTCACAGAGCTGCTGCTGGGACCAATGGCCAAAAGCAATGGCTTTCTGGGTTTTCCCTTCATTCGTATCAGTTCATTAAGACAGAGTGGAGCAGGTATCGTACGCTATGGTGACCTGAGGACGCTGCTCTCTGTTCCCCTGCTCTTCCCTCTTCTTGGCAACCCCAACACCACCTCCTTCCTGACCCCAGACTATAGGTTAGCTTCTGTTTGGCCCCAAATCCCCTCCTAGGCTGGCCCTTGCCCATCCCTCCCAAGACTCTGAACTTAACCTCTATTTTCTCTCAGTCCCTGAAGTGGCTGGTCTTGGCTTGGTGGATAGCAGCAAAACAATTCAATTAAAGAGATTCCTTTACAGCAAAGTATGGCCTTTGCCTTGGGGCCCAGAGAAATCTAGTGGTAGCTCAGAGGGCCACTCAGAGAGCAAGGGCTCTGCGGAGGCCCCCAGACCAGTCTCGGGACTGAGCAGAGGATCAGGGATGACAAACACAGTAGTGCTGGGCAGTCCTGCACCCGTGACAGATTTGGAAATTTCATGGTCCCTGTGAAGACCCTGGTGGACTGGTTCATTTTTTCTCCTTCATCTCTTACCCCTGATTCAGACTCTTCCCACTGGTCTCTCATTCTCAGACTGTCTCAGACTTTTCAGTCCATCCTTACTTCCTCCTGCTTCTTTAGGGAATGAGTAGAATGCAGAGAGATTGTGTTCTTGAGACCGGTTCATGGGCGGTCCATTCAGTAGAGACCCACCTTGTCACCTCTCCTGTTGTGGGCCCACTGCCATAAAGATGTCCAGCCCTATTTAATTTATAACCATCCGGCAACTGGCAGACGTCAGTGGGTGGGACAAATCCAGAGGCGTTAGAAATATTACTTTCAACTAGAACCTTATTCTTGTTCAGTCCTTGCAAACACAAGAGGCTGGCTCCCCGGAGAAGGCTATTTGGAGGAATGGACTGAAATACAGGTTCCTGGGCCCACCGGCGGAGTCACTCGGTGGGGCCTGGGGGCATGTATTTGAGTCAGCTCCCCTTCCTGCGCCTGCTGTACCATCAGGCTTGGGAGCTGTGACCTGGACTTCCTCTAGGTCCACCACAGGGTCTCAGAGGGGTGTCCTAAGAGCTGCACAGGTGTCCTTTCTTGTTGAGTCTTTAGGGTAAAGACAAGATCTGTCACCCATGGGATGCTGGCTCCTTAGTCCTGGAGCCTTGACACAGTGCTTTTCATTTCAGCAAACTTGTCTGTTTCCCCCACTCCTGGGGACATCCTGGGGAACACTCTGGGCCCACCCCAGGAGAGGAGCAGTGACTTAACTGAAACTTTGGGAGGGGATGGGCAGTGTGACAGCGCCTTCCTTGCCCTCTGGCACCCGCCTGCCTGCAGGGATGACATTCCTGCCAGCTCCTCTAGGCCCTAGTTTTTCAGAGTCTGACCCATGAGCAGGGGTGGCGGCTGGCTGTCCCTCAGCTCTGAAAGAGATGGGAAATCTGCCTGACCTGGTGAAGCAGCCATGACCCCCATCCTCCATCCTCCACACACTACATTCTCTATCAAGGAGCCATCGGGCCCCTCTGTGCTCCCCACCAGCCTCTGAACTCAGGCAAGGGAATTACCAGGTTGCACTTACCATTAAGGAAAAGTGTGTCTTCATTGCCGGGAGAGAATGTCTTTTCATGATGCTTATCAGTATCAGTCTGATCATTGGTTTTAATATGGGCTTTTTTGATGAAGAGCATGGGGGGGGAGGAAATGGAGAAAAACATAAATGTATACTTTCATGAACATTTTGGTCCAAACTTTATTTTAAAACATTAGCATGGAATGCTAATAGAGTTTCCACTGGAAATGTGTGTTGGAAAGTTAATGTGTAACCAGAGAGTCAGGCATCACCTGAGTGCCTTGAACCAGTAGTTGGGTCTGGGTGGATGTTGGTGAGCTAGTGCCAGGACTTAGAATTTATGTCTAGATGCAAACTTTCAAGAAAATGCTGGACTCCCCTGCTGCTTTGTGCATTTTCACGCTCTGTGTGTAGATTTCCGGTGCCCGGCTTTCTCCAAATATTCTGTCTTGGTTCTCAATGCGCTACTTTATTATTTATGTTCATTTTGAACAACATGAAGCTACACTTTGAAAAAGCACATTCTTTGCTTTTATTGTCTACTAGCAGTGTGGCCTTGGGCACGTCCTTTTTCAGACCTTAGTTTGATCCCATCAAATGGGGTCATGGTCACTGCCCTGCTCTCTAAGAAGCTTAGGTGAGCATCACACATGCTGGCTTATGGAAAGTTCCCATTTTCCTGTGCCCCTGTTCCTGCAGTGGTGGAGCCCCATTTTCCTCCCAAACCCAAGGCACCCCAGAGACCACTCCAAAATTAAGTGAACTTGTTTCTGCCGGCCTAGGTTTTTATAGACATGGTTTGGGACAAACACTTCTGTCACATCTCTATTTGCTTTTGCTCCAGAAGTAGCTGCCTTAAGAATGCTAAAATGATGGGATTGTGCTTTATGCCCATTGATTTTTTTTTAGCAAGTGGAAGGGAGGGAGGAAGGGAGGGAGAGAGGAAGGGAGAGGGAGAGGGAGAGAGAGAGAGAGAGAGAGAGAGAGAGAGAGAGAGAGAGAGAGAGAGAGAGAGAGAGAGAGAGAGAGAGAGAGAGAGAGAGAGAGAGAGAGAGAGAGAGAGAGAGAGGAGAAAGACACATCAATTGGTTGCTTCCTGCAGGAGCCCTGACCAGGGCTGGGGATCAAAACCCAAGACCCTTAGGTCTGAGGGCTGATGCTCTAACCCCTGCGCAAACCGGCCAGGATGCGATTGTGCATTTAATACCATAGACCCCTAGGAATACATGCAATTAAGAGTTTAAAAACATGTATACTTGCTTTTTTCTTTGTACTCTTCATTGGCTTTTGTTGTGGTCTTTGTGTTTCAAACAATGTTGATTTATCTGGATCCAGAAACTCTTGGACTAGAATTTCATCTTGGGAAAAGCACACAAGGATATGTTAAAGCCAATGATGCAGAACCCATACCTTTTTACTCTACACGGCAGTTCTGCGAAATCTGTGACTGGGAACAGGAAATCAGTGACTCCATGGATAGGAGAATGGACTTTCTATAGTAGCTTTTTTTCCTTTTTATGCTCACCTGAGGATATGTTTATTGATTATTATTTTAGAGAGAAACATTGACCAGTTGCCTCTGATACATATCCCAGCAAGGATTGACCCACAACCTAGGTATGTGACCTGATTGGGAATCAAACCTGCAGCCTTTTGGTGTATGGAACAACGCTCCAAACAACTGAGCTACCCAGCCAGGGCAAGAGTAGGCTTTCCTTTCCTTTTTTAAATAATTCTTTATTGTTGAAAGTATTACATTACATATGTCCCCTTCCCCCCACTCCCATTGACCCTGTCCAGCCCACCCTCCCCACCTTGCCCCTCGTCCCAGGCGCTCACTGCCCCGTTGTCTGTGTCCATGGCCATGCATACATGCGCACAAGATCCTTGGTTGATTACCTCCCATCCACCCAGGAGTTGGCTTTCTTTTTTTTTTTAAATTTCTTTATTGGTTAAGATATTACAAATGTGTCCTCATTTCCCATTAACCCCCAACCCCCCGCCCCCACTCATGCTCTCATAGGAGTTGGCTTTCTGAAGAAACTTGTCTGAGGAGGAAGGGCCTCCCTAACTAGTAAACCTGAGACCATTCAGATTCCCTGAGTAATAAACATTGACCCCCAAAGATATGAGGCTGGAAGCGTGGCCTCGGGCTTAGTTATAATTTCCTTCCTGCCCCTGCTGTCATTCTGTCCCCTCCTTGAGCCTTTCCCCAAGCTGTCCCTGTGTTTGCACAAATGTCTTTTCTAATTGCTACATAATGTGACATGTTCTTCCTCTTATATCCTTCTGACCTCTCCTAGGAAGATTATAACTTAGTCTAGCAGGGCTTTATGTTGGACAGGCTTGACCCGCATTCTGGTTCTACTCTCATGGGAATGTGATCTTGACAAGTTCCTCTCTGACTTTCGGTTTTGTCGTCTGTAAAATGGAGTCTATATTACATCAGGCTTGTATGAGGTTAAAATAAAGCAGTATATATAAGCATTAATATATAATCTGGGACAATGGCAGCTGTGAGTCCCCCTATATCAACAACACAATGGGCACCCTAAACAGCCCAACACAGAGTGGTCATGCTGACCCGGACCCTTCATCTGTGTAATACAATGGTTACACTGACCAGCACCCCCATAACTGCAACACAATAGACATCCTGACCAGCCGGTCCACATGCTGGGCTGGGCTGAGGGCAACCAACCTGCCCTGGTTTGCCCTGATTTTCCTGGTTCAGCATGAATGTCCCACATCTTGGTAACTCCACAGCCTCTTGCAAAGCAGACTGGTCACCCCAGTTCCCACTCATGTGGAATACACGAATAAAGGGGATGAAGAACTAAATATCACTGGAAGCAATGGTGTCACAAACATACATGGGGTAATACTCTTCCATGGTTCTGTTGCATTCCCACTCAACAGCCATGTTCTCCTTCCTCCACCACAGAACCTGAACCTGGCTGGGGCGATGTATGCACCCCAGTTGGGTACTTTGAGAATCCTGAAGAGCGGGTGGGCTATGGGACATGCAAAGGTAAGCAGGAGTCTCTGGGCTCTGTGAAGAATCTAGCTTTTCCTGATAAAAGGGAAATGGTGTCTGGACTGTATGCACCTTTTAGTTTTTCTGCCCTGGAAGTGGCCATGATGTCTGGAGCTGTGGACTCCATGTGTGACCCTGGGACACGAGCTCAAGGAATGGCCAGGGTGACCACAGGGATACAGCCTCATGTCATTGAGCTGCTGATGACACAGGATCACAACCCCTGCATGGCTGGGCCACTGCCACTCAGATTCTGCTCATGAAGCCAGTGACAGTCTTGCTGGTGCAGCTGCTCTGGCAATACCTGCTTCCACCTTGACAAGACCTTGGCCACTCTCTGAGCCAGCTATTATACAGAAGAACCAATTTTAAGTTCCTAAAAAATCATGGTATCTAGTTAGATTCTGGGTCATGGAGAAGAATAGATGTTGAGGGGAACCACAAGCATTTATTGAGCACCTACTGTGGACCAGAAACTGCCAGGTGCTGAAGGGTCAAGGATGAGCCAGCTCTAGTCCCTGGCCTCTGTCTTGAGCAGGCCAGCTGTGTGTGAAGGGCGGGATTCTACAGATGTGACCACACAGCATGCTTCAGCTGTAAGAGAGAACGGGGACAGGTAGGGACAGGCAGGGGACAGGAACTTGGCTGACCAGAGCAAAGCAGTGGGAGTTCCTGGATTCCATCTGCTCCATGCAGGAAGCAGGGGGCGGTCTCCTGGAGACACGAAAGGCCGTGAGCTGTGGGGTCATGGGAATGTGATTTTAGCCTCAAACCAAATCACTTCCACCTTATGCACGTTGCACCAGGTTTTCTGGAAAACACCCACTGACCAATCACCCAAGCCCATCCAAACACAAACCAGGTGTTTGATAAGAAGAGGCTCCTTACCAAATATCCCAGTTATATCCTCCTGAGGTTTTGCTTTCCATGAAGTTTCAGAAGCTGGATCTAGTGAAGTAATAAAAACCCTAATAGTTTAACCATGTTCATTGAATCTGCACTGACCTCTAAATAGATTTTCTTTTGCAGAGCCCTGCATGGAGCTCCTGTGTCTGAGTTCTCACCGGGAAACTGGTGGGCAAGGTGGCCCCCCTGTCTTCTGTCCCATTTCTCAATATGTAAGGGGTCAGGGTAAAGGAACCAGAGCCTAAGGCCGATGGGTGCTGCTTGGGTGTGATTAGAACCAACCACCTGCAGAAGGGCATTCTGAGACCACAGGGGAGATTTTAAATGGGCTGGGTATTAGCCAATATTTGATTGTTTTTGCAGGATTTTTGAAACCCTTGTCAGTGTTTAATGACATTGTAGACATATATAAATAGAAAGGTTCTTATCTTAGCAAGAAAACATTTTCATAAAATGATAAGACATCTTGGACAGTGCTAAAATACTACCAGGAACAACAAATGCGTCTATGTGTGTATAGAAAAAAACAAGATGGCAAAACATATATAATTGAAAGCAGGTAATGGAGGTTCTTTATACTGTTCCTCTACTTTTGGGTAAGTTAGAACATTTACATAATAAAAAGTTAAAATACAGCCTCGCTGGCGTGGCTCAATGGTTGAGCCATCGACCTATGAACCAGGAGATCCCCATTCAATTCTAGTCAAGGACACATACCTGGGTTGTGGGCTCAATCCCCAGTGTGGGGCATGCAGGAGGCAGCCGATCAATGATTCTCTCTCATCATTGATGTTTCTCTTTCCCCCTCTCCCGTCCTCTCTGATCTCTCTCTCAATAAAAATATCTCATCTCTCTCTCTCTCTCTCTCTCTCTCTCTCTCTCTCTCTCACACACACACACACACACACACACTTCCATAATAAACAGCATTCATAATGTATGCTACTCTCCCAAGGAGTTCCAGATTTTAAAAAGGGCTTGAAATTACTCCATTCCCCTGGGAATAAGTGGTAAAAGTGGGGAGATGGGGGAGAAGGGACCTGTGGCAGAAAGTCACCACCTGCCTGATTCAGGCCCCAGGGAGGAAGGAGCATGTTTCCTACCTGCCACATGATCCACTGCGACTGTACCTGAAAACATGTTCATTGGCTGGACCTCAGCTTCTTGCCAGCAGCACAGCAGCAGGACAAAGAGGGTGGCTCCTCTATTCGCTGCCATGTTTCCTCAGCCGAAGGAGGAGGACTTCCTTCTGAGGCCTCTCAGCGCCCCTCACCTTCGTTGCCAGGATACTGTGGAATGCTTGGGGGCCTGTGACATCACAGCAGGAAATGAGCTGGACCCTGCCCTGTAGGTGGGAGACAGTTAGGATCTGTGACTGGGAAGAGAGGGGCCTGACTGGGCTGTGAACGGAGGCATTCATAGGAGATGAAGATCTGAAGAAACAGTTGGACCAAAGCATTTTCACGCTAGGTTTGATAAAGAGTGGACCATCATGGAGGACTCTGAAAGGTCAAAGGGTGTGAGGTAAGTATAGAAAATTCAGGGAAAATCAGCAAAGCTTATTCGTTAGGATTCTCCTTGGTGTCCTTGTCTTGGGAGAGTCAAGCCAAGCTCTCAGGACACAAAACAGGATGGAAGGAGTAGCCCATCATCATTTTTATTAGTGACACTGGCATGAGGATGTTCAAAGCTCTGCGGTGTTTCTGATGTGTAGCAATGCTTGAGCTGGTTTGCCCACCCTCTGATCCCCTGCAGCACCAACCAAGCTTGAATGGGACAACTTCGGAGTTTGTTCTAAAGGTTAGGAGTGACTTCAGAGTGCCTCCCTATTCTGCACCAGCTTTGCTTACCAAATCTCCCCTTCAAATATTCACACTCCTCTTTGCAATATAAGACTCTGAGACAGTCTGTAGTACAGAAGTTTGCATAACCTTACTCTCTATTCAGTGTTTTCCAAACTTAACATCGAATTGTTGATATCCTATATAATAAAAGCCTAATATGCAAATCGACCGAACAACGGAACAACCAATTGCTATGCCACTCACTGACCAACAGGGGGTAGACGCTCAAGACAGGAGCTGCTCCCTGGTGGTCAGTGCACTCCCACAGGGGGAGCACAGCTCAGCCGGAAGCCGGGCTCATGGCTGGCGAGTGCAGTGGCGGTGGTGGGAGCCTCTCCTGTCTCCAGGGCAGCCCTATGGAGCAGCGAGCAGGCAGGGGGTAAGGAGCCAGGGGTCCCAGACTGCCAGAGGTCACAGGCCGGGTTGAGGGACCCCTCCAGGGCATGAATGTCATGCACCAGGCCTCTAGTAATAATATATGTGCATTTTTATTAATATATGAAACTAGGGGCCCAGTGCACGAATTCATGCACCTTGAAAGGAACTGTGAGCCATGAGGCTGTGGTGGGCCCAGGGGCAGGTTTTGGCCCATCCTCTGCGCCCCCCCCCAGCCCCTCCTGCCACGATCCCTGGTCCCCTGTCTGTCAGCATCTCTGCTCCCGCCGCCACTCCCATGTGCTGACGGCGCCGGCCCCACTCACACAGTGATTAGGGCTGGTGCCAGCAGCGGGTGCAAGCGGGGCTGGTGCCTTTAGCAGGTGTGAGCGGTGGCTGCTGCCCTGATCGCCCCGCAGGAGCAGGGGGAGGTGGAGAAGCCCTCAGGGGCGATTAGGGCTGGCAGCTGCCGCTCGCACCCGCTGATGGCACTGAGTGATTGGGACTGGTGTTGGGCACCGGCAGTGGCGGCTCTGGTGCCAGCTGTGGGTGGAGCAGCGGCTCTGGTGCCAACAGCTGGTATGAGCAGGGCCGGCGCTGGTAGCAGGTGCGAGTGCCAGGTGGGACCATGGCATGTAGGAGCAAAGAATTTTCAGTAACCACCAGAGGCTCACCCCGATGACAGCAACTGGTGCCCTGCCTTGGTCTGGAACCCTCACTTACCTGCTCCACCATCCTTCTGAGGCCAACGTTCACCATGTTCCACACACGCTCCCTGGAGGTCAGTACACATCATAGCGGCCCGTTGTTCGGTTGTTCTGGTTGTTCCACCATTTAGACTATTTGCATATTAGCCTTTTATTATATAGGATAATAAGAAATAGCAGTTATTTCAAGGTATGTGCAACAACTTACATCAATGTAAAAATGCCAGGGCTGACTGGCAGACCCTGAGTGACAGATGAATGATTACTCTGACACATGTTTCTGTGAAAGAGAGGGCTAAGGGACTGTTTGGCTATAGGAATCAAACAGCCCTGTTCATCTGCCTCCTTAGGCTTTTATTGTAGCAACAGCTTGAACTAAAATTAACTACTAGATACTATCAGCAGGGTAAGTATCTTTGAGAAAATACATGTATCTGTAGTGTCTTTTAAACAAGGATGTTTAAAGAATAAACATAAAGATTCCAGCAAAACACCCAGGGGGCTCAGACTTGTTTGGAAAAGTCGAGGTAGGGGCTGCC
>NW_006295821.1:1560514-1569355 GCF_000327345.1 Myotis davidii | reverse complement strand
TGTGTTCTTTCTGTTCTCAGGAATAAGTCTGATCCAGTCACTCATGCCTTGTGTGAATAGAAGCCCAAAGATGATCTCTCCCAAGTCCTTCCCTCTAGGGGGAAATAAAGAGCTTGATCCTGTACTAAGGAAGTTCAAGCATCAGAAGTTAGAGAGGTCATGATTTGGGAGGTAGCCTTCTCAAAACATCTTCTAGACTACCTTCTCTGCTAGCAGGCAAAGCTAATTGGAAATGGAAAGTTCAGAATCAATCACTGAAATTTACTTAATTTGTGCTATAGGTAAGCATCCACTCAATTTGAAATGCTTTGTTGTTCTTCCTGGGTTCACTTTTCTCCTGGATCATTGCATAAGGAAAGTTTATGGTCCCTAAAAGTGTGTAGCATGTATTTTCCCCTCATTGTCAAAGTCTGCCAGGGCTGATCGGCAGACCCTGAGTGACAGATGAGTGATTCTCTGACACATGTTTCTGTGAAAGAGAAAGCTAAGGGACTGCTTGGCTTTAGGAACCAAACAGCCCCATTGCCTGCCTCCTCAGGCTTTTATTGTAGCAACAGCTTGAACTAAAATTAACTACTAGATACTATCAGCAGGGTAAGTATCTTTGAGAAAATACATGTATCTGTAGTGTCTTTTAAACAAGGATGTTTAAAGAATAAACATAAAGATTCCAGCAAAACACCCAGGGGGCTCAGACTTGTTTGGAAAAGTCAAGGTAGGGTCTGCCATCTTCGGCAAGGTCCCCCTAGAGGCCTCCCACCTTTTGGAGAATCCTCCTTACCAACTTTCCAACTAAGTCCTGTGCTTCTCCACATAAAAATACAGGATTTTATTGGTGACAGAATCACATTATAAATGTAATTTGCATTTATAATAAAAGAAAAAGCTAAATTTCAGATACAGACAATGCAAATAAGGCATAATTACCTTCCTTCCAAGTTCACAGACCCCTCTGCATTCTGTGCTTGTGGACTTTAAGTCCAGAAACCCTCAGAACAAAACTCACAATAAACGTCTTACAATAAACGGACCCTGATACCGTGGAATGGAGCTAGTTTTCTGCAGAATTACCACGGGTGAATGTGAACATCCATCTCTAGGTTTCCTGCCTTGGAACTGGTGGGATGCCAGTCACATGTGGGTCTGGGAACCATCTCTGCCCTTGTCTGTTTTTGTCGGGCTTCTTGGACCTTCTTTTTCTGTGGCCCAGCTGTGCACTCCTCGGTAGCTTTCCCGCGTTAGGCTCTCTATGATGGCTATTCAGAGTTCACTGTAGGTGTAGGTAGCTTTGTTGCTGTTGTCCTGGGAAGCTCTTTGAAATGCCCAAGATTACCTGTTTCCAGGAAAGGCTTTCTCTTCCCCTCCTGCTGCTGAGTGATGCTCCGTGTCCTGCCTTAACTGCTTCCGGGTTTGGCTGCTTTGCAACCCAAGGATGAGTTTTTGCTCTTTTTACCTGAAATAAAAACTTCCAGGTGGCCTCTGAGCTTTGCTATTTTTGGTTTGGCATCATTAAAATCTGCCTCTGGGTCCACCAGTTGGAATTTTATTTTTAGCTATAAAAACAATATGATCCCAGTAGTGCAGGGACTGGTGTTCAACTTGTATTAGGATGAAATAGAAAGACAGGTGAAAATAGAGCACTATAACAATTTTATCTTGTATTAGGATGAAATAGAAAGACAGGTGAAAATAGAGCACTATAACAATTTACAGATATTCTGAAAGATTAGTGTAGAACAAGCATGTCAAACTCATAACCTGTGGGCTGCAGCCCAGAATGAATATTTTTGCGGCTCAACCAATATAACGGTATGTAAGAAACGCTTCAATAAAAATTTCTTAATGTTTACAATATCCTGTTATACATAATTATTAATAACAAACTACAATGTTTGCTAATGACTGATTACTATCATCTTATTGCATTCATTTCCCTTACACGACTTACGTGCAGGTGCAGCATTTCTCTCCACTAATACTAGCAGCGAATATTTTAGCAGTCGATTGCCACATCATTAGTCTTGCACTGACTTGTTTGGTCTGTGCAATAGGAAATATTTTGCTTTTGGAGAACAAGAAAAATAGGTTTATTTGTGTTGCGCTGATTAATTTGTACAGCTATTCAGTGTCTGGTAAGTTAATGTTCAAGAAAAAATATTAACTTTTATTAAAATGTTCTATTGTTTTATGTTAACAGTTATTCATTTTTTTCAGCCCTTTGCATTCACCATGTCTCTATTGAAATAAACCTATGATTCTATGAAAATTGAAGCTTTTGTTTGATTGCGGCCCACATAAACTTAAACCTCGTTTATTTGGTCCGTGTTAGCCTTTGAGTTGGACATGCTTGGTGTAGAAAGTATTTTCAATTGTTGGGGGAACGCTTCTAATTATTTTTGGAAGGAAAAGCAGTATTACATGAGAGAAAAGCCTCACTTGTTACTAAAATATCTACAGAAAACCAGGTCCTTATGCCTTTGTTGTGGCTAACAGGACCTCTCACTCCATAAACTCACTAAGGTAAACAAATCATGCCTGCTGTGGGTGAAAAGGAGTCAGCTCAGTGTCAAGTAGATGGGAGGGTGGGTGAACCTTTAGACAGGGGTGGGAAATGTCCGGCCGGCGAAATCATTTGGTCTGGCCCTTCCAAGGCATTACGGGTGGGTTAATTAAATGCTTGACCAAATATAGCAGGCTAATTTTTAAGGTGATAATTTTGTATGGTCCACGAATGATGTTATAAATACCCAAATGGCCCTTGGCAGAAAAAGGGTTCCTGCTCCTGTTTTAGGACAAGCTTGCCAACGCTATAAAGGACCAGTGCTTCAGATTGTGGCTAAAAAACCCAAAAACAAAACAAAAAGCAAAAACAACAACAAAAACAAAAAAAGGGGGGGAAGTTAGAATAAGGCACTGTTGCTTTCAAATTAGAAGTTTTCCACACTTGCTTCTAATCATGTCCTAAAAAATCTCTAATCTGAAATTGGAAGGAGAGCGAATTATAGATAACACAGGAACTGCTTTTGGGATTATCTATCTCTGTGGATATATTCAGTATTAATTATTTTGTTCCTTTTATACTTTTGGTGGGAATTATTGAAATTTAAAGGTTTTCCCATATACATATTAGTATTTTATTGTCTTGGTCCTTTTATGCTCCACCACTAGAAATCGTGGTACAGTTATGTTTTATTTTTCCCCTCAGTTCTTTCTGTGGTTGACATAATGCTGAAAATTAAAGAACCTTGAGTGGAAAATGCATCAATAAAGTAAAAGCATATTGCAATTATATTCTGACCTTGATTTTTTCCTCTATAACTATATATTTTTCACAGGATTAATTAAATTCTAAGAGGTACCTATTCCTCTCAGTGTTTGCTACCAGATGTTTGCTGGTAGAGTAATTGCATGCTACTTTGCCCTCAGATGAAGTGATGCTTTCATAACTTCTAACGAAGACAGAATTGTCTAAGGTTTCTTAGCTTTTAAAAATTAAATTTTCTTATTGTTCATATTGATAAAAACTTGGCTGCACTCCAACTCTCAGGATAAATTAGTGTGTTGTCTCTAGAAACTAGCTCTTCTGTTTGTGAAAAGCAGATAAAAGCTATACAGGCAATTAACCTAATCTGTTCACGGACACATTATAAAACAATGAGGTTTAGCAAGGTGGCTTAAATAGCCTTTGAGATATTCATGCTGCATTTATAAAATGTTTTGCTTTCTATCAAAAATCATTTAATTATAGATTAAAGTGATGATAACCTCCTTATAGTGGTTTTGTTTATTCCTCAAAGCAGTTAGTTATATGTTTAAGAATTAAATGTAAACCAAGTCAGTCCTGGCTGGTGTGGCTCCTGGTCAGGGCACACACCCAGGTTGGGTGTTCCATCCCTGGTTGGGACACGTATGCAATTGATCAATGTTTCTTTCTCACGTTGATGTTTCTCTGTCTCCCTCTACCTCTCCCTTCCTTCTTCTCTAAAATCAATAAAAAACATCGTCAGGTGAGGATTAAAAAATAAATAAATATAAACGAAGTAAAAAAATTCAAAAAGAACGTCAATTAATAATTTAATAATTTAGATTGCTCTCCAAAGAATATACTTGTAAATTGAAAATAAATGTAGAAGTTTCTTCCCGGTAGTCATGGTGTTTTGACACTTACTTATGCCTTCTTATAAAGGAAATTGACTGGATGAATTCCTTAATCTAAAATGACTCCCCCTCACCGCAGTGTTATCTCCACCCTGTTCTGTTTATCACTGGTAGTGAGAGGTGCATTCTTTCACGTCTTTGTTTATGTGCAGGTACCCCTAGTATGACCCTGCGAGGGTCACTTTTTTAATCCAGAAAATGAAGATAATAATGCAGCAGGCAACTCCATAATATTTCCTGGTTGAATGAATTAGCCAGGATGACAATTCATGAGTAGGAATATATGGGTAATTAGCTAGAATGAAAAGCCAGTCTTTTAAATTGATTCATGAGAAGAAATATAGTCTTTTTTCCTTGCCTCTGATGAATTGAGACTTTTTTTTAAATAGAAAATTCATAACGAAATTTAACTTTTAGGCCATTAACTGGGAATAATAAACAGAATATAAATTTTAAAGAGAGCTATTAAGTAGATGATTATAAAACATTTGAATAAAAATTGCTTCTTAAAACCTCTACTTCTAGGCTTTAAAAAGCCCTTTAAAGCAATTACCATAGTTTCTTTTTTTAAAGTTGTGCTTCGAAGGAAGAAGAATGAATAAATTTTAAAAGATACACATTTTTATACGCCTTTTAAAAACACTAAATTAGAATTCCTGCTTTTATATTCTTTCTCTCCAATCCATTCTATACCTACTGTTAATTCCAAATATCTAGTAATATTTGAGCAAGGAAAAATATTGTGCTTTAATTCTGGTCTAATCCACTCACGACCTGCCAGTTGTTTGTAGGAAGCCCAAGACTTGTCCTCTGCTGTCGGCATAGAGGTGTGTTCTCCTGAGGCTGCGTTCTGCCAAGGGGCTGGGAGGAAGGAGACGCTCCTCTCTTCCTCCCTGTTCCACCTCCTTCTCACCTGCGAGAACAGCCACACAGGCCTGCATGGCTCTGCATATCCCCTATCCGCCCATGGCTTCCTGGCTGTGTAAGCAGAGGGTGCGAGGAAGCTCAGCCTCTGAAGCAGCCACTGTCCAGCAGGCATAACTGTCCTGTCTGACCAGGGGCCTGATGCCTAGTGCATCTCTGGGCCCTGCTGGGGGCCTGGCGGTGTGCGGCAGCGCACGCTGGAAGCGCAGGTGCAGGGGAAGAAACTCACCATGGCGGCCACAGGCACGGGCCCTGGAACTGAGTTACCACGTGGGTCCCATATCCTGCCTCTTCTCCCCACTGACTGTTATAACCAAAAGGTCTGGCTTCTGAGTCTTTGAGCCTCACTTTTCTCACCTCTGCCCTGGCCTTTAAGACAGGCGTGAGGCTCACGGGAAGGCGCTCTGAAGATGGCCAGGCCGAGCGCACCTGCCGAGCAGAACCCAGGTGAGGCCTGCGTGTGCACCTGCCTCAGGGCGCTAAGGTGGACCGTTAGACCTGCGCTTGCACCAACACCCTCAGTGGCCCTGAAAGACACCCCGAAGGAGTTTTAGGACAGGCGGTCACCCTCCATGCTCTGGAGGGAGCCGGGAGAAGTCGGGGATCTGATTTAAGGTGGGAGAGACCAAGGTAGCACTTCCCCCGTAGCACCTGTATGGCCCTCACGCCCATTTCATAAAGGGCTTGGAGTGAAGCCGGCTTTCAGAAAGCTGTTCCCTACCAGTTTTGCATATATTTATTAATTCATTTCAGCGTTTTATGGTTATAAATGTGGTAGTAATTCATTGTCAGAAATGACTATAAATGTGATGAATCGTTTCTTAAATGACTATAGAGTTTTGAATTCTTTGTAGCTTCTCATGTCTGAATCTGTGAGCTCAGCTCTTTATGTATCTCTAAGATGATTTGTCTGTAATTCAGAAAGGACTTTATTTCTGAGGGAGTGTGTAATGTTTTCCTATCTCTGGAGGGTATTAATAAATCAGATTATAAAGTCTCTTAAAGGAGCTCTATTTGGTTGGTTTACAGAGATAAAAAAGCACTTTCATAAATTGAATATTTGAGAGAATAAGGACATTGAACTTAATTAAATTTAAAGTATTCTTAAAGGTGCTATTTAAAAATATTCATATAAAATCACGAACACAGACAATAGTGGGGTGATGGCCAGGGGTAGAGGAGTTGGGAACTGGTGGAGGTGGGTAAAGGGGGGAATAATAGGGGGCATCAGTAATAGTGTCAATAATAAATTAAATTAACTTAAAAATAAGTAAAATATAACTCAGAAATGCTAAGAATTCAAGTATACAAATTAAGCAACTGAGACTAATTTAATCTAAAAAATCAGTTTGAAAGATAGCTGTCCCTGATTTATTGATGTAAAACAAAATGCTTAACTACTTGAGTTTGTTTTTCTTAAACTAAAACAGGTTTACTGATCAAGTATGCTAATGTTGCACCTCTATAACGTTTCAGATTTTCTAAAATATAGGTTTGTGTTTAAGTAAATTGAAGCATTATTATGATGATCTTTTTTTCCTGTTCTTTACTTTCTTTTTTTGTACACTCCAGTGATCAGACATTACATACCTTAATACGTTATCATCCCAATAAATCCTGCACCCATCCAGCACCACACCTACTTATTCGAATATTATTGACTATATTCCTTATGCTGTACTTTACATCCTCCCATGACTATTCTATAACAACCAATTTGTACTTCTTAATCCCTTCACCTTTTTTGTCTACCCCTCCCCCAAGTTCTCCTCTTATCTGGCAACCAACAAAAAATTCTCTGTATCTATGAGTCTGTTTCTGTTCTGCTTGTTCACTTTGTTTGTAGATTCAATTGTTGATATATATGTATTTATTGCCATTTTATTGTTCGTATTTTTTTCTTCTTAAATAAGACCCTTTTATATTTCATATAATACTGGTTTGGTGGTGATTAACTCTTTTAGCTTTTTCTTGTCTGGAAAGCTCTTTATCTGTCCTTCGATTTAAAATTATAGCTTTGCAGGTTAGAGTAATCTTGGTTGTAGGTCCTTGCTTTTCATCACTTTAAATATTTTTTGCCACTCCCTCTGCCCTGCAAAGTTTCCGTTGAGATATCAGATGTACAGAGACCCATAACATAGAGCAGCTGATAGTCTTATGGGAGCTCCCTGGTAGCTAATTAACTGCTTTTCTCTCGCTGCTTTTAAAATTTTCTGTTGTCTTTAACTTTTTGTATTTGAATTATAAAGTGTTTTAGTGTGGGCCTCTTTGGGTTCTTCTTGTTTGGGACTCTCTGAGCTTTCTGGATGTGAATGTCTGTTTCCTTCACTAAGTTAGGAAAATTTCTTGCGCTACTGGTGGGAATGAAGACTGGTGCAGCCGCTGTGAAGAACAGTATGGAGATTCCTCAAAAAATTAAAAATGGAACTTGCATTTGACCCAGTAATCCCACTTTTAGGACTATATCCCAAGAATCCAGAAACACCAATCAGAAAGGATATATGCATCCCCATGTTCATAACAGTGCCCCCCATCTGGATTGAGCCTGCAACCCTGGCATGTGCCCCTGGCTGGAATCGAACCCAGGACCCTTCAGTCCTCAGGCTGATTCTCTATCCCCCGAGCAAAACCAGCCAGAGCATAACTGGTTCTTCTTTATGCTGTTAAGGTCCTCAATAAGTTCCTTGAGCATCCTTATAACCAATGTTTTGAGCTCTGCATCTAATAGATTGCTTATCTCCATTTTGTTTAGTTCTTTTTCTGGAATTTTGTTCTATTGTTTCATTTGGGCCATGTTTCATTGTTTCCTCATTTTGGCCACCTCCCTGTGTTTGTTTCTATGTATTAAGGAGAGCTGCCACCATCTCCCAGGCTCAGCAGTGTGGCCTAATGTAGCAGGTATCCTGTAGGGTCCAGTGGCACAGCCTCCCTGATCATTCAAGCTGGGCACTCGAGGTGCTTCCCCCCAATGTTGACTGCACACCCTCCTGTTGTAGTTGAGTCTTGATTGCTGTTGTCATTTAAATGGGATGGATTTACCCAGGCTGATCAGCTGCAAGAACTGTCTGTGACCTCTGATCACCAACTTCCAACCACCATGGAGGATCAGATACACAGGGACCCACCACACAGAGCAGAACTTGCTCCAGCCGGGCTCTGGTACCTGCAGAGTCTGCCCTTGAGTGTGTTGCTTATGGAGGTGGTTGGGTGGGGGTGCTTCAATGTGGTCTGAAGCTGTCCACTGGTTGCGCTGGCTCTGGGGCCTCTGGGGAGGTGCAGGTCAAGGTCAGTCACCACCTGTGTTCTGCCCAGGACACCAGGCATAAGCTACAAAGCAATCTGTAGATGGCTGCTTCTTGTATTGGGCCTGGAGGTGCCCAGGTAAGGCCAAGCTGTGAACCAAGGCTGGTCGTTGCTAGTGCCTGGCCTGGGGCCACTTAATTAGGCTGGATGAGGCCAAATGCAGCTCATTTGGTAGATTTTAGGAGAATATGAAGCATGAGCCAAGACAGGCCATTCCTATGGTACAACCACGGGAAACAGCTGGGGTGGGCCTGAAAGTTGGGTGGCAGGGTCTCCGGGAATCACCGGATGGGGCAAACAGTATGAACCAAGTTGATGAAATCTCAGATATGGCACCTGTCTGCTGGCTCTGTGGGGGAAGGGCTCATCAAAGGAACAGTGGCTTCTGCCAGCACTTTTGTCTGAGAGAATTATGCCCCAACAATTCAATTCCTCCCCGGATGTCTCTGATATATA
>NW_006295821.1:1542258-1559493 GCF_000327345.1 Myotis davidii | reverse complement strand
GCAGCACCCCAACCCCCTGATTGGCCCTGCTCTGTGTGTGACAGGGGGTGGCACCACAACCTCCCCATCGACTCTGCCTTGAGTGTGGCAGAGGGTGGTGCCCCAACCCCCCAATCAGCCCTACCCTGAGCGTGACTGAGGGTGCCATCACAACCTCCCAATCTGCCCTGCTCTGTGCATGACAGGGGGCGGCGCCCCAACTCCCCAGTCGGCCCTGCTCTGAGCCCGACCAGGGGCTGCACCTAGGGATTGGGCCTGCCTTCTGCCACCCGGAAGCAGGCCTAAGCCAGCAGATTGTTATCTCCCGAGGGGTCCCAGACTGTGAGAGGGCACAGGCCGGTCTGAGGGATCCCCTCATCCCCCCGAGTGCACAAATTTTTGTGCACTGGGCCTCTAGTATATATATAATTGATTTCAGAGAGGAAGGGAGTGGGAGAGAGAGATAGAAACACCTATGATGAGAGAGAACCATTGATCAGCTGCCTCCTGCATGCCCCCCACTAGGAACCGAGCCCACAACCCGGGCATGTGCCCCGGAACGGAACCGAGCCTGTGACCTTTCAGTCTGCAGGCCGACGCTCCCTCCAATGAGCCAAACTGGGCTTGGGCCCTGGTGCTCTTTAAGCTACTGTCCCCTCACTGGAGCTCGAGGGAGTGAGTCTAAGTAAGTCTGTGTTTGGGCTCTTTAAGAGGAACTGCCTGGGATTCCAACAGCATCAGCTTCAATTATTGTTATTTTTTTATAGCCAGAAGTTCAGGGGACTTCTCTTCCTCGAACTGGAACCCTGGGCTGAATGGCCTGGTGTGGTACTGGGACCCCTCATTTCTCAGGGGGGTACATCCACAGCAAAGGTATCTCTCTGATTTTTATCTGACAGACGTGGTTGTGGGATCAGTCTGTTTCACGCCTCTGCCCCTCCTACCAATCTCCATGTGGCTTCTTTTTAAATTTTGTAGTTGTAATTTTATAGTTTTAATTTTTCCATTCAGGTCAATTTCAGGCAGATCTGAAGGATGGTGGTTCTGTATTTTAATTGTAATTTTGATGTGGTTTTGGGAGGAGATAAGCACTGTGTTTACCTATCCTGCCATCTTGGCTGGAAGTCCTATGATGATCTTTTTATTTAAACAGTAATTATGTTTTATATTGTCAGCTTGAAAATAATTTCCAAGGTTGTTAGATAGCAAGATTGTGTAATAATTTTAAGTTGCATTAATTAATGGATAATTTTTGGAAACCTAGATACTTTTTAAGTAAGATATATTGAAACATCAATCATATAGAACAATCTCAGAAAGAGTCTGGAGTATTGGCTAGAAATAAATAATAAAGATTATTCAAGGGTCGTAGAGTTTGTAAACTAGAACTACAGATAGGCAAAAACACAGAAGTGCTCCAAAAAGAAAGAAAAGTTAAGAGTTCTTATACTGGCTAGTACATTCTTGAGAAGAATCAGTCCTGCATTCTTGGCCTAGAATTTGTCCTAGATGGTAATTCTCTAGATGACCTGTCATCTGGATAACGATGTCAAGTGAGTATTCTTGCCTTAGTCCTTCAGGGAATAATCAGAGGGTTATCTGGAGGTTTGATGTATATCCAGGCATTGACACAGGACTGAGAAGTTTAAAAGTTTAAGTTCCCATGCTAGTTAAAACAAAAATAGAATCATTTCCTCATGCCTCAACCTACTTGATTTTAGTAATTTAGCAGCTTGACTATACACCATTTTATTTCTTCACTCTATTTCTCCATTTTATTTCTTTACTCTATTCTTCAACCAGTAAGCATAATTTTACATAATTTGGTTTATTTTTATGTGCTAGAAAGGCTATATCTTTGGTTCAGGTTAACAAATCTGTTCTCTTTTGCTACATTACAAAGGGATGTGTGTGGCCCTACCTAGTTTGTCTCAGTATATAGAGCGTCAGCCTGTGGACTGAAGGGTCCTGGGTTCAATTCTGGTCAAGGGCACATGCTTGGGTTGTGGGTTTGATCTCCAGTAGGGGGCGTGTGGGAGGCAGCAGATCAATGATTCTCTCTCATCATTGATGTTTCTATCTCTCTCTCTCCTCTCTTCCTCTCTGAAATAAAAAATATATATATTAAAAGAAAAAAACAAACAACAAAGGGATGTGTGTGGCTTATAGGAAGTCATATGATAAACTTTGCTGGTCTGCTAAAGTGCTCATGTATGACAGTTGTTTTTTTTTTTATCAGTCTACCCCCTTAGTTTTCTTTATTAAATATTAGTGACTAAGCCACACTAGCAGCAACAGTGACGGAAAAGTGCGTCTGTGTGTTCCTTCGATTTTTTGCAAGGAAAAAGGTAGTTTTGCCCTCAAGCAGTGATTTCAAACTTGTTTTGGTCACTGGACTCTTTAATACTCTTGGGACTTAATGAGGACCTCAGCTTCTGTTTATGCATGTTATAAATATCCACATTGACTAAGTTAAAAATGGAAATGAGGGAATTTTAAAAATGCACATTTGTTGTTCATTTGAAGACGTCAATGATAAACACATCGTAGGTTGAAGGGTGGCAGAACATGCCATCTCCAAAGATGCCACTTTGGTGTAAGGATGATTTTGAGCTGAAAGCACTTGAGAAGCAATTACAAGAAAAGCTCTGCCCTCCCTCATTTGCCTAAAAACAGCCTTAAATTTGTTAAGGTGTCCCCTCTCCTCTCTCTACTAGGAAATACAGAGACAACTCTTGATCCTTATCTACCCAGAGATGGCATCAGAGTAAGCTTCATAACAAATCTTGCTAAAACTAGCCATCGTCTACCATCCGTTTCCTCATATATTTGCCTCACCACAATTTGTCATCCCTAGAAGCTCAAAGTCCTTTTCCTATGTCTTGTCACTTCTCTAAAAATGTGTTTTTCTTTAATTAAGATGTTATGCAAGCTCCTTTCTAACCACCCCTTTGTGCTACACTCCTACGTGTGTGCAGGACGCATATGTTAACAAACTTCTGTTTGTTTTTCTTTTGGGAATCTGCATTTTGTCAGTCTAATTTACAGGGCTCCAGCTGGAGAACCGAAAATGGGGAGAGGAGAGTTTTATTTTCCTCCTCATAACATAAATAAAATCTTAGGATTATTATAAAATCAACTTTGACCTCCTGAATCCCTGACATCTGTTTCAGAATATTCGGAGTATAATGGAGGAAAAAACAAAACCACTGGAAAGCAAACTGTATTTACCTGGGTTTGAAACTCCTGAATCTGGAAAAACACACACATGAAAACAGAAAACTGTGTACTGAGGAAAATCTTGGCAGGGTTCACAAATTCGTTGGGCTTGCCTCCGTGGTTTACTGTTTAATGACTTTGCCTACAATACAACAGGCCATTCTTCACGTTCTGTGCAATATCCCTTGGTACCAGAGTTTCTGTGTCGTTTTGAAATCATTTTCAATACTATGTATTGACTTCATGTTCTTAACTATTTAAGGGGAAATAAAAGGTTTTCCTTACCAACAAACTGAGGCTTTAAAAACAGTAATATTATAGTCTATGTTTATTTTAAATGTTTTATTGTCATTTTGATTAAATAGGAAGCTAAGTTACCTCAGGCACCCACAATCCTATCTTAACCAAGTGTGCAAGTCTGACAACTTTGACATGTGCCTTCCCCAACTCAGATCATAAATGTGGAACAAGTAAGATAAGGCTTTTAGGATACCTTTTATCCCTAAACCATCACAGGGAATGATAAGTGGAAAAACAATTCTCTGATTGTCCAGAGAAGGGCTCAAAGTAGTAATTCGGTTTGACATGTTGCATTGTAAAGTTGCATGGGAAAAACTGTCAAATCTGAAGAGGTGTTCAGAAATTGCAGGCTTTCTGGGAAGTCCCTGAAGATTTGTCAATGCCCTTGCTATCTGTGGTGTATTTAACCTCAAGGACACCGATGAAAAACACTTTGAAACAGTGCTTCCCACCTTTGTTAGAGTCCTGGGATATCAGGGAACAGCAGTCTATTTTTATCAATCAAATTTCAGTCATTATTTAAAATGTTGATTGGCCATAGTCTTTAATTTGTATCTAGCATCTTCTAAGCCAGTAACTTTGACATGTGTTCATTTTACATTTTATATAAGAGTCATGATTTTGCTTTTATAAAAAACTAGAGGCCTGTTGCAGGAAGATTCCTACAAGAATAGGGCTTCCTGTGGCTGGAGCGAAGCAGAGAAGGGAGCGAAGCCCACTGAGGCCGGCTTTGCTCCCGTCTCCGCCGGCCCACTTGCTTCTCCGAAGCTTTGCTCCCTTCTGCAGTGCTTGGCTTCCTTCTACGCTGTCTTCAGTCTTCACTCCGTGCCTGCATATGCAAATTAACTGTCATCTTTGTTGGGTTAATTTGCATAGTTGCTCTGATTAGCTGGTGGGTGTAGCGGAGTGATAACCAATTTGCATGTTTCTCTTTTATTAGTGTAGATGGGCTTTCTTTGGAGAGAGGAAGACCTTCAGCTCATGGTTGAATGATAGCAATCAGTTCCTAGGTTCGCGACCAGAGCAGGCTGAGCTGTAAAAGTGTCCTGGTGAGCCTCAGAGCTCAGTAAATGGTGGGAATACAGTGGAGCAAGACTCTCTAAAGGGAGTTTTATTAGGAACGTCCTTCTCTGCATTTCTGGGTAGTCTTGACTCATGTTTCCATTTACTCAGAGAGATGGAGGAAACTGGGTCATTCTACTGCCACAGTGTCTGGGTGGAATTTTTGGTTGGAGACCAAACCAAATCTTTGGTTGGAAGGAATTTTGGAGTTGGAGACCCTGTAAAAAAATAAAAATTTCCAATAAACCACCCTACTAAATTATCTTTAAGAATCTTGACTTTCAGTGTAGCCTAAGAAGCAAGGTTATAATGGTAAGTGTTAATATTCTTCAAGGAGTGCCTTGGAAAGAACCCAGGATGAAAAACCAGGTGACCTAATTCTGGCGTTGACCCTGCCCTTGAGCAACTTTAGGTGGGTCCTTTGAAGTTTTGTGCCTTTAATGTCATAGTGGAATGCCTGCTCTACCCTTCTTGCAGGGTTGTGTGAGGGTCCAGTGCGATAATAGGCATTAAAATATTTTAAAATATTGGGAAATGAATGAACACTACCCAAATTAGAAAAGCAAAGGCTGTTTGATCAGAAGTCACTAGAGAAGGGAGTCACAACAATTGGAGTTTGGCAGACACCCAAAGCAGGCAGCGGAGGAAAAAGCTTATAACGGACAAGAGTGATTCCCAGGTGTGCCCTGATGGTCACTTCTGGGCAGGGGAAGCTGGAGACACTAACCAGAAGCAGACCTCCCATGTGACTGGTCAGGGGAGCACATTTGGCTTTCTCTGGCTGGTCCTAAATTGTAAGCAAGTTAGGGTAGCTGTCAGCTGTTGATCAAGTCCTGGCCATTTGGGGCTGGTTGTTCCAGAAGTTATGCTTTAGCTTCCTGGATCGCCACTAGAGATAGCCACTTGGCTCCTTCAAGTCTGACCTACAACAGGCTGCTTCTGGGATGTTTATTGTAGATTAGGGATTGTTTTTTTCTGGGCAGGCTGAGGCAGGTTGTAGGTCAAAGTTTTATTTTTTTATATGTGTGGGAAACAGTTTATTGTCTTCACTATCTGATAAGCGTAGACAGAATACCCCCCAAGGCTGGGGGCCTTTGAAACCCTAGCAAAGGTTGGAGCTAGGCGCCACCTCTGTTTGTCCAGACAGTGGTAGCTGAAACTACTCCCCCATTTATTATTATGTAAATCCTTGCTGATGGGCTAGTCTGCCTGTTACTGAGGGGTCACCTGCCTAAGGGCTATGCTATGGGTGCATCCCAGAATCAATAAAAGCTTGGTGAGGCCTGAGCAAGGGTGGAAGTCCTTCCCCTTGAGTTGGAATTGCCCTCCTGGTCCCCCAATATTTCCAATTATCTCTTGTCTTTTCATTTTCATTTGTGTGCGGCTCTGCTTCCAGTTCTTGAACCCTGATCCACGCGGGACGTGGGAAGGAAACACACAACATATATGTTCTGGCTATTGTCCATTGATGTATTCAGTTTCTCAATGTGTATAACATAAAATTCTGAATCAGTGCCTAAACTGATTTTTGAGACGAATATTCCATATTTCTTAATAGAGTATTCTTAAAGAAAGTCCCAACATATTACTTGAACTAAGTAAACATATTCCCAGAAACTTCCTTGAGAAAGCAACAGCTGCTACTATTTAAAGATTTCCTTTAAATCTACTGCCCGGAAAGCTGAGTCGGTTGAAGTGTGAAGTTCTCTCCACAGATCCTGGCTCAGACCAGGTGGAGGGGGCAGGGGAAGCAGCTGAACAGAATTAATATCCCCTTACTCGCTGCTCATTACCTAATTTCTATATCCAGAATCACAGGATTGGAAGGGGTTAAAATGTGACTTGCCCAGCTCTTTGCCTGGAAAAGCATTTGTAAATATATATTTTTAAAGTTCAATTGAGACCAAGACACAATAATCATAACTGGCAGCTGATTATGGGATTAAAACTTCCAGAAAAGTCAAATGGAAAAGGCAGCTATGAAAGAATGAGATAAGAAGCCATGCCTGTTGGGGCTGACAGCTTCATTTGAGACATTTATGGGGGATGAGCACACATCTGCTACTCGGCTATTCCCCTACCATTGCTAGCTGACCTCAACAGAAGAGTATTATGCTAAGCGAAGTAAGCCAGTCAGAGAAAGATAAGCATCACATGATCTCACTCATATGTGGTGTAAACATAAAAGAACATTCAAACCTGTAAAGAATTTTTGTGAGCTTATTTGAGCCAAACTGTTGACAATTGCCAGGAAGCAGAATCTCACCGTCTGGGGATAATGCTCTGGAGAATGGTGTGTTTTGTTTTTTGTTTTGTTTGTTTGACCTTGTTTTATACACTACAATCAAAAGAGGAGGCATATGTGGTTTACATGAAATCCATTGGTGATAGATTAGGGAGGTGGGAGAAAGTAAAGTGGGGAAACCTCTGGGATTGGATAAAAAATAAAATGATAGACACATACTTCCTTTACCTAAGTGGGTGCTGGATAGTTAACAGTCAACAATTAACTCAATAACAATGAGGGGATTTGTGGTCTCCACAGAGTGGTGCCTATGCTTTGAAGGGTCCAGGAAAAGGAAAATTGCTTTGACATTCCAATAAGATGTTATTGTAGATGCAAATAGACAATAGGCTCAGTTAAGGTAAAGACTGACCTTTGTCAGGGAAGATACCGACCTAGGATGTGACTACCCACCATAACTGCTTTTAGTTAAAATTTAATTTCAGACCATCCTTTGTGGTTTCTTTAGGTCTTTGAGTTTGCAAGACTGCCATGCAGGCCTCCCCTGAGCTTGTCAGGTTAGCATGTGGCCCCCTTTTCATCCACAGTGGAATCTAATGAACAAAATATACTGATGAACAAAATAAATCCATGGAACAGGCTGTCAAACCTTAGAGGGAAGGCCTGGATCAGGGTAGGGGTGGGCTAGAAGAGGTCAGTGGGGGGAAAAGGGAGCCATATGTAATACTTTCAACAATAAAGATTTAAAAAACACACACACAGGCATTGTATAGAGTTTAGACTGAGGTAAATTAGCTAATGGCCTCCTCACCAGATGTTTCCACTTTTCTGAATTGGACAACGTCACGCTACATGTATTAAAAAAAACCTCTTGGCTAAACACTTTCATTCCTTCTGTTTAAGTTTTCACTTCCTTAGCAGCAGGCATCTCCAAGTATTTTTTCAACAAACTTAAAAAAAGCAAAATCTCAAACCTACCTAAAAATTGCAGGTAACAGTACAATGGAACACTTTTTTTTTCCCCTGAACCATTTGAGAATAAATGGAGATCACGATACTCCACCACCCCCAAATACTTCAGTATGTATTTTTTTTTTTTTTACAAACAATAGCTTTCTCCTACACAACTATAAAATGCCTTTCAAAATCAGGAAAATAACATTGATGCATTATATGCTATGTAATAATACATTCCACTATCTAATCCTTGGACCCCTTTTAGTGTTAATCCTTAATCCCAAATTTAGCAAGATGATGGGTATAATGGAATGGAATCAAGTAAATAGCTTTACTATGTTAGTAATGACCAGCTATAAGTTGTGATAAAAATATTCTTCATGTTATAGCAGAAATTATGCTATATGGGGGATATAACCCTAACACACCCAACAGAAAATATATAAAGGGTGTTCAGTTTAGTGGAAATGTCATAGTATTTCCTCATAACCACCCAGAAATGGCTCTGAAGCTAAAAGAACAAGAAACAGAAATGCAAACTCCATCACATAAAATATGAAGACATTTAAAACCCTAACTCTCTAAATAGGAGGAACTGCTCTGAAAGCAATAACAGTCCCAGAGAGGGTAGGGAGTTAGAGTGTGCAGCTAAAAATTAATAGATAAGAAACATTGCAAAAAATTTCTATAATACCATTAAGGTTATGCGTTGTTGTTTTGTGTGTTTTTTTTTAAAAAAAACCCACATAAAATGACACTACATAATTTAACCACACTATGTATTTTCTATGAGAACATATATATTCAATGCATAAAATATCTGAAAAGATCATATCAAATTGATGAGTTACCAATGGAGAAGCATAGGCAGGGACAGGTGAGATACACATGTTCAAGGGGAACATTAGCTTGATCTATTGGGCTTAAGTTTTTTTTTGGAATTGCTTTAAAATGCTCTTGTATCGCTTATATAATTAAAATTTGTTTTAAAAGCTAACTTTTAAAGTTATTATTTCTTTCTCCTGCTGTCAAGCAATAGCAATCAGATCAGGCCAAATTCTTTTCCTTTCATCTGTCTCCAACTGACTTCAACTTGCAGAAATGTAGCTGAAGATGGTCTGAAAGTATTAAATGACTCTGGGGGAAATAAAACATAATTGGGGAAATAGTTACTACACCTACATCACTACAAAGAAGTCATGCCTCAAGTTAAAGGTGAGACACAGGCTGGATGCAAAGGAACTTAGCTAAAAGTTTAATGCATAGTGTGGGCTAGTTTGGGCTTCCTCACACCATGGCTGCTGGGTTTTCCTAGAGAAAGTGTCCCAAAAGAGCCAGGTCAAAATGCATGACATTTTTATGGTATCACCTAGCCTCTGGGGGTCCCAAAGCATCAACTCAGCCACACTCTGTTGATCAGGACTGTGACAAAGTCTACCTGGATTCAAGTGGAGGAAACTGCTGGTTTGTTAAAAGAAGCATCAAGATCACATTGTTAAAAATAAAGGTGCAGGGGGAGCATTTTGTCAATTTGGTTCAAATAAATTCTTATAAAAATTTTCTACATGTTTGGATGTCAACTTTTATTTGGTACTAGAGGCCTGGTGCATGAAATTTGTGCACGGGTAGGGTCCTTGGGCCTGGCCGACATCAGGGCTGATCTGTGGGGCGACTGATGGAGCAATTGGGGGCCCTGCCTTGGCTGGCCTGGCACCACCTGCTTGCTGCCCCTACCCCCACCCCTCCCCTCGCTGCCACCGGTTGCCTCCCTCTGCGGGGAGACTGGTAGGGTGATCGGGGAGTGGGGGGGGGCCCACTGGCACCCATCTTGGCTGGCCTGGGGCCTTCAGGCTAGGGGAAGCTTCTGCATTGAGCATCTGCCCCCTGGTGGTCAAAGACACTTCCAACCTCATTGAAAGGGACCTTACCAGGCACCTAACCACAAATGGACATCTATTCCTGTCTCTGACACTCACTCACACCTACAACAGACATCAAAGACTCCTCAGGGATGAGAAGTCACTGACACCAGAGGTAGACAGCTACCCCAAGACATTGACAGTCTGTATACCTATGGATTGCTATTGAACTCAGAAACTATTTGTTTGATTTTCTTTACTTGCTGGCTAATGATATTAATCATAATAGTAGCTATACTTGTTCTTTGGGTTTTTCTATATAGTCCAACTGCTTGCGATTACTGAACATGTATAAGATACCTTTAATACTCTTTTTATGGCTTATGTAAATGTTATACTAGACGCAAAATACAGAAAAATGAGACTAATGGGAAAACTTAGAACATGATAGTTCATAGGATAGAAATGATCCAGAGTGTTTATTCAAAACAAAGGCCATAAGCCCCAACTACCTTGCATTTACTTGTCCTACCCTCTTGGGAAAATTGGACCTCAACTCACATACCATAGTTCCAGTATTGCCCCATCCCCAGTGACCCACTATTTCAACAAGACAACGTTGAGAAGTCCTAGGGATGAGCATTCCTAGGCTGTGAAACCTCCTTACCTGACTGAAGGGTTAGTCATCAGTGCATTCTTCAGGTTGATTTATGACCAAAAGGGAAGACTGTGGAAGAAGAGGGGTGTTGTAATGAATCATAAATACCTAACTGAGCAGGTCATGGTGGGCAGTCACCCCCCAGGCCTATCAAAAGGTTTATCTTTGTCTTAAGCAAGTCCTGTCCATTGTTCTTGTGTATGTAGGTTAATACACCTTTGAAACGCCAGAGCAATCCTCTTTTTCAGAGGGAGGTGTAGCCACCCCCAAGGGAGCACAAAATCTCCTTAACTACCCTGCACCTTGCTTTCTCCCACCTTCATCTATTCCAGTGGTTTTCAACTTTCTGGCCCTTTAAATACAGTTCCTCATGTTGTGACCCAACCATAAAATTATATTCGTTGCTACTTCATAACTGTAATGTTGCCACTGTTATGAACATAATGTAAATATCTGATATGCAGGATGGTCTTAGGCGACCCCTGTGAAAGGGTCGTTCGACCGCCAAAGAGGTCGCGACCACAGGTTGAGAACCGCTGATCTAATCTACCTTACATGCCTCCTTAATTCCCAATGTATAAAACTGCTGTAAAACTGTCATTTTCCAGAGCATTTGAGATCTTGCTCCTCAGCATGTTGTCAGTTTGGCTCAAATAAACTCGTATAAAAATTCTCTAGAGAAAAAAAAAGGCCTGTGACATGGGAGATATTGTTGGGGTCGTTTTTGGAAATTACAACCTGCAGCTGAACCATATGCAAATGAGCATTTGAAAAAAAATTCCAGACATCTGTGTTTCACAGGGAAAGGGAAGCCCTACATTATTCTCTCTGAAATGAATTTAATAAACAGTGGACATTTCAATAGGCTGTCCCATATTTTTTTTCAAATCGAGATTTAGTGGTTTGAAGAATAAAGAAAATACCACATGTGAAACAGATAGTATTATTAAGTGTATTGATAAATTATACAGTATGTAATAATGTGCAAAAGAAATATGTTCTGCCCTGGCTGATGTGGCTCAGGAGTTAGTGTCAGCCTGCCCACTGGAGGGTCTTGGATTCAATTCCCAGTCAAGAGTAGATACCTGGGTTGCAGGTTCAATCCCTGTCCCTGGTCAGGGTACATGTTGGAGGCAACTCATCGATGTGTCTCTTTCATATTGATGTTTCTTTCTCTCTTCCCCTCCCTCTCCCTTCCACTTTCTGCAAAAAATAAATGGAAAAAAAATATCCTCACTCCTTAAGAAAAAGAAAGGAAGGAAGGAAGGAAGGAAGGAAGGAAGGAAGGAAGGAAGGAAAGAAGGAAGGAATTTGTCCTGTGAATACAAAGGCCTCTGGGTGGGACAGACTCAGGTGGCAGGCATATCTTTCAGATTTATATTGTAACACCCACTGATTCTTGCTATTTCCCTCTTTTCATTGGTTCGGTATACTAGCACCTTCTTCCTTCCTCTCATACTCCTGTTTGTCCTACTCCTTTTCATCATGGCTCTTCATTTTCTTTGACAAAATGCTTTCAACCTGGTTCCTACCCTACACTGGCCTAGAAGATAATTGCTTTTCCATTCTTTGCCAATTGTGCTAATTTAGCATGTATTTTCTACGTGAGATTCTGGCTGAGCCCCAGTGAGTTCAGTCCTCCTGTGTTCTGAGGCTCAGAGGCTACACACCTATATTCTGTCTCTGTGCCTTTGGCCATATTTCCATGATGGAAACTGTTGAATCCTGCTGCCTGCGACTCAGCGCTGTCCCCTGCGTGTATAAGTCCAGTAGTCCAGAGGGTCAGCTGCGTTCAGCTACTGAGACAGTCATCCCAGCTGCCTCCACATCTCCACTACCTTTTCCAGGAGAAGCCTCCATGTGTTCTTGGCCAAGGTCTCTATGGACACATCTACTTTGTGAAATCAAACTGCAACAGCTGTGATTGGGAATGAATGGCGGTCCACTGGCCCAGTGTGCAGAGAAGCCATATCCAGGAGAACAGACTGGGAGTGTTCTCAGTCGCCTGTGGAGATTGTCTTCCTTGCCTGGCTCTCAGATCACAGGGTTGGTCAAGATTCCTGTGGGCACTATGCCCTCTTGACCCAGGCCCGGGAGCCCAAGCAGCTGGAAGGACATTTAAGGCCAGTGGCATTTGGGTCAGACAGTATTGCTAGGCATGGTCTTGCTCCTGTTTGTCACAGTGTAGAAAACAATGAACTGACCCAACACCCATCTGGACTACTTTTCGATCTCAACCCTCGTCTCAAAAGGATTTCTAAAGTGACCTCTATCCAATGGTGCTGCTGTAAAATGGAGACCTTTTTGCAGATGCTGCTCCCAAATCCTTTGCGTTTTGTCACTCCTTCCCTGTACCCAGATGGCAACTGTGATGGTGAAACCAAAAGTCCTGCTCATTAATAAAGCATCTGAAAACTCACAGAAATTAGAACTGCAGACTGAGTCATTGAGTAGACTAAATGAGTTTAAATCAATCACCTTTCTTCATTTTTAAAGAGGGTTTAATTTTATACCTCAAATCCTCTTTTGATTGCTCCGTCTTTAAATTCAGTGCATCAGAGTTTTCATCCAGACTGAACACAGAATGCTCCAGGCCACCTTGCCTAGCTGATCAATGTGTGCTTCGGGAATGCAGGCTGAACGTGTGCCGTCACCTGCTATGAAGGCTCGCCAGAGTCACCACCCCAGCTGCTGCTATGCTTCCTGGGCCAGTGCTCACCCTTCACCAATGTCTCGGCTAACATTTATCAAACACGTATGTGTCCTCACCAGGTCTCTACACCGTGCATGTCTCAGAACTGGCTGTATCGTGACTTTTTAAAAATATATATTTTATTGATTTTTTACAGAGAGGAAGGGAGAAGGATAGAGCGTTAGAAACATCAATGAGAGAGAAACATCAACCAGCTGCTTCCTGCACACCCCCTACTGAGGATGTGTCCGCAACCAAGGTACATGCCCTTGACTGGAATCAAACCTGGACCCTTCAGTCCGCAGGCTGATGCTCTATCCACTGAGCCAAACCAGTTAGGGCTATCATGACTCTTTTTTATTTTTGAATTGATTTTAGAGAGAAAGGAAGGGGGAGAGAGGAAACATTGATTTGTTGTTCCACTTATTTATGCCTTCATTGGTTGATTCTTTTTAAAAAAAAATATATATATTTTATTGATTTCACAGACGAAGGGAGAGGGAGAGATAGAAACATCAATGATGAGAAAGAATTGTTGATTGACTGCTTCCTGCAGGCCCCACTCTGAGGACCGAGTCTGCAGGCATTTACCCTGACCAGAAATCGAACTGTGACCTCCTGGTTCATAGGTCGACACTCCACCATTGAGCCATGCTGGCTGGGCTCATTGGTTGATACTTGTATGTGCCCTGATCAGGGATCGAAACCACAACCTTGGTGTATCAGGAGGATGCTCCAACCAACTGAGCTACCCAACCAGGGTGTGACCAGGTCTTAATTGTCTTGCAATGAAGTCATGTTTCTCCAATATTGGCTATATTAAGAGAATGATGGTTTAGGTAGCTCCTTTTACTATAAGTGCTTTGCCACCCCCATTCATTCTTGCACTCTTAAAATAGATTTGTTCAGCATTAACAGTTGTTTCTCTGATGAGAGTCTGTTTGCTGAATGACAAATCCCACAGTAATGCCACTTCATGCTGGATAATGCCAGGCGCTGCCCCTGTTTGAAAGGGCGAGATGGCTCTTTGCCGAGGCTCACTCCAGTTTTGGCCTTTCTGTTGTGACCAGTGAGTTGTGATGGAGACACCTGCCAACAGGAAGCAGACAGAAATTCCAGCTCACTGAAGTGTGAACTCAGGTCTCAGATGGCTGTGCATCGCAGACCCAGCTGTCCCCAGTCCTGATCTGAAACAGTGACCTCAAAACCAGAGTTTTCTTCCCAAGCAGCTGAAATGTCCTGTCATGTTATTTTTATATTAATCTCTGGCTCAGCTTGCAGAGTCCTGTGCTCTCGGCACCAATGCCATGGTCAGATGGGCATAAGAGCACCTGATTGCCTAAGGACCTAGGCAATCTCCTACAACTTTTATTTTTTATCAAAACCAATGGGTGTGGGGGGCAGAATGGATGGGTACATGCTTCACTCAGGAGGATTAGCCCCCAGAGGTCTGACTAGGGACTGGTTCCATATCACAAGCCTCAGCCTGAGTGACAGAGGAGGGCAGGTCTAGACAGTGTAAAGGGACAACTGGTAGCTGCCCTTTGCCTCCACCTCCACCCCCAAGCTGTTCCCCAGCTGAACCTAACTGCTCCCCACTCAACCTTGCCTCACCTCCACCTCCTCAATGGGACTTGGGAGAGAACACCCTGGGAGCCATCAGGGAAACGGTGATAGGAGTGGGCTTCTGTCTTGGTTCCCTTCCCAAACGCTCCTTTCCATCATCTGGTTGCACCTCAACCCTCCAGTCCTCCTATAAAGAGGGTGGTCCTGCCCTGGCCAGGTGCTCAGTGGTTAGAGCATGGGCCCACAGACCAAGGGTCAAGGACTCAATTCCCAGTCAAGGGCACATACCTCGTTGCAGGCTGGATCCCTGGCCCTATTCGAGGTGTGAACAGGAGGCGACCAATCGATGTGTCTGTCTCAGATTGATGTTTCTCTCTCCCCAGCTCCTCTCTCCCCTTCACTCACTCTAAAATAATCAATGGAAAAATTATTCTCGGGTGAGGATTAAAAAAATATAATTAATAAATAAAATAAAAGAGGGTGGTCCCCAGACCTGAGCACTGACATTTTAACCTGGAGCCTAGTCCAAACCTTAGGGCCTTGCTCCCAGGGCAAATCATCTAAAATGCAAGTGCAGGCCTTCTGGGCTTCAGGAATTCTCTCTTTGGTGCACAGCCTTCTGTCTGCTGGGACAGTTGTGAATAGCTGACAGGCTGCTGACAGGGACCCCTACGCTTCTCAGTCACACTCTTCCCTCTCTCGGTTCCAACTACTTGAGGAGTGTGCTCAGAAGTATGACAGATGAGAGTTGTATTTCTGGTCAAGCTGGACTTGAGAACAGGGCTTGGACCTGAACTCCATTCTAGGCTTTCTACAGCATCCGCCTGCCTGCAATTGAAATTGCCCATTGAGTCACAGGCTGGACAACCACAGTCAGCCTGATAGGTTTCCTGATGAGGGAGATATGAGTGCATGTGTCTGAAGAAAGGCAGATTTCTCAGACCAAGAGAATCTAGAACATCCATGATCTGGGAATTTTTCAGTCTTACTCCCCCACTTACAGAGAGGAATGATGAAAAGGGGAGAGAAAGCAGAAGAAGTTCTCCTTCTAACATCTTGAAGCCTCAGAATGTATCCTTATTTGGAAATTAAGTGAGCTCAAAATCCAATGATTGGTATCCTTACAAGAAGAGGAGAGGAGCCCTAACTGGTTTGGCTCAGTGGATAGAGTGTCAGCCTGCAGACTGAAAGGTCCCTGGTTCGATTCCGGTCAAGAGCATGTACCTTGGTTGCGGGCACATCCCCAGTGGGAGTGTGTGCAGGAGGCAGCTGATCGATGTTTCACTCTCATCGATGTTTCTGACTCTCTATCTTTCTCCCTTCCTCTCTGTAAAAAATCAATAAAATATACTTAAAAAAAGAAAAAAAGAAAGAAATACTAGTTAAAAAAAAAGAAGAAGAAGAGAAGAGGATACAGAGACAGAAGACAACCACATGAATGTGAAGGCAGAGACTGGAGGATGCTGCCACAAATCCAGGAATGCACAGGGCCATGGGGAACTGCAAGCAGCAAGGAAGGATCCTTCCCTGGAGCCTCTGTAGGGAGTTGTAGCCCTGCTGACACCTCGATTTTAGCCTTCTGACCTCCCAACTGCGAGAGAATGAATTTCTGCTGATTTAAGCCACCCAGTTTGGTACGTCCTTGTGACAACCTTGGGAAACTAATATACAAGCTAAGGCAGCTATACTAGTAAGGAGATATGAGGAGGAAGGAAAGGAAGGATGGTCTGTTCCATGAAACTGTTTCCCTGGGAATAGCGAATCATTATACTGACTCACAATTTTTATTAGAGTTATAATATCTGATTCCAAAATATTTATTTTGTTTATAAATCCATTCTTAGAGTTGATTTAGGGGTTTGCCCACTGTAAGTATCTAGCTCCCATACTGTTGTTGGCATCCTGAAGGTAATTTATTTTGGTAAGGAAAGGAAAAAGTGAAAACTCAGGAAAAGCCACGTTTTTTGGAAAGCATTTCCTGGTTTCTATCAGATCTTTCCCTGACCCTGAGAAGGTAGGAAGCAAGACACCAGCTGAAGTGCTAGTTCAGGAAGCACTATGGACATGGTGTCGTAAGAGAGGTGCCCAGGGACAAGAGAGGACCCAATTGATAAAGGAGTAGTCCAGCATCCAGATATGGATGTCATGAAATTTTAAAGTAATTTAAAACTGGGAGCTTTGCTAATATCAAGGGACATTTGAAATATTTGAAATATTCCATAAATGTTTACATTTGATCACAAAATCACCTGAGGAGGTATATGTTTCATATATTAATTCTTCTCATTTATAAACTTGTATTTTTTTCTCTCTCCCATTTTATCTCAAGGACAACATCTGGATTATTCACTCACCAAGATTATCCTCTCCTGGATAATACACTCTCTTGGGTTACCTTGTCCACTGGATTGCCTTCTGTCCTAGATTACCTTCTTCCAGGATTACCACCTCACCTGCATTACACAGTCTCCAGGATTATCCTCTTTCCTGGATTAGCCTCTCTGTTGGATTATCATCTCTGCTGAATTACCCTCTCTCCTGGATTATCCTTCAACTGGATTACCATCTCTCCTGGATTTCTCACCCTTTTGCATTACACTCTCTCCTGAATTGTTTTCTCTCTTGTAGATTATATTCTCTCCTGGATTACCTTGTCTTCAGGATTAATCTCCAGCCTGGATTACCCTCATTTGGATTA
>NW_006295821.1:1537458-1542159 GCF_000327345.1 Myotis davidii | reverse complement strand
TATACTCTCAAGTGAATTATCTTTTTCCTCAGAATACCCTCTCTTCTGGATTATAAACTCTCCTGGATTATCTTCTCTGTAGGAGTACCCTTTTGTTTGGATTGCCTTCTCTCCTGGATTATTATTTCCCCTGGTTTATTCACTCTCCTTGATTACCCTCTCTTCTGGATACAATATCTCCTGGATAATCCTCTCTTCTGGAATATCCTGTCTCCTGGTTTACCCTTTCTCAGGAGTTATTTTCTCTCCTAGATTGCCTTCTCTCTGGATACACAGTCTCCTGGGGACGAGATTATCCACTTTCCTGGTTTACACACACTCCTGTATTATCCTTTAATATGGGTTAGTCTCTCTCCTAGATTAGACTCACTTCTGGATTACCCTCTCTTGAATTATCCTTCAATCAGATTACCATTTTTCTTGGATTACCCACTCTACTGAATTACACTTTCTTATGGATTACACTCTCTCTGGGATTACCCTGTCTTCAGGATTATTTTCCAGCCTGGATAACCTCCTCCTGGATTATCCTCTCAGGTGGATTACCTTTTTTTCTAGAATACCCTCTTTCCTGGATTATCTTCTCTGCAGGATTAACCTTTCTTGTGGATTAGCTTCTCTCCTGGATTATCATCTCACATGGATCATTCTCCATTCTGGTTTACACTCTCTCCTTGTTTATCTTCTCTGCTGGATTACCCTCTCTCCTCAATTGCTTCCTCTCATAGATTAACTTCTTATCTGAATACACAGTCTCCTGGATTATCTTCTCTGCTGGATTACCCTTACTCCTGGATTACCCTCTCTTCAGGATTACACTCTGTTGGATTACCATTTCTCATGGATTATACTCTACCCTCACTAACAATGACTCCTTTATTCTTCATTACTCTCTCTCCTGGATTACCCTCTCTCCTAGATTATCCTTCAGTTGGATAACCATCTCTCCTGGATTCACACCCTTCTGCATTACACTTGTTCCTTGATTACACTCTCTCCTGGAAAGTATTCTCTCTTGGGAAACCTCTCCAGTGGATTATATACTTTCCTGTATTATTTTATTTATAGGATTATTCTCCAGCCTAGATTACCATGTTTTGGATTACACTCTTTTCTGTATTACCTTTTTTCTTGGAATACCCACTCTCCTTGATTATAAACTCTCCTGAATTTTCTTCTGTGCTGGATTACCATTTTTTTAATTGGCTTCTGTCCTGGATTATTCTTTCTCCCAGTTTATTCTTTCTCCTGGATTACCCTCTTTTCTGGATACACTCTGTCCTGGATAATCCTCTCTGCTGGAATATCCTGGGTAACTATTTCCTGAATTGCTTTCTCTCCTGGATTACCCTCTCTTCTAGGTACACAATTTCCTGGATTATTGTATTTGCTGAATTATTCCCTCTACTGGATTACAATTTGATGGATTACCACCTCTCCTGGATTACACTCTATGCTGGTTTACACATGCTCCTGGATTATACTTTAACCTGGGTTATTCTCTCTCCTGGATTACCATCTCTTCTAGATTACTCTCTCTACTGGATCACACATACTCTGCTGAATTACCATCTCTTCTATATTACATGCTCTGGATTACACTCTGTCCTGGATTATCAGCTCTCCTGGATTAGCCTCTGTGCTCTATATCGCATATCCCAGATTGCCCTCTCTTCTGGATTTCACTCTTCTGTATACACTCTCTCCTCATTTTTCTTCTGTCATGTATTACCTCTTTCATGGATTACACAGTCTCCTGGATTATTCTGTAACCTGGATTATTCTCTAGCCTGAATTACCCTCTTTCCTCAATTACACACTTTCATGGATTATCCTCTCAGGTGGATTACCTTCTTTCCTGGAATCACCCCTCTCTTGGATTACATGCTCTCCTAGATAATCTTCTCTGCTGGATTACTAGTTCTTTTGGATTATCTTGTCTCCTGGATTATTTTCTATCCTGTATTATAGTCTCTCCTGGATTGTCCTGTCTTCTGGATTACTCTCTCTCCTGGATCTTCCTCTCACGTGGATTGTCCTCTCTTCTGGATCACACACTCTCTTGGAATACCACTCTCCTGCATTACGCACTCTATTGTATTGTCTTCTATTTTCTCTCTTTATGGATTATCCACCTTCCTTGATTACCCTCTCTTCTGGATTGCAGTTCTTTCCTCGATTACACTCTCTCCTGTTTCCCATTCTCAAGGAAAATGCACTCTTCTGCATTATCTTCTTTCCTGGATAATGCTTTAGGATTATGATCTGGTCTACATTACCATTTCTGCTGGATTACACTGTTATGGATACACATGCTCCTGCGTTATCTTCTCTTTTGGATTACCCTCTCTGCTGGATTACCACCTCTCCTATATTACACACACTTGTGAATTACACTCTTTCTGGATTACACACTCTCCTGCATTACACTCCAATGGTTTACAATCTTTCTTGCATTACACTCTGTCCTGGTTTATACTCGTTCCTGGATTATTCTTTAACCTGTATTACTCTCTCTCCTGGATTACACTCACTCTTGGATCACATTTTCTCCCAAATTATCCTTCAACTGCATTACCATCTCTCCTGGCTTTCTTACTCTTCTGCATTATGCTCTCCCCTAGATTGTTTTATCTCATGGATGCCCTCTTTCATGGATTATACTCTCTCCTGGATTACCCTGTCTTCATGCTTATTCTCCAGCCTGGATTATCTCTTTTGGATCACCATCTTTCCTGGATCATCTTCTCAGGTGGATTACCTTCTTTCCTAAAATACTTCTCTCCGGAATTAATCACTCTGTTGGATTACCCTTTCTTTTGCATTAGCTTTTATCCTGGTTTACCCTCTCTACCAAATTATTTTCTCTCCTGGATTACCGTCTCTTCTGGATGCACAATCTCCTGGATTATTGTCTCTGATGGACTATCTCTCCTGAATTACCCTCTCTTCTGGATTATTCCTTCCCGTGATTTTCCTCTCTAAAAGATTACCCGCTTTTTTGGATTACCCCTAAAGTGGATTACTCACTCTCTTAGGTTATTTTCCCTCCTGGATTCTTGTCTCTGCTGAATTAACTTCTTTACTGGATTAGCCTCTTCCCAAGTTTTTCCTTTCTGCTGGATAATCCTCACTCCTGGACAACACTCTCTCCTGGATTACAGTTTTTTGCATTATTTTCTCTCCTGGATACCCTTTCTCTTGGATTACACTCTATTCCCTTGCCTGGATTACCCTCCCAGATTACCCTCTTTCCTTGACTATCCTCTCAGGTGGACCAACTTCTTTCCTGGAATACCCCTTCTCTTGGAATACATGCTGTCCTCAATTAACTTCTCTGATGGATTACCCTTTCTTTTGGATGAACTTCTCTCCTGGATTATTCCCTCTTCTATAATACCCTTTCCTGGATACACTCTCTCCTGGATTATCATCTCTGATGGATTACCCTCTTTCTTGGATTGGCCTCCCTCCAAGATTGGTCTCTCACTGGATTGCCCTCTCTTCTGGATCACATTTACTCCTGAAAAACCCTCTCTCCTGCATTTCACACTCTACTGTATTAACTTCTATTTACCCTCTCTTCTGGATTAGCCTCTTTCCTGGATTACCCACTCTTCTTGATTATCCTCTCTTCTGGATTACAGCCTTTCCTTGATTACACTTGCTCCTGGGTTTCCCATTCTGCTGGATTATGCACTCTTCTGCATTATTTTATCTGCTGGATTACCATATCTTTTGTATTATTATCTCTGCAAAATTACCCTGTCTTCTGCATACATACTGTCCTGGATTTTCTTCTCTTTTGCATTACCCTCTCTCTTGGATTATACTCTGCTGGATTACCACCTCTCCTGTATTACATGCTCTTGTGGATTTCTCTTTCCCGGATTTCATTCTCTCCTGGATGATCCTCTCAGGCAGATTACCTTCTTTTTTGGAATTCCTCCCTCTCTTGGATTACTTGATGTGCTGAATTATCTTCTCTGCTGGATTACTTCGCTTTTGGATTAGCTTCTCTCCCGGATTATCATCTCTCCTGGATTATTCTCTCTCTTGGTTTACAGTCTCTTCTGGATATACTCTCTACTGGATTATCCTCTCTGATGGATTGCCCTCTCTTCTGGATCACATTCTCTCCTGGAATACCATTCTCCTGCACTATACACTCTACTATATTATCTTCTATTTACCTGTTCTTGTGGATTAGCCCCTCTCCTGGGTTATTCACTCTCCTTGATTACCCTCTCTTCTGGATTACAGTCTTTCCTCAATTATACTCTCTCCTGATGTCCCATTCTATTTAATTACACACTCTTTTGCATTATCTTCTCTTCTGAATAACCATCTCTTTAGAATGATCATCTCTTCTGAATTAGCCTTTCGGCCTGATTACCCTGTTGTGGATACACATTCTCCTGAATTATCTTCTCTTTTGGATTAATCTCTCTCCTGGATTACCCTCTGTTGGATTACCACCTCTCCTGTATTATATACGCTTGTGAATTACATTCTTTCCTGGATTACTGTCTCCTGGGTTATACTCACTCCTTTATTACACTTTCTCCCAAATTATCCTTCAACTGGTTTACCATCTCTCCTGGGTTTCCAAACCCTTTTGCATTATGCCCTCTCCTGGATTGTTTTCTCTTATGGTTACCCTCTCTCGTCGATTATATTCTCTCTGGGATTATCCTGTCT
>NW_006295821.1:1536527-1537373 GCF_000327345.1 Myotis davidii | reverse complement strand
TAGTCTCTCCAATGGATTACTTTCTTTCCTGGAATACCTTCTTACTGGATTATAAACTCTCTTGGATTATCAACTCTGTTGGATTACCCTTTTTTTTGGATTAGCTTTTCTCCTATTTTATCTTCTCTCCTGAATTGTTTTCTCTCCTGAGTTACCTTCTCTTCTGGATGCACAGTCTCCTGGATTATTGTCTCTGCTGGATTACTCTCTCTCCTTTTTTACCCTCTCTCCTTGATTATGTTCTCTTGTGGGTACATGCTCTCCTGGATTACCCTTTCTCCTGGATTAGTCACTCTCCTGGATTACATGTTGTTGTGGATTACACCCTTTCCTGGATTTCACTCTCTCTTGGATTACCACCTTTCCTGAACTATATGCTCTTCTGGATTATCTTCTCCGCTGCATTAGTATCTCTTTGGAATTACCATCTCTTCTGTATTATCATCTCTCCTAGATTACCCTCTCTTTTGGGTTATCCTCTCTCCTGGATATATTCTCTCCAAACTACCCTCTTTCCTGGATTACATTCCTACCTGGATTACACCCTCTCCTGGATTATCCTAAAGGCTAGATTACCATCCCTTCTGAATTATTTTCTCTGCTGCATTACCCTATCTTCTATATAGACACTCTCCTGGATTATTTTCTGTGCTGGATTACCCTCTCTGATTATCCTCTCTCCTGTATTACTTGCTTTCCTAGATTAGCCTCTGTTCAGGATTATCATCTCTCTTGGATTACCCACTCTTGAAGGTTACATGCTCTTCTGGGTTATGTCCTCTGTTTGATTACCCACATTCTGGATTAACCTCTCTCTTGGATTATCCATTCTCCTAGATTTCACAT
>NW_006295821.1:1528135-1536091 GCF_000327345.1 Myotis davidii | reverse complement strand
TCTTTCCTGGATTAGCCTCTCAGGTGGATTACCTTCTTTACTGGAATACCTTCTCTCCTGGATTATAAACTCTTGCTTTATCCTCTCTGCTGGATTACTTTCATGGATTACACTTTCTTCTGAATTATAAATTTCCTGCATGACACAATTTTCTGGATTATCTTCTCTGCTGGATTGCCATCTCTTTTGGATGATTATCTCTCCTGGATTACCCTCTCTTCTGGATTATATTCTGCTGGATTACTGTCTCTGTTGAATTACACCCTGTCCTCGTTTACACTAACACCTGGATTATTCTTTAACCTGGATTTCTCTCTCTCTCCTGGATTGTACTCACTCCTAGATTACACTCTTTTCATATTAGCCTTTGACTGGATTACCATCTCTTTTGGATTTCCCACCCTTCTGCATTGCACTCTCTTCTGGATTGTTTTATCTTCTGAATACCTTCTCTTGTGGATTATTCTCCCTCCTGGATTATTTGGTCTTCAGGATCATTGCCTAGCCAGGATTACTCTCTTTTCTATTATACTCTTTCCTGAATTAGCCTCTCAGGTGGATTACCTTCTTTACTGGAATACCTTCTCTCCTGGATTATAAACTCTTGCTTTATCCTCTCTGCTGGATTACCCTTTCATTTGGGTTACCTTTTATCCTGGCTTATCTTCTCTCCTGAATTGTTTTCTCTCCTGGTTTACCCTCTCTCCTGATTATCTTCTCTCCTGGATTATCCTCCCTCCTGGATTATCATCTCTGCTGAATTAGCTTCTCTGCTTGATTAGCCCCTATTACTGTTTTCCCTCTCTCTCTCTCTCTCTCTCTCTCTCTTTAAAAAACTATATTTTATTGATTTTTTACAGAGAGGAAGGGAGAGAGATAGAGAGTTAGAAACATCGATGAGAGAGAAACATCGATCAGCTGCCTTCTTTACATCTCCCACTGGGGATGTGGCCACAACCCAGGTACATGCCCTTGGCCAGAATCGAACCTGGGACCTCTCAGTCCGCAGGCTGATGCTCTATCCACTCAGCCAAACCGGTTTCGGCATGTTTTCCCTCTCTTTTGGATCTACTCTCTCTAAGACTACCGTCTCTCCTGGATAACACTCTCTGCTGGATTGTTTTCTCTCCTGGATACCCTCTCTCATATATTACACTCTCCCTTGGATTATCCTGTCTCCTGGAATATTATTCAGCCTGGATTACCCTCTCCTGTATTACATTCTTTCCTGGATTATTCTCTCAGCTGTATTGCCTTCTTTCCTGGAATACTTTATATTCTGGATTACATGCTCTCCTGGGTTATCCTCTTTGCTGGATTACCATTTCTTTTGAATTAACCTCTCTCCTGGATTATCATCACTCCTAGTTTATTCTCTCTCCTGGATTACCCTCTCTTCTGGATACACTCTCTCCTGGATTATCTTCTCTTCTCCAGTATCCTCTTTCCTGGTTTATTCTCTTCTGAATAGTTTTCTTTCCCAGATTACCCTCTCTCTTGGATATACAGTCTCCTGGATTATCTTCTTTTCTGGATTACCTTCTCTCCTCCTTTTCCCTCTCTTCTGGATTATACTTTGCAGGATGACCATTTCTCCTAGATTACACTCTGCTTTAGTTTACATATGTTCCTTGATTTCTTTTTTCTTTTATTGATTTTTTTTTAAAAAAAATTTTACAGAGAGGAAGGGATAGAGAGTTAGAAACATCGATGAGAGAGACATCAATCAGCTGCCTCCTGCACACCCCCTACTGGGGTTGTGCCTGAAACCAAGGTACATGCCCTTGACCAGAATCGAAACTGGGACCCTTCAATCCGCAGGGACCCTTCAGTTCACAGACTGACGCTCTATCCACTGAGCCAAACAGGCCAGGGCTCCTTGACTTCTTTAGTCTGGATTATTCTTTGTCCTGGATTACACTCTCTCCTGGATTATCCTTCAACTTGATTACCATCTCTCCTGTATCACCCACTCTTCTGCATTATACTCTCTCCTGGATTGTTTTCTCTCCTGGATTACAGTTTCTCCTGAATACAGATGCTCCTCAATTAGCTTCTCTGCTGAATTACCATCGTTCCTGGGTTACACCCTGTCCTGGTTTACACAGGCTCCTGGTTTATCCTTTAACCTGGATTATTCACGCTTCTGGATGATACTCGCAGCTGAATTTACCTCTCTGATAGATTATCGTCTCTCCTGGATTTCTTTCTCTCCTCGATTACATTCTGCTGGATTACATTCTGTTCTGAATTATACTCTCCCCTGTGTTACATTCTTTCATGGATTACCATTTCTGATGGATTACCCTCTGCTATGAATATACACTCTCCTGGATTATCTGGAGATGTTGTAATTCAAGAGAGGAAACAATCCAGGAGAGAGTGTAATCCAGAAGAGTGTAATTCACAAGAGCATGTAATACAGGAGAGATGGTCATCCAGCAAAGAGTAATCTGAAAGAGAGGGTAATCCAGCAGAGAAGATAATCCAGGAGAGAGGTTATATCCATAACAGAGGGTAATCCAGTAGGAACGGTAATTCAGGAGAGATGGTAACATCTTTCACGTGGAATATACACTCTCCTGTGTTACCCTTTCTTCTGGATTACCGTCTCTCTTGGATCAACCTCCCGCTTGAATATTTCTATGTGCTGGATTATACTCTCTCCTGGATTATCTTCTCTGCTGGATTATCCTCTTTTTTGGATTAGCCTCTCCTCTGGATTACATTCTTCACTGGATTATCCTCTCCCCTGGATTACCCTTTCTTTTCATTACCCTCTCTCAAGAATACCCCTCTCATTGATTCCCCTCTTCCTGGATTACACACTCCTCTGAATTATCCTCTCTCCTAGATTAGCCTCTCTGCTGGATTACTCTCCTGGATTACACTCTCTGCAGGATTATTCTCTCTCCAGGATTACCCTCTCTCCTGGTTTAGCATCTCTCTGGATTATCCTCTCTCCTGATTACTTTCTCTCCTGCTTTACCCTCTCTGCTGGATTACTCTCGGTCCTGGATTGAACTCTCTCCTGGAGTATCCTCTCTGCTGTGTTACCCTCTCTCCTTAATTACTCTCTTTCCTGAATATCCCTCTCTCTCATATTATTCTCTCTTCAGTGTTATCCTTTGTCCTGGCTTATCCTTTCTCCTGAATTATTTCTCTCTTTACCTCCAGCTCTTAGCACAGTGCTAGACTCAGAGTAGAATGAGTCTCCTAGGCACTGAAAATATCTGTTAAGTTGAACTGAATAAGCATTAAAAATCCAAAAGTAACTCATGATTTTAAAAAAACACTATATAGTCAAATACTGAGCAATATGATTGAGGAATGTGATTGAGGAACATGAAAGGGTTATGATAAAAAATTATTAAAGAAGCCCTAGCGGGTTTGGCTGAGTGGATAGAGCATCGGTCTGCAGACTGAAGGGTCCCAGGTTTGAATCCCATCAGGGGCACATGCCCGGGTCGCAGGCTTGATCCCCAGTACCCAGTAGGGTGGGTGCAGGAGGCAACCAATCAATGATTCTCTCTCATCATTGATGTTTCTATCTCTCTCTCCCTCTCCCTTCCTCTTTGTAGTCAATAAAAAATATTTTTAAAAAATTATTAAAGAAACTAAGTTGTTCTTCACATACGTGCAAAAGTGGACTCCATATGGAGTCAAGATTTAAGAAATAGCTTATTGCATAAATTATATTCAAAAACAAACAACAGACTGAAACAATAATGCCAATCCCCTGGGTAGCACAGGGTAGTCTGTCTGGCTCGTCCCTGACCTGCCTAACAAGGCAGCAGCCCAGCGCCAGGGCAGCACTCACAAGAAGGCAAGGAAGCTTGCGCTTAATTTCAGTTTGACACAGGCCTCCAGGTTCCACTGCCTATTGAATTTCCAGGCTCTCTCTCACCAGAGGAAGACAGGGCGAATTTTCTGCCAGCACATACTAGTATTTATCTTGGTGTGATAGGAAGTGGAAGAAGAAATTGAGGGCAGCCCTGATAATAGGCATGAGGCTCAAGAAAGGCTGCTGCCTGAGTGAAATTTCCACAAGCCTGACTCCCTTTCATACCTATTTGCTTTCAGAATTCCCTGGAGACACATTGCAAGGGAAACTTACTAGCTAGTATTGACATCCAAATTCGAACTTTCTTTTTTTCTTCTTGTGTTTTCTTTTTATTGTTTTAAAGCCTTGAGATCTTGAGAGAAGAAAATGAGTAGCTAAAGCAATCAGCAGTTTAGATGCCTGACATTGGCTGGGATCTGTGTGTGTTTAGATCACGCTGGTTGAAGTGCCTCCAACTTTTGGCAAAAATCTGCTTCATTCTTTATGCTGAAATAATTTTTGACTGAAATTGGTACCCCAACCAATTCTATTCAGTTTTGTGCATCTTACCCTCGTCCACAAATTGGTTTTAGGAGGATTAAAGTACAGAAAGAAGTGCTCAATAAACAGTGGCCAGAATAAATTGGGTATTAGTTTTCTGAGGTGCACTAGAGAAGTCCCACACACTGGGTGGCTTAAAACAACAAAAATCCATTGCCTCCCACTTTTGGAGGCTGAAAGTTAGAGCTGTATAGTTATGAAGGAATGGGCACAGAGCTTCCATGCCCTCTCTGGGATCACACCCTCCTAGCACTTTGACCTGGAAACTCTCTGAATCCTGTAGTGAAGAGATCTTTAGAGATTTTTAGGGCGGATTCATTAGGATGGGTTCCCAGATCCATCCTAGTTATCTCCACAGTTCTGGGGTACATCATTGGCAATAAACACTCAGCAATAAACACACATGCTGGTGTCCCCAGCATAATGCCACCCACATACTGTGAATAGTGGATAATCTAAAGAGCTGTGATACTTTTGAAAAAGTCAAGAGCACAGGGATCTGCTGTGGCTGTTTTATGTGTGGCTGGTAGTTTGGTTCTGAGCATTTGTCCTGGTTTTGGTTCTGCCTCATCTTGTCAAATCTTGGGGTCATTGCTCAATGAGGCCACATGCAGTGGAAGCAGGCACCAGGATCTTGTGACCCAGGTCCCTGGTGAGGCAGACTTTCTTTTCATAAGCTGCAGTTGTCACAGCTGCTGTCCTTATGCCCACGCCTTTGGCTCACTACGCTCTCATTCATGTCGTAGGATTCTTCACCAAGTCCCCAAACCACCCCTGGTTAGATGAGGTCATCTTAGAACAGTTAGTACTCTCTCCCAACTATTTGTTGAGAAAAGATGACTTCATTTGGGATTGCATTTCCCTACTTCCTGCCTCTCTCTGTCTTGATGTGAGGATGTCACTCTATATTTTTAGGACATAGTCTGCATGACAATGACTCATCCCATGGTTGACCTCATCTTTCGATGCAGGGCTAGATGGAGTTCATGTTATCTCGTTCCATCCTATTACCTTACAAAGAGTAAATAGAAAATTTAAACTGAAAGGTGGCAAGTTTAACAGATTAATATTTTTTGTTCCATAAAATGGAAACGATCACATTTAATCTCTCTACATAGTATAGACCAGTAATGGTGAACCTATGACACGCGTGTCAGAGGTGACACGCGAACTCATTTTTTTGGTTGATTTTTCTTTGTTAAATGGCATTTAAATATATAAAATAAATATCAAAAATAGAAGTCTTTGTTTTACTATGGTTGCAAATATCAAAACATTTCTATATGTTACACGGCACCAGAGTTAAGTTAGGGTTTTTCAAAATGCTGACATGCTGAGCTCAAAAGGTTCGCCATCACTGGTATAGACATACTTTTCCAATCATAAATAAATAAATAAATAAATAAATAAGGCTTAGAGGGGAAATATCTCCAAGATGCTCTCAACTCTGCAGTCAAAATCTGAAAGCATATGGCCAACTTTTTCATTATGATAAATTGAAAATCAGAGAAGTAGTCATTTGTCCATGATTACCTAGAATATGACATAATATCATTAATCCTAAAGCACTCAGTTTACATAGAGAATAACAAAAGACAAATGAGCCCTGAAAAGGGGAAGCATGAAATACGATTGTGAGTAAAATGTGAGCTATGCGAGGGCACAGATCACATCTGTCTCATTGATCATTATGTTCCCAGCTCTGGCACAGTGCCTGACAAATAGTAGGTGCTCAAGAAAGATTTGTTTAACTGCTAATAATAGACAAGAGAAACAGTTCAGTCACCACTTCAGCTGCTTTTGCTCATGTAAGAGCTGACTCTATAAGACAGAAAATGGTAACTGTCATCCACAAGAAAATGCCAGTTCATTGTTCTAACTTGGTTATATAAAATTGAATTATGAGGTGAAAAATGCAAAGTATGGCAAGACAAACCTGAAACTCTTTGTCTATATTCTTCTCTACTTTGCTATTTAAAATATGTTTCTAAACAGCAGCTTTATCTGTTTGTTGGGAATAGAATTTAAACCTCAAAATACATACAAGACAGGGGAAACAACTCCTTCTATACCAGTCAAATGGGTTAAAGGCTCACTTTACTCCAATGTGACCTCATCTTACCTAATTTCATCTGCAAAGATCCTCTCATCGAATAAGGTCACATTCACAGGTATTGGGGGTTAGAATGTGAACTATCCTTTTGAGGGACACAATAAAACCCATAACATATATCAAGGGAGGCTCCTTATCCCTCCCTTGGATATCGACCCTGGAGGTTCATGGTATGTCGAGATCCCAGGCTCCACCAGCCTCTGGCTCTCTGCCCTGTCACCTGGCATAGCACCCCCTGTGCCCATGGGTGCTGACCTCACCAGCAGAGGCCTCCTCTCAGCGCAGTGCCCACCTTCCCTCGGGACCAAGTAGGTCTCTGGCCCCTTTCAGTGCCTAGTTGCCATCCACTCACCCTCTGGGAGCTTTCTTTTTCTCACTTGGCCAAGTGTTGACCTAGGATCCTTTCCTCCTTTTCAGTCCCCAGAGGGCCCCTGAAACCTAGTCATATTTGCCTCCGCCTTCTCTGAGAATGAAATATGTAGTGGCCTTGGTGAGCCTTTTTCATTATCTTCCAGGCAGCTCAACTTGCATCCCTCTTCTGTCGAAATATGAGAGATGACTGCCCCCTTGGGGTAAGAGAAGCATTCTGAGTGATTTCAGGAGAGTGGCTGAGTGAAAGCATGCATACTTCTCACCAGGACACCCTACCTCGCCAATCCTCCACAAATCACTCTGCTAAATATTCATTCTTTAGTTTCCTTCCAGCTGTGTTATGGAAAACAGGGGAAGAAAAAGGAACCAATGGGAAAAGGAGAATACTAGTAAAATGCACCGAAAGCAAGAGGTAGGAAGAAATAGTAGAATAAAGGAATTAAACAGAGAGGGAGAGAAAACATATCACAAAGAGAGAGAATAAGAGGAATTTATAAAACAAGCCATATAGAAATAGCCAGAGTTTATTAATAATTCTATCAAGTCTTTCTTATTTAAAATAAGTGTATAATAATAATAAGCCAGTCAAAAAAGACAACCCTGTATGACTCCACTTATAGGAGGTCTTAGAATGGTCAGATTTAGAGCCAGAAAGTAATCACAATGATCTCCTCTCAAATGTGGGTGCAGAGGTGAGGGGGGTGGGGGCTCCCAGGGAAGCAGAGTCCTGGCTTCCTGGAAGGGCAGGTCTTCAAGGCCAGAACCCTTCTCACTGAGAATGTTGGGCATCCTGAGGCCAAAACACATCTTCCATGATGCTCCAGCTCAACACTGCCCTCCTGAGTCCCACCCACCACAGCGTTCTGGTTACTGAACAGAGCATTGAGGAGCTCCAAGTGAGGGGCAACCCCCTTAGGTTCCAGGCTGTGAGCACATTCTCTTTGGGTTCCCAGGGTCTGTGTCTGTAGTAAACTGAACTGTTCACAGAAAAGCAGCTGGGTCCTTCTGGGCTTGGCCAAGGCAGAGTGAAGGGCAGGGGAAGGGGCAGGGCTAGAAGGTGGGATTGTTGTGTCCGAAGATGCAGATG
>NW_006295821.1:1522095-1525056 GCF_000327345.1 Myotis davidii | reverse complement strand
TATTGTTGTCGATCTCTCCTTTGATATCTTCCAGGAGTTTTTTTATAAATTTGGGTGCTCCTGCATTGGGTGCATATATGTTTACCAGGGTTATATCTTCTTGTTGTATTGATCCCTTTAGTATTATGAAGTGGCCTTCCCTATCTCTTGTTATGGCCTTCACTTTGAGGTCTATTTTGTGTGACTACATTTAACACTACAAAACTATATTTAAAATGGTTAAGGTAGTCAATATAATATTATGTATATTTTACGATAATTATAAAATTAAAAAATTAATGTATATCACGGTCTTTGGCTTAACATTTGCCTTTCATCTCTCTGTTTATCTTTCTAGTATGAATTCTTTTAAAAAATCTTTTTTATTGATTTCAGAGATGAAGGGAGAAAGAGAGATAGAAACATCAATGATGAGAGAGAATCATTGATTGGCTGCCTCCTGCATACACCCGCCTGGGGGTCAAGACCGCAATCCAGCATGTGCCCTGACGGGGAATTGAACCATGATCTCCTGGTTCATAGGTCGATGCTGGGCTCTAATATTCATTCTTATTCAATGTTTTATTTTCTGTGCTGCGTGTTAGAAATCATCCTAGGGGGTGAAAGGGGAATGGCAGCTCCAATCTTCTTTCCACATCAACAGGAGATTTCAAAAGTGCTGGGGACCATTGTTGAGGGAATCCAAAAGCCAGTCTTGACAGAGAGCATTTGGCAGCCAACTTGGGAAGCAGGGACCAGGCTAGGTTCAGAGTGCACACAGTAACAGGCAGGTTCCTCTAGACCTCCAGGAAAGGCCGGGGGGGTGGCGCCTTCACACTCCTTCAGGGGCATCAGGTGATGAGTGCCACAGGGAAAAAAAGCAAATAGCCACATTCAGCCAGAGTGCCAACTCGATGAGATGAAGGAATCCATCATTCATTTCATCCAGTGAAAGCTGTCACTATCAGCAAGCCCTTATGTGGAACTGTGAGTTAAAGATCTATACACTGTCCCCATGGTTCGGAGGTGTTGGAGGTAATTAGCAACCTCCAGAGCTACCAGATGTTTACCAATGAAAGAATCCAGATGTTGGAAAAACAACGTCAAGCCTGAATCTGGGCCTTTTAACAAGAAGTGATGTGTTACCAGTTGGATTCCAGATCAGGGCACATGCCTGGGTTGTGGGCTCAATGTTTCTCTCTCTCTCTCTCTCTCTCTCTCTCTCTCTCTCTCTCTCTCACAAAAAAAAAATCAATAAGAAATAATTGTGATGCGAAAGAACCCATATTTATTCTAGAGATGTCCTTAATCCCTCGGACAACTTGTTACAGTCAGATGGCTGCACTTGCCTGGGAGCATCTGTTTTGCATTGAACGTTGCATTGCATTGAGCACTAGTGCGGAAGCAGATTGCAGAGTAAGTGGAGGGCTCTTGTTCACACTGCTTCCCTCTCAGATGACTCTGCATTGTGTCCAGCATGGGGGACAGAGGGGTTTGGTCCTGTGAGCACCCAGATGGTTAGATGACTAATGAAGTACAGAGGTGTTCTGAAATAAAGCTGCAGTGGTTACAGCTCTGTCCAATTACCAGATATAATAATTATAAGCCCAACTTCTTTTTCACTTTTTCTACTAAACTTTAATGCCGGTTTGTAACTCCTCTGAGCAAAGGTGGGTGTTAGAGCTAGCAAGCATTGACCTAATTTTGTATACTGACCCTACCTTGCACTGACTGTGATGGCCAATAGGGGGCATTGATCAACAGTTTTATTACTATTCTCCTATCTTAAGTTGTTAAGACAGCAAATTTTGACTCATTTATTAAAAATAAATATTTATTTAACTCCTTGAATCTTACAGGATTTTTAGCACTCACTAATTTTACTTATGTATTCTTTAGTCTCACAACGAATGTTCCCAAATGTCTACAAATAAACTTTAAATACTATAGATATATTTTAAAATTTATATTTAAATTGAAAAATAGCTCGGAAAAGTTTACAACTCATAAATGTGCAGCTGGAAATTGTTTTTTACAAAGATAGCACACCCGTGGGACCAAGCCCCTAGGTCAGTGGTCGGCAAACCGCAGCTCGCGAGCCACATGCGGCTCTTTGGCCCCTTGAGTGTGGCTCTTCCACAAAATACCACGTGCGGGCACGCACATATACTGTGATTGAAACTTCGTGGCCCATGTGCAGAAGTCGGTTTTCGGCCTGGGCGAGTCTATTTTGAAGAAGTGGCGTTAGAAGAAGTGGGGGGTGTCCGTCCGTTGGATGACGGGAGACGCGGGGCCCTGGGATACCAGCATGGGGGAGGCGCGCGTGATTCATGCACAAGTTGAGTGAGCCAGTCAGTCAGCAGTCTCATGTGTAGTGGTTAGTGCTGGTCGTGTCCGCAAATCGCACGCGGGTGAACAAAAGTACCTACTCAAAGCCTAAAGTTACCTGTATTTTTCCAACCAACTGCAAATCCTACAGGTATTTTTGTCATCAATTTAAGAATTGTAATTCTTTTGTGTTGGTGACTTTATTATTATAAAATGAAACATTTTTTTAGGTGCCCTCTTTGACATGGCTACAAAGAAGAAGCAAAGAAAAATGGAAGACGAAAACCGTGAATTTAAAGTTGAATGGACTTATTCAAAACTTAAATGGCCTTCCGACCTGTCTTTTTTTTTTTTTAAATATGGAACACTTCACGAATTTGCGTGTCATCCTTGCGCAGGGGCCATGCTAATCTTCTCTGTATCGTTCCAATTTTAGTATATGTGCTGCCGAAGCGAGCACATGGATCACTTTATGAACCTGCGGGAAGTCCTCCCAGAGAGGCAAAAGGAGAACGCTCAGGGTTGAAGGAGCACACATTTGCCCAAAGAGAACACAGTGGCAAGATACAAGGTGAGTGCCCTAGCTCCCACTGGACCTTCTCACATGGTGTGTGATTTGGGGTGAAAGAACCAAGAGACTGGTGATTCTAGTAA
>NW_006295821.1:1513694-1521977 GCF_000327345.1 Myotis davidii | reverse complement strand
ACAGTTATGGAATTGGTGATTAAGATTATCAACTCCATTATAGCTAAAGCTCTTAATCATCACCAATTTAAAAATTTTTTAGTTGAAATGGAGAATGAGTACGCAGATCTTCTGCTGCATAACAACGTACGTTGGTTATCAAGAGGAAACATTTTGAAACGTTTCGCTTCCTTATTAACAGAAATTAAAGCATTTCTCCTTGAGAAGGGTGTTCACTATCCAGAACTAACGAACGTTCAGTGGATCCAAAAATTTTATTTCATGGTAGACGTTACTTACGTCCCATCTAAATCAGCTTAATCGTAAACTACAGGGGAAAGGAAACACAGTTTTTTCGATGTTAGAGGAAGTTATTTCATTCGAAAACAAATGATCTCTTTTTGCTCACGATTTTGAAAGAGAAACTTTGATTCACTTTCCAAGCCTGTTGAAACATCGCCTAGAGTTGCCGCTCGCACCCACAGCTGGCGCCTGGCACTGGCCCCGATCACTCGATCAAGTGTTGTCAGCGAGTGCGAGTGGTGGCTGCCGGCCCTGATCATCCCTGAGGGCTTCTCCTCCTCCCCCTGCTCCTGAGGAGTGATTGGGGCAGCAGCCGCTGCTCGCACCCACTGAAGGCGCTGGTCTCGCTCACACCCACTGCTGACACCGGCCCCAATTGCTCTGCGCCATTAGCGGGTGCGAGCGGGGCCAATGCTGTTAGTGAGTGGGAGCTCTGGTGGCAGGAGCAGGGCTGCTGGCAGACAGGGGACAGGGCATGGTGGGAGGGGCCGGGTGGGGTGCAGAGGATGGGTGGAGACTCACCTCTGTGCCCACCATGGCCTACAGTTCCTTTCAAGGTGCACGAATTCGTGAACTGGGCCCCTAGTTTAAATATATTACATTAAGATAAAATCTATGGAGAAAGTATAAATTTAAAATATAAATTTAAGGAAAAAAGTAAAATGTAAAATGACAGGCTTTTAAATAACTTTTCAGTCTTTTGTTGTTGTTAATGCTCACCCGAGGATTTTTTTTCATTGATTTTTAGAAAATGGAGGGGAGGGGAAGAGAGAGAGAGAGGGAGAGGGGAAAACATCAATGTGAGAGCGACACATCAGTTGGTTGTGCCCCGACTGGGGGCTGGGGATCCAGCCTGCAACCGAGGTATGTGCCCTTGACCGGAATGGAGCCTGCGGCCCTTCAGTCTGCTGGTCAACGCTCTCACCCAAGCACGTCAAACTCGCAGCTGGCAAAACTGGCTAGGGCTTCAGTGCATTTTTAAATGGAGAATGGTGGGCATGAAATGTTTATGGTACATAGGTTCCATTGGATATTGTTAAAGGAACGATGTGAGTTTATTTTTAAGTCATTGTTTATAATACACTGAAAGCTACATCCTTTGCAATTAATTTAACTTGTAATACTAGTAAAACCTTTTGGATGTCAAATTAAAAATATGCAAGGCTACCATAGTTTTTCATGAGTAAAAACATATGAAAACCACTGCTCTAAACCCAGGCGTGTAATTGGCTTGGTGGTTGTACTTTTGGGGTGCAGCAGGGCAGGTATCAAATACTTTAGTCACATGGCCCATTGTCTGGGATATAAGTCTTCCATTATATTCTCCAGTAGCTGTCTGGGTGGCTCAGCCTCAGGAGGGCTGTGAATGCACCTGCACTGAGGGCTTCTGTTGTTTGGTAATGATTAATGTAAACTGGAGGAGAGGCCATTAGAAATTAATAAGATACAAGGTATTCAGGCACATGGAGGATAATGTTCATGTGCCAATGAACATGTACAGTCATACTCTGTAAGTCTGGGTTTTGGACACCTGGATTACTAATAAATTCCTTATGTGAAAATGGGTCTATACATCTTAACTTTGGTATCTGCTTGTTATGGAAATTGTCCATATAGCTTGAGTTTTTTTGTACATTAAAGAAAGATCATTGAGCTGACGAGTAGGTCAATCCAATACTTTTATCCATCCTATTAGCTTATTCAGAAGCTGTGGCGACTGTGACATATAGAATAGATAGGACTGAAAATAGGTTCTCTTGCTCCTGGGCCTGTGTTGAAACCTGTGTCCCCTCCCTCTTACCCTGAGGCCCTGGTGCCACTAGGCACCCTGCCTACCTAGAGGTGGAACATGGAGAGAGGTTGGCCCTTCAGAGTTGATGGTGACAGATTCTGTGGTGCAGCCTCAGGTTAGCTGGCAAACAGCTGCACGAGGCCAGCACAGACAGGAAAGGGCTGGGGCTCCTTACCACTATCCCAGCCATGAGCATCCATTTGCCTTATGGTCGACCCACAAGCACATAATCAATGTTGAACTGGTTCGGAGGGAAAACAGAGAAGATGGGACAGCCCCAGCCAGTTTGGCTCAATGGACAGAGTGTCGCGCAATGGATTGAAGATCCCCAGGTTCAATTCCGGTCAGGGTCATATATCTTGGTTGCAGGCTCAATCCCCTGCCCTGGTCGGGTGTGTGTGGGAGGCAACCAACCGATGTGTCTCTCTCAATGGATGCTTCTCTCTTTCTCTCCCCCTCCTTCCATTCTCTCTAAAAATCAATAGAAAAAAAAATCCTTGGGTGAGGAATAACGGAGAAGTGGGACATTCTCAGACCAAGGTCCGGCAGGGTCTTGCCAGAAGGTGGTAACTTATCTGTAGAAATATTGTTTGAAGTCTGATCCCAAACTTTGCAGGACTGGAAACTAGAATTTGGCCATGTGTAGGATTGGGTGGGTTCCATTGAACCAAACGTGAGAGAGGTCTAGACTCAGAATGCCAATTTATTAACTTAGAAAAATATGACAGTCATGGGGACCAGCCATTCAAGTCTTCTTCCCCGCTCAAGTGGCCCCCTCCTGGGATGTCTTCAAAGGAAGCCAGACAGCGCTGCCTCGCAGGCAGTGTTTAGCGACTCCTGAAAATACATCCTGCATATCAGATATTTACATTATGATTCATAACAGTAGCAAAATTACAGTTATGAAGTAGCAGTGAAAATAATTTTATGGTTGGGGGTCACCACAACATGAGGAACTGTATTAAAGGGTGGCGGCATTAGGAAGGTTGAGAACCACTGGTTTAGTGGATAAACCCTCATGGCCAGTGCCCGCAAGCTCCCCAGCCCAGCGTCCATGGCTGTCCCATGTGCTGCCGAGAAGGCTGAGGCCTGTTTGCCTGGCCACGTTCTCCCCTATCAGTCCCGGAGCTCTGGACAGCTTCTTGCTCCTTGGGCTCCAAGGTCTGGCGGCGTCATGCTGACGTCCCCGTGTTGTCAAAATGCTCTCTTTTATAGTAAACTGCCTGTAGTTTATGCATAGGCTGGCCTCAAGAGGATGAAAACAGAAATGGCCTTTATTCCTTTCCTACACCGCCCCTTTCAACAGCTCTGTACCCCCTTTTTGTGGGCATCCCACATACACACGGGAGGAGATCTGAAGTCTGAACCCACACTTTGCAGGACAGTTTTTCTGGGGCTGACAGTCATTAACAAAGAATCCCATCTCTTCAGGATAAATAAATGCAGTCTATTCTAATATTAAGCCTTCCGTTTCTCATTTAATTTTAACCTCTCCTACCTCAGCCCAGTCCCCACCTTGACCCAGGAGTGGGGAAGTGGGGCTCTTTGACCTCTTGCTATTTCCCACCTGGCTCTTCTCCTCGCCCCAAGCACCACACTACCCCTGGCTTCTCTGGATGGTAAGAGAGAGGACGGGAGAGCATGAAGACAGGAAGGTTCCTATTTGTAGATGGAATTGGTGTCTTCTGACATGTGCATGTGCCTGTGTGGGTCCTTACAAGACGTGACGGCCCTGCAAGGGAACCCCCCCCCCCATCTGCAGTTCCCTGGTGTTCAGGGTGCCTCCAGCAACTGGACTCTGAGCACCAGGGGATCCTTCCCCCAACACACAGATCCTGCTTTTCATGTCGCCTCTTCTTTCCAGAGGCCTGCTACAGAGGTGACCCTTCAGGGGTACCCACGTCTGGACCCAACGTCCTCCCCAGCTCCAGGGAAACGCAAACACTCCCTGACCCACCACACTCAGGGCACCAGCTGTTCCCAAGGCAGCCACACGCTGCTTGGGAACCTGTCACGACACCCCAGAGCGAGTGACACTCTGAGTGGGGCCCCAGCTCTCCTCTCTTGAGCACACGCTTTCTCTTCTCTAGGGTGGGAGGAGAAAGCCTCAGCACCCCTTCCAAATGAAGCTCCGCTCTACTCTCCAGCCCTTAAATTCTCAGCCTTCTCTTGTTTAGCCTGGATGAGTGATGAGGGGGACTGGCAGAACCCTCACTTCAGTGTGCCCCTAGAACAGTGATGGCGAACCTTCTGAGCTTGGCGTGTCTGCATTTTGAAAAACCCTAACTTAACCCTGGTGCTGTGTCACATATAGAAATTTTTTGATCTTTGCAACCATAGTAAAACAAAGACTTCTATTTTTGATATTTATTTTATATACTTAAATGCCATTTAACAAAGAAAAACCAACCAAAAAAATGAGTTCACGTGTCACCTCTGAGACACGTGTCATAGGTTCGCCATCACTGCCCTAGAACCTTATTCTAGAATGTGGGGTCCCCAAGCATTTATCAATACAGCTGCTCTCTTGTGTTTCTCCTTTTGCTTAATGATTTTTCTAGTGGGCTGATGATCCCATCCCGCATACTCTCCACTCTTAATGTTAGTTAAAAATTTCCTGAGCTCTCTGCCTCTCAACCATCTTTCCCCTGGCTCTGACTGCACGTTCCACTCTTCAGGTTCCTTATGTCAGCAAGGGTCCCACCAGGAGAACAGAAGCCACACTGGTCATTTGAATGGATAGAATTTAAGCTGAGGAACTGTTGTTGACTATGGAGTATCAGAGGACGGCCAAGGGAAAGGGGCACTGAGGCTGCACAGGGTGATCAAACTGGAGGCAACTACCAACCAGGGCTGGGTGAAACAAGGGGGGAGGGTGGGCCCCCAGGATTGAAAGCTGAGGACAAGCCTGGCAGAACCGGCAGACCTCTGCGGGGAGGGGACACCAGGCTGCTGGCCGCTCAGTGGCTCAGAGGACGCTGCCAAGAGGCTGGGGCCCAGCCCTCTGGAGAGGGGTCTGTCCCCTGGCGCTGGAGCCCCCAGACGGCTGCAGGGAACTTGCTTCTAGGAGGGTGGGGATAGACTGGAGACCACCACACGCAGCCTGTGCCTAGAGGAGGGGTGGCAGAACAACAAGCAAACAGGAAGGCATCTCGCCTTCCTGTCTGCCGCCTTCGAGGCCCTCTGTGCGTGCCCTCCTCTGGGAGACCAGCTGATGAGGGAGACCAGAGATACCCAGGGACCCAGTCCCAGCGAGACAGAGTGTAGTGTAGAGGATGGGTACTGGCACCATGACAGGTAGGATTTCTTTTTAGGGAATGATGCAATCCAGCTCTGTCTTCCCAAGTTCTAGACCAGCGGTTGCCAACCGGTGGTCCATGGACCACTGGTGGTCCGTGAGGTCCGAAAGGTTGGCGACCGCTGTTCTAGACAGTTACCATCACACTGCAGGAAACACTGTGTCGTCTTCCAACCTTGGAAATAATTAAGATGGACCTGCAGTGTTCAGAATCAAAATTCCTCACTATTCTCAGCACCTCAGGCATGGTCCCCTCTGCCCTTTTGCTGGTGTTCAGTGATCGTCATTACATAAATAATTCTGGCTATATTTTATATATAGTTATTTCACACATCATATTTACCATCTCACTGATTTCAAGATGAGCAATAAAGTTACAACTCTACCAAGCTCTTTCCCAACGATACGAATATTTTTCAGTTTTCCACATTAATAGATAATGATGCTATGAAACCATGTGTGCATATTATTTCTTCTTCCCTGGACGTATTTCCGTGTCCTCACACTTTCCTTCTGTGTTATTTTACCTTATGTTGAAATTACTTGGTATCCCACATCCACACCTCATTAGATCCATCTCTGCTCAGCCTAAGGTCTCCATCCTTCCACCTTCTTTTCTAATCCCTTAATTACTTTTCTACTGGATTTGTCATTACAGCCCTTATTTTCTTAACTTTAAAAAAATCCCATTTCCCTTGGTTACCTTCACCTCTACTCAGTTTTCTTAAGCTAAGAGGACAACCTTCATCAGAAATTGTTCTGTGGAGAGTGAAGCTTCTTGCTCACTGTCCAGGCTGAATCTTAATGAAATTTGGTACTTGGACAAGCACATAAGGCCTGTTCCCTATGGGACATCTCTACTTTCAATAATCAGTGGCTTCTAAAAACTGAGTTTCAATTAATTGAAGCCATAATTCCTTGGATGTGGCTTTTCTGGAATAAGTCAAAAGAACACAAAATGGGGCAATTAAAAATGTTTCCCTTTGGAAAGCAACATTACATTCAAGTGGATGAAGCCATTTAAAAAGCAAAACAAATTTCATGTAAGACTGATTTTGCTGCCCCAGTACAAAATACATCACTGGATATTTATGTGTGGTATCTGCTTCTTTCCTTTTCAAAAAGTATTTCTCCAACAGAATTTTAAAAAAAGTTTTGCATGGAATATGGATAAAAATATCAATTGGAATTTTATCTTTTTATATGTTTATTTCAGAGAGGAAGGGAGGATAGAAACATTAATGATGAGAAACATTAATCCATTGGCTGCCTCCTGCACAACTCTTACTGGGGATTGAGCCCACAACCCAGGCATGTGCCCTGACTAGGAATCGAACTGTAAACTCCTGGTTCATAGGTCGAGGCTCAACCACTGAGTCATGTTGGCAGGGCTCAATGGTTATTTTAGAAGAAAAATCAAAGCAACATTCACTTTTAAGGCCAATGTTTTTTTCAGACTTTACAAGAGATTGACAGAGCCCTCTTGCCCACTGGTCGTTCTGCCGTCAGGTCTAATTAGCATATTAGCTCTTTGTTATATAGGATAGTATCCAGTCAAGGGCACTGAGAACAACACTCACTGGTTCCCCCGAGGTAAATTCACATGGTGGAGAAAACAGACTTGTAAGACATTTGTTTCCCAACAAGCCTTGTCTGTTATAGCATTATTAGGATTTATGCACCCCCCAAAATTATTGGAATAGTTTAATCTTCAAATGCCTGTTGCTTTTTTAAAAAATAGATTTGCAGCAATGTAAAATAAATAATTATTTAAAGTAATAGGAAAAGATTAAGTGTGTCATGTAATACACTAAATCTGAATGGACTTTTATTTTAAAAACAGTCAAATAGGCATAAAAATAAACCACAGCTCATGCTCTTTACACATCTAACGAGGAAGTGGTGAAGAAAAGTTGAGAGTCAGCAGCCAGGGAGGAGCACAGGGGACGAGGTGCAGCTAGCACAACAGGCACAGCACTCATCCATTCTGTCGGAGACCGTGTACAGTTGGAACTGGGCATGGGCATGTCCTGAGGGCACAGTAAGCTATTGACACAAATGACCCAGACCTGTCTCCATTGGTTGGACTCCCCATACTCCTCAGCTCTCAGGAACTGGATGGAGGAAACGGACATACAGGCACACCTTCACACTCAGCTTCTTTTAGCAAGAGGCTCGTGTCCTTGGTTAGCATATGCACATGGCAGTGTCCTTGGTGGTTTGAAGAAGCTTGTCCATTGCGCGTCATTTGAGTTCTCTAGGTCTAGCCTGCACAGGTTCACAGCATCTCGTCCAAGAGCGTGGCCAAGTGGCCTGTTTGGATTGAGCTGTTTCACAGTCCTTCCTTCCAGATTATCTGCACAGACAGCTTAGGCTCTGCTGTTTTCTTGACCTTCCTCCCACAGTGTTTGAAACGTTGCCACCAATTTAAAGTGGAATAGCTCCAAGGTTTCTTCCTGGTCCTGGGGAGTGAGGTCACAAGAGAGCAGAAGTGGGGCCTCCCAGCAGGGGGCATACGTGACACCCGCTCCGCAGCTGTGTGTGGGGGCCGGAAAGGGGGAGGGGTGTGGGTGGGGTGGAGGAAGTGGGGGTGTCCACACCCCTCCGCCCCCAAGGATCACTGCAGCGTCCTCAAAATCAATTCCTCTCCAAATCAGACCCATCTGGTTAAGATTCAATTATCATTTGTGTTCGGTAATTATTGGCTTGCAAGGGAGCGGGGAGAAGCAAACGCCCCCAACCTCTTGAAATAAAACTGGCAAAAATAAAAAGAGCATTCCAGGAGGCATTTAATAATTTAAACATTCATAAATTAAAATAAATATATATATATTTATATATGTAAAGGGTTCCCAGTCCTTCAAGAAGGGGAGAGGGCGGCGGAAGAGACGGTAGTGAGCGGACTCCGGAG